>NC_068943.1:5982980-6318694 GCF_026419915.1 Harpia harpyja
CTCCTCCTAATACATCGCCTCTTCTCATTGCCGTTGGTGCAAAGGTAGGAAATGAAAGCTTCTGGAGGAAGCCAGGTTTCCCCTTCGTGGGGGTTGTGGGAAGGTGTGGAGGCAACTGGAGTGGGAGAATTTCCACGTGTGTATGGCTGTGGGGAAGAGGGTGATGGGGAGGGAGGTGTGCCCAGGCTGTCCTGCAGGCCTTTGGGAGAGATGAATGTCCTTGCTCTAGAATTTAGGTGAAAAAAAGTTGTGAGAGCTAGAGCAGGTTGGGGAAGGAGGGATGAGTGAGCCAGCTTCCACCACCGACCTCCTCTCCACCAGTGGGGAGCAACGACAGCTCTGTCCTTGTCACACCAAAACCCCGCTGTCCTGCAGACAGGGCACTAATGACTAATGAGGTTTATCCTTGGCAGCCAGGGCTCAAACACTATTTTGGGTGCCAACCATCACATCACGCAGTAATTTTACAGAGGGGTGTCACGCACAGATCCCAGTGCCTGTTATGGAGATTGATGTGGCTGGAAGTGCTGAGCAGAACGGCTATTTTTGTGCTGTTACTGTTACAGAGCTGAACAGCTGGCTCTGCACTCTGACAGCCACCGAGGAAAGTCCAGCATGGCTTAAGAGCGAGAGAACAGTGCACAAGAGAAACGCTGCATGGGATATTGTGATGCCCCTATCAGGTTGTCGAGATCCTTGATTTTTCTATTGGTAGTGTATAAGAGAAGCAATAGAAGCAGAAAAAATAGTAAGAGAACCAAGACTTACATGTCTGCTTCATAAAAATACATGTATGCATTTTAAATATCTTATTGTTATGTTTCTCCAGGCACCTTGCTTTGGATTTGCCTGTGATGTTACTTTTTCATTTCAATGTTATAGTATTATTCTGGAAGCACTTAGTATAAATTCATACAAGCTTTTTAAGGGAATCCCAGTCTTCTGATGAGCTTTGTGGAGCGAGACTGTTATAGTAGGTCACTTGTGTGATTACTCTCCAGTGCTTTCCTTTGCACAGCCTTTGCTGTAAGCCGAAGACTTTGCCAAGAAAGCAGGCCGAAATGAGGGTGAAGACTGATTACAACAAAGTTATTTATAACAACCATAAAATTAAGTCTTATCAAGTGACAGCATTATCCCATGGTAATAGACAAATTCTTCTTTGTTCAGAAAAGCTAATTTGTATATAAAAAAAATTCAGGCTGACAACTGAAGCGTGATGGTTGATATGGAGCAAGATGACTTGCTTTCCAAGGTTTAGCACATTTATTGCAGCTCAGAAAGCTCAGACAAACTGTTTACGTGCCTAACCTGTAGCCCAAAATGTAGGATGTTTGCAAACCTCATAATGTTCTCAGCAGCTCCATTTCAGGCTGTCGAAAACCATTAGTAATGCACCACAATAACTGGTTAAAAGAAAAACATACTGTTCAAACAAATCTCCGTTAAACTGTCATCTTTATTTTTATAGGTTTTTTTATTGCTGTTACAGGGATTTGTGTGTTTTTTCTCCGTTTTCTCTGTCTCTCCATTAGCAAGAGGTAGAAAGTGACCGCCTAAATGGACTTTTTCATGGTTTTAAGTGTACACAAGCTAGGCACTGTGCACAGAACATGGAAATAACACATAGCGGTGCCGCTTTTGTTTGCAGTCAAGTGATGCAGAGTCGTAAAGCAAGTTCAGCTACAGATCCTGCAAATAGCACAATGATAACTTATGTCTGCTTCTTGCTCACGGGCAAATAACCCTCACCTGGGCCAAATAAACTGCAACGATTCTGGCCCGTGCATTAACAGCAAATAAATGTCACGGTGGAAGAGTGGGAAGTTTATTAGATCGAGATACAAATAATGAATGGCATCATAATGAAGCTTTTAGTATTTAAACCGTAAATGAAAACAAAATGACAGAAAAATGCCGAGCAGGCTGTCAGAAGAGTATTTTTTAAAGGCCAGGGAAGGAGCCCTTCCCTGCCTCCTCTGTGGCAACGGCCTCCCTGGGGTCCCCATTACCTCCTCCCCGCAGGACAAGGAGTGCGGCCGTAGGGCTTCCCCACTGAAAAAATCATCCAGGCCCCACGGGAGGGAGGATCGGGGGGGTGGCCGGGCTGTGCTGCGAGGAGGGGAGGCAAACTTTGGCTGGCAAGAGAGGGAGGAAACCCAAGCCTTCTCCCAGGTGCCCAGCAAAGGACAAGGGGTGACATGGTCACTAGTGGCAGCAAGGAAAATGCCAGTGGTACAGAAGGAAACAAAATCTTCCCAGTGAAGGTGGTTAAGCATTGAAGCTCTTTGCCCAGAAAGGTGGTGGAGATTTCCAAAATGAGACCAGTGTTTGTTATTCCAGTTTTCTGTACAAAGCGAGGGACGCTGGCAGCACCACGGTCTTTTGCTCTGCACTTGCATCTAGCTGCATTAGTATAGAGGTGGTGTTTAAAAATACTGTGCCCTGTAGCAGCATGACTCTGGTAAATATTTCTGGTGTCGAGCTGGCCTTAGCCACCCGTGCCTCTGCAGTGCCTACTGATGAGGCAGACTATGAAGGTCAGAATATCCTATAAACTGCATAGTATCCGTGATGCCTTTTAGCTCCTGCCAAGTCACTTGCTCGTGACTGCAGGGGGAAACAAATGTGTGCCCTTGGCAGCCATGCGGCTTTCGCTATGCTACAGTATTTAATCACATGCTAGGTGTAGCATCGCATACAACAAACTTTTCTTCCCCCCCCCCCCCTCTGTTTTTTTGGTAGCTCTTTTGCAGTTTTCTTCCCTTAACACTCATTTCAGTGCTTATTTCACTTCAGGAAATTTCAGCGTAGCACTAACTCTACCTTTTCATTTTCCTGTGTGAAACTTCAGACTAAGTTTTTAACAGATAAATTGGTGTCTTATTAGCAGCTCCAAGTTCCTTTTTTAGTATTTCCTTTTAACAGAAGCAAAAAATCTAGGCTGCACCAGGAGACTTTTCCAGTATAACTCCACTGGTGAAAAAATTTTCAGTGCCTTCCGTGTAGGCTAGAGTTTGACAAACAAAGTTACAGATTAAAAACAGCTGAGAATATCTTTTTGGAAAACACTCTTTTTACCTTGAAAATATTGCAGTACAAGTAGCCCACTGAAAAGTATTTTAAACCATGATACATAAAGTTCACACAGTGTAAAAAAATCATTAAACTCTATTGTTGGGAATGTCAGTTGCCACTGAAGGATATGGAGCTGGTTAACAATTTAATCAGTGATTTGAAAGCACTGATTAAAAATATCCAGTTGTCAGCATTAAAAGACAGCAAATTACCAAGGATTGTTCCAACTATAGTTAATTCCATTCTAGCTGCACCTTCGTAACATTTTCTTGACTTTTGTAACATTTTCTTGACTTTCGTTGAAAATTCCAGTCTTGGTCCCTGCTGAAAGGCAACCTGTTTCTGAAGTTTAAGCAGAAATGTTAGACAACCTTTGAGCAGAGAATATACTGGCAAAAATACCTCTTCTGACATAAATGTATACATATATTGTATATACACACCTTATTGATTTTTCTAAAAAACTACTTAGGCAAAGTGACTACTGAAATTTGGCCAGAATATAGTCAAAAAGAGGGCCTTTGGGCACTCTGGTGTATATTGTCTTACTTCATAGTGATGATCCTTTAAAAAAAAAAAGTGGTTTTTTTTTTCAATACCATAGATATTTTGCTTTGTATAGACTACCCATGCAGTGACTCTAAGGCCCCAATGCATATGTGCATGTGGTTCACTGTATAGATTCTCATTCAGCTGTCACGCACTCGGCAAGGTACGGAGCAAGCTTCTGTAGATGACAGCAGGTAAAGGCAAGGCTGATTGCAAACATAAGAGTAAGCTCTCGCATTCATGTCAGTAGGAGCACAAATAGTTGCAAAGAGAGAGGAAAAAAAAGCCCTTTCCAGCAATTATTTTAATGTCCATATTTACTGTTTTGGGAGCTTTCCCTTTGAGCTCCTAGCAATGAATGATATTGTGGGAATTAGTATTGTTCAATTTGGGTAACATTTTTTTGAGAAAACAGTTAACATGGCAAAAATGGTGGGTTTGTTTTTCCCCAAGCCAATACCAATTGTCCTGGGTTTTTTTATCTGGAATCAGGGCTGGAGTGGAATGGGAAGCTATGGTCATAGGCATTGCGGACAAGTTTCTGCCACCCCCTGACTGGGTGGGCAGCAATCTACAGAATTCACATGGGAAGGGCGGAAACGGGGTTTAACTTCTGGAACTGCCACCAGGGTTTTAAGCTGGAATATCCTGCTTCTCAGGAGCATGCTGTACTCTCCTGGTTATAAGACCCAGAGGATGGAGCAGGGGAAACACCCTCAAACCTTAGGACAGGCAACTGTACTCTCCTTGAGCCGTTGGGTAAAAGCTAGCAGGAACAGGTCAGCTTTTGGAGGGCTTTCAGTAATATAGTAGAGCATTTTATTTCTTTTGTTTGTCTTGATGATCAAAAATTTAGTGTTTTATATTACAACATACTTTAGTTTTTTTCATTTACTTGTTGAGTGTACACTCTATTTCTGAAAAGTGAAAGAGGATTAAGATGTGTTTCAGGATCTTACTTTTTAACTTTTTTTTTAAAACAAAAACACAGTGTGAGATTGGAAGGAAAAACCCCACAATTATTGCCAAGAATATAGTCCATTACGTGTTCACATAGCACCATAGACACCACTGCGGTGCCTGGACACTGCCCAAAGGGCTGTAAGTGGCCTGGAGACCATTTGCTACAAAAAAATTTGTTTAATTTTCCTGTCCAAGGGAGCTACCTTGTTAGGAAGTTTCTAAAATGCATTTTATTAGGGGGTTTTGGTGATGTTTGATCAGTTTTGTGCATTCAGTGCTGAAGTCAAAGTGAAGAGCAGAGTACCTGTACTGGGATGGAGCTGGTGGTACTGGCATCGCTGATATTCAGCTCAAAGTGGGTCTTCAGCGAGTCAACCCTAGGGCCTTTTTGCAGCCTGCAGGAACCCTCTTCCAGAGGTGAGGTTTACTTTCACCATGGAGGTCTCACAGTGTCCCGTCTCCTCTCAGGACAGGTCATGATCCTTACCTTAGCACTTCAGCTGCCCGGCACTTGAGGATGAGCTTCACTGAAGCATCATGAAGGTGAGGACAGACACTCTCACCATGCGTGGCTGTTGAGGGGAAAGTCATTGTAAGCGGGAGATGGCACAGCTGAGCTGTTTGCATAGTCTTCACTGCTGAGGAGCTGCTTTATACTCTGTATTAATATCCTAAAAGGAAGCACACAAAGCTCAGGAATATTGCCCTTCAGCATGGTATAATGCGTGTATAGCTATTGCGTGGTGTTTATAGAGGCATTACAGTCCAGTATAATAGTTCTACTTCAAGAAATATGAAAAAGAACACCCTTGCATGATGTTTTATAATCACATATTTGATTCAAAATATGCCTACAAAGTCCAATTTTCCTGTCTTACCAAACTTCTGCTCACAGTAAAGTGTGAGGCCAGCATATATCTCCCACATCTTTTGTTTGCCTGACAGGCATGTGGCTGTGCAGTGAGCTGATAATCAAAGGCTTTACTTCAGAGCAGCCATAATTTTTCTGATCCCTCTATAAAAACATATAAACCTTACAGAAAAAAATTATGTTTCAGTCTACACCTCCAAGGGAGGGGTTTGGGTGTTTCGGTGTTTTTAAGGATGAAGGCTTACAATCTAGTGGCAAGGCTTCAGAACATAGCAAACCTGGTGTCAAATCTGGGATCAAAAATCAGGTATCTTGAGTTTCTATGCTTGACATGGAGGCATAATGCAAAAACAAGAACAAAGTGAAAAATAATTTTAATTGTGAATGCAAACAGGCAGCAGAAAACGGGGTGTACGTGTGGGGGGGTGAACTTCTGAAATTCTCAAGCTGAAGCCTGCTGCTTGCCAGCTGCAACCTGTATGTGCTGGTTGTAAATTTTCATCCTACCTGAACTGAACAAACATGGCACATCCTGAATCCTCCAATTAATAAGCAGACATGAGACAAACCCTGCAATTAGGAAGCTGATGACATGTTGTGCTTCTGGACACAGACTACTTAGACCAGGAAAATTACGCTCAGGGTGCTGGAAAGAAGAGCTGGTGCCGATGAGAGGGGTTCCCAAAATGAAGTAGCAGTCTCGAAAGAAGAAGGGAGCCTGGAAAATAGAAAGCAAAGATCTTGCCTGAAGGAATAACCTGGCAGTGGGGGAAGATGCAGGAGACCTGACAGTTTGCGGCCCATAATGCCTGAGACTGTTAACGAAGAGCAGCAGCACGGCATGAACCAGCCTGACTTTCTGCTTGACCATCCTGGGCCAGCAGCAACCTCCCTGCTGAGGTGGATGGCGAGACCTTGTGACCATAGTGCTGGGGTCAGCGAGGTGTCTCAGAAAGTAGAGTGAAACTCTTGTCTTACTGTTTCTTAAATAGACCCCAGTTATCCAGAGCCACTGCAGGCCGTTGTTCGCTGTGTCTTGCCTATGACAGCATCCTGTGTTTAAAAGTGATCCTTTTCAGCCAAATACAATTCCCAAATAATGTAAGTGGCTGGATCCATGAGGTTTCTCCTCATGTTACCTAAACCCCTCGGTTTAATTAGGCTTGTACAGTTGCCAATGATTTTTTTTTTTTTTTTCTCCTGACACACTACCATCCTCTTGCATAATCTCCTAGGTGGATGCGACTTGCTGTTATGAAAGAAGCCGTACATTGACCTCCTCTGGAGAAATTCAAGAACTGCCAGACTGACATACATCCCTGTCACTGTCTTCACTAGAGTTATTAATAACACTGCTAATTTGATAGAGATTAGATTTTTCAAAGATTCTTCTAAAAACAAGCATTTAATGCTTGACTGAGATGTCTGTTGGAGTGGGTATAGGGTAGGATTCGGAAGGAAAGGAGTCTGTGGCAGATGTGTATTAGTGAAATATCTTGCCTTCAGCATCTCTCTCAAGTGATGTCCCAGTTGTGTAATTCCTCCATTCTGCCTCGCTCTTGAAATTGCATATCCACTGCCGACATTAATAATAAAGACAATTGGTGTTTCTTTTAGTAAACACCTTCTGGTCCTGTACAGTGAAACTCTAGGGATCCAGACGCAAATGGAGGGATTTATGTAGTGGATAATAAAAAATCTGTGGATTTTTTTCTGGAAGGAAAATTATCTTACGTGAAACATCTTTAAAATCACTGTTTGAGATATTGAAGTCACTATTTGAGAGAGAGACTGATTTTGATAGGAGACCACCAGCCAGAACTCCAGCAGAAGTCAGAAATTACTGTGAGTTCCACACATTGCTAAAAAGTGAAGCATACTGTGAGGTACAGTGAGAGTTGTCACCCCTGTGAGAGCAACTAGGATTTCTCTTCAGGGAACCTGGTTCTCACCTACCAAGAGAAAAAGACCAAATAGCACAGGTGCTCCTACAGGTTGTAACTTTGCAGGTGTTTTACCCCTGCCTGGGCACTGGTCCGGTCTCCCAAGATACTCAAAGGGACTCTGAACATATTAAAAAATAAGTGAGGCATAGCAACGCACGTGATTGTGGTATGAATTTCTCTGCAGCCTTTTGAATGCTCCAGCCCTCCGTGCTTGAGGGATAACTGCGACGGAGCGGTTGCACAGCGGCCGGAGAGCTGTTGAGCAGAGAGGAATGCAGGCTGTGCCTGCATGGCCCAGGCTGGCAGCCTTCCGTTGCCAGATGTTACCCTATCACAGATATTGGAGCAGTTTTGATTTGTTCTTCGCCCATAAGACGAATGGCAGAGAAATTCTCCTTCAGCCCCTCAGTACCCAAATTTACTCTTAAGTTTCCACTGGTTTATGTATCACAATGACAAGTTTTTGATGAGATGGGCAGTTCTACATAATTTAGCAGGCCCCCAACACACATTTCAAAGACTGAACTAAAAAAACCCAAAACCCTGTACCAAAACCACCCCAGAAATACATGTTTTGTTAAGAATTCAATATATCTTTCTTTAGGGATTCAGAACAAGGTGTGGGTACAGCATCTTGCTTAGGAAAGAGAAGGCTCTGAGGATACCTTATAGCAGTCTTTCAATACTTGAAGAGGGCTTATAAGAAAGATGATGAGACACTTTTTACCAGGACCTATAGTGACAGGACAAGGGGTAATGGTTTTCAACTGAAAGAGGGTAGGTTTACATTTAGATAAGGAAGAAATTCTTTATGATGAGGATGGTGAGACCCTGGAACAAGTTGCCCAGAGAAGCTGTGGCTGCCCCATCCCTGGCAGCGTTCAAAGCCAGGTTGGATGGGGCTTTGAGCAACCTGGTCTAGTGGAAGGTGTCCCTGCCCATGGCAGGGGGGGTGGACTAAATGCTCTCTAACGAGCCCTTCCAACCCAAACCATTCTATAATTCTATAAAAGCTATGGTTTTCTCTGTAGACATCTCTTTATCTGAAAATAAAGTTTTGACTCAGTAGCAATTGTGATCAGCAGTCACTCTCCCCCCCGCCCCATACCTTTAGAAAGGAGCCATCCCTTCAGCGGAGCACCCAATGGCTATACATACGTTAGGCAAGAGTGACATCTACTGTTCGTCACGATAGTGACGCAGCCGCAGAGCTGATGAATGGCTGTCCTGCTGGCTGACACCCCCCCCCGCGTTAGGACACGGGTGGAGGTGGACTCTGCGCATTTCTGCCCTCAGGTCTTCAGACCGTATTAAAATGTCAATTAAAATGAATGAAAGTCAGTATTTTAGTAAATAGTAGCAAACCACCCAAACTTCTGGTTGATGGATAAAAATTAAATTTGCAGCTGTTAGTACGAAAGCTAGGATGCGTATGAACAAAGCAGTACTATTAGCAGTTCAACACCAATGAATCGAGAAGGTGGGAGCTCTCAAGAATTGGGGGTACGTAACCTGAGAGCCACACCCTTTTTCATTTTGAAGAGGAGCCTACAGGGAATGAGAATCCGGAATGTGAAATCAAACTCAAATCACATATACCATTCGAAAGCCGAAGCATTTTGATATTGAAAACAGATTACTACCTAATCTGTGAACGCAGATGTCAAGGCTTCCCCGCCAGGACTTGTGTACACTCCTAGTCTTGCTCCCTGGTGAAATACGCAGGCCTGAAAGAAAGCATTCCTGTTAAACAGAAGCTTGACAATTCGTTTATCAGAAATTAGATTAAACAATAGAACTATTTTTCAGGCCACAAGTCAAGTCAAATGAGTAATTTCAGGATACAAATTAAAGCCAGGCTGCTTTCTGCATGTGAATGCTGGGAGTAACCAAGACTGGACATATGCACACGAGCCATACTTACCCAAATCCTAGGTATGAAAAAAGAATATAAAGGACTGCACAATCTTGAAAACTAATAAAATAGGAAAATTAAGCTATTTCAGCTAACAACTTCAGTTTTGCAGCCTTCAAGACTCCTGAGAAACAGGGAATGGACAGACAAGCCTGGTTGGTAAACAGGACTCTCTAGCTGTGGAAAAGGATTCCATGAGGTCTAGGGTAGCTTTGCTATATCATGATTTGTCTTTCCTGAAGCAGTAGGATACTTAGATACTTCTTTCTGTTGAATTTATGGCTCTTTGATCTTACCCTTGACATTTATAGCTTGCAGACTTCAGAGGACTGTAAGATCCTGGAATCAAGCAGGTTGGAAGGGACATCAGGAGGCCTTCTATGCAATCACCTGCTTAGAGTATGGTTGGCACTAATTTCAGACCAGGTTTCTCAGGGCTGTGTCTCGCTCGGACTTGAAAATCTCCAGGGATGGCACCTGCACAGCCTCTCCGGGTGGCCTGTTCTACCTCCCGGCTGTCGTTAGGGAGAAAAGGTTTCTCTTACCGTGCTCTCCAAATGCTTCTTCCCACAAAATTTGACTGGATGACACTTTCAGCTTTTAACCACAGAAAGGCAGCAACAGAGGGAATAAGGGAAAACACAGGCCTTTTTGCCAACACCAGCTGGCCCATGGGCCAGCAGAGCGTGCAAGGGGAAGCATATACAGACACCAGCTGCCTGGCTCAGGCACTGCTTAGGACTAAGAAATGTTTGACAAGAGGTGAGTGTCACACCTAGACCCGTACCGTCATCTGCTCCTCCACTGTGCATGCTCAGTGTTTGGTAACTGGCATCTGTACTGGACAAGGATGTCATATGCAAGAGTTTTTATTCTTGTCTGCCAGTGAAAGGACATAAGGGCAAAGGTGATCCATGGCAATGTTTGCTTTTTGCCCAAGCTAGCCTTCACACAACATGAGATCTTATGGGCTTCCTGAGCCTCATCTTCCTCCCTTCCTAGTGAGCTCTGTGCTTCGCTTCCCTGCCTGTCTGTTGGCCACCACTCTCTCCTTCTTGCCTTTCCACATTCATGCTGGTCTTGTTTTGCCTAAACAGGACCTCTGCAGCTAAAGAAAAGCAGCAGGTTCGTCCTTAACTACTGGGCATGTAAGTAATTCACACTGCAAACCCAATAAAGGGAAGGGGAATGAGGAGATAACTTTGGAGGACTCAGCTAGCTGGAGAAAGATCCATCAGTAACATCCACCCTTGGCAGAATACTCACCCTGAAAGATAAGAGAAATCTTTAACAGGATGTAGTACTGTTCTGGTTTCAGCTGGGATAGAGTTAATTTTCTTTCTAGTAGCTGCTATAGTGTTATGTTTTGGATTTAGTATGAGAAGAATGTTGATAACACACTGATGTTTTCAGTTGTTGCCAAGTAGCGTTTAGACTAAGCCAAGGATTTTTCAGCTTCTGATGCCCAGCCAGCGAGAAGGCTGGAGGGGCACAAGAAGTTGGGAGGGGACACAGCCAGGGCAGCTGACCCCAACTGGCCAACTGGGCATTCCATACCATTATGAAGTTATGCCCAGTATATAAACTGGGGGCAGTTGGCCAGCGAGGGGGTGGAAGGTGTGAATTGCTTCTCAGGAACTCACTGGGCATTGGTCAGCGAGTGGTGAGCAATTGCGTTGTGCATCACTTGTTTTGTATATTCCAATTCTTTTATTATTATTATTGTAATTTTATTATTGTTATTTTCTTTCTTTCTGTTGTATTAAACTGTCTTTATCTCACCCCATGAGTTTTATTTTTTTTTTCCCCGTTCTCTACCCCATGCCGGGGCGGGGGGGAGAGGAGTGAGCAAGCAGCTGCGTGGTGCTTAGTTGCTGGCTGGGCTTAAACCAAGACAAGTACAAACAAGGCAGGAGGATTTTCTCAGTGCTATGCCAGAGACAGATAGGAAAAATAGTTAAACTCGTGAAAGCAGTGAATAAAACTAAGCAGCATGAACTTGCAGTTAAGACACAGACTGTGGACTCCCAAGTGCGATACACGATAACCCATCCCTGAAATACGTGTTTTGCAGTAGTTGCCTAATTTGCCATAGCACTACAATCCCACTGAACTTAAAGAAAGAAAAAGTACTACAAATAAAACATACCAAAGACTAATGTACCAATTGCATATCCTGTTGTACAAGGGCCCATGGGTATTTTTGGCATTCTTCAATATTTTTTTGTTGTTGTTTCAATCCAATAAACAATTACAAAGCATGTGGGAAAATAAATTGGGAACAAATATATGTCTTCGGAATATACACATCTGACTTGCAGAGCTGCCATGGACAGGAAGGGTGTGCATCCAGCCGGTGCGCACCCATCTACCCTGCTAGGTCCTGCAGGCACACCAGTACTCCCCTGGGGGCAAAGCTGTTATACCAAGAGGAAAAAACAGAGGTATTAGCATCACATTTTAGCAGTCCGAGTTTCCCAGTGAGCGCAGGAAGGAAGTACTCGGTGCAGGAAGGGGAATGAATGGCCGGAAGAACGCGTGGTGTCGGTGTTTCAGCGGTGAAAATCGCCAAGCTGCCAACTCTCACGGGACAGCTGCACCCTGGGAATTTTAGGCAGAATCAAAGGCAAAGGAAAGTTTTTCGCAAAGGAAAAACTGTGAGTGTGAATGAAAATATATGCATGTGTTGTGCATGTTTTAAATCACCTTGATGACAGTCAGTGAACGCATTTCAACGGCGGGCCCTTAAAATGTCTCCACTGCAAGTATAAAAACTCTGTTGGGGAAAGAGGCAGAGGGGAGCAACAGAGGAGGAAGGAAGCACGTGGCCCATGAAGTCAGAAGAAGAGATTTATTAGAGGAATCAAGGGCAAGTAGTATCCAATGCCTGTTGATGCCAATAACGCTTTTGAAAACCTCCCATCAGTCAACATGAAATCTGGCCAAGATAGATAACATCTTTGAAGTCTTCAGTTACAAGGGACCCAAAACATTATGGCAAAGTCAGAGGAATTTCAAAGTCATTCTTTGCAGAGCATGAAAATGGTTCAGAACTGTATATAGGGAGATGACACAATGGATCACATGGAATTTGTGTAAAAATACATGCTAAGAAACACCTAAATTTGAGCAAAGAATCCAAGCTAACTGAATTATTTAAGAAAAACTCTTTCCAAGGAGAAAAAAAAAACCAACTAGATTTTGCTGGGAAAGACAGCAGGGGGATCCCATTTATTTTCTGATAGAAGGAGGCAATCTCTGACAACTGGATCACCTTAAGGTATTTTACCATGACACATATTTTGGAAGCAAGTGAAGACAACGTAGCACAGTGTAGTCAGACCTGAAAAGCAGGAGAGACACTCTGACAAGGCCTACGTTACGGAGGCTTTTCTTGCTGACATTGCATGACAGAGGTTGCTTTGCTGCATGACTTCACTGCTTTATATGATAAAAGTGGGCAGAATAATACATTCCATGTTGTGTTGTTGCTGGTGCAGCAGCGAAATGTTTTTTTTGTGATCCTTAGACTCCATTCATTGCAATTCTACTTCTCTCTGCCTTTCCCGCCTTGAGTGATGTTTTCCTAGCCCAGAACATCTCTTTACATTCCTGTCTTTCCACTGTGGTAGTGGAGAGGAAGATTTTCTCCCTTTCTAGATTTTTCAAGAGGACAGGGATACAATGATCTCTCCTCTCCCCCCCTGGCAGGACAGAGAGTGCCCACAACCATCACTTGGTGCTCCAGTCATGGTAAGAAGGAATACCTATGCGATCAGTGGATGAATAGACAGAGAGCCCCCAAAGCAGGAAGGATTCCCTGATTGCTTCAGGAGAATATTAGGGCTCAGGAGGGTCGATTGTACAGAACAGGCCACCTTTGACACCCCTCAGCAGAATCCTACGGGGTAGCTTGGGCAGAGCTGACTGGTGCATGCACACTGGGAATGCCTGGGATTTCTGTGAGTCTGGTACCACAGGCAGAGACATGGCTCCAGCCACGTTGCCCGAGACACGGAAAGCCAGGACAGAGGCTGGAGAACCTCATGTTCTACTTAACAAAACCAGTGGGAGGAAAAAGAATGGGCTGGAGGAGCCCAGATGCTTGTCATAGCATGTCCTAAGCTACCAAACTAATCAGGAAGAAGTATGAAAGGTGATTGGATTATAATGTTTAAATACTTCCACAAAAACAAAACAGCCATTGCTAAATGGGCTTCTTTCTCCTTACAGCAGAGACACGTATGAAGAATTTGAAAGGCTGGAAGCACAAACTAGAGAGTTGTATTAAAGTCTAAGGACATGATTTCAACTGTGGGCATCATTCACCTTTAGAATGAGCTATCAAAGGAATAAGAGGATTCTCCCTCTCTCTTCAAATCAAGATTGTCCTCCTATTAAAAAAAAAGCGCTAACTACAAGTTACTGGGAATTCTGAGCTAAATCCTATGGCCTTGGGCATACGAGGCCTTGGGGATACAACCCTTTAGAATGGGTTTTCTAGAGGTCCTTCTAGCCTTTAAAACCTTTGAATCTCTCCTGCGAAGTTGCATAACGGTATCATCTCATGCTGCTCTTCGACTGTACCAATATTTATGCAAAAGACACTCAATGTTGGTTTAAAAATTCCAGAGTTGAAGAACCTACCATATTACTACAGGGATTTGTTTCAGTAGCTATCCCACCCTCATGGAGAAATACTTGTGCTTTGCTGCCAGCCTGGATTGGCGTAGCTCCAACAATGCTAATGCCAGGAGTCTCTTCCCATGGATGTGATCATGGCTATCACCAATTCCTGTTAAATCTGTTCTCGAATAAAAACTAACCAGAGAGAATCCCTAAAGCCTCAAAAGTCTCTCAAGGTGTGTCACAACATCTCTCAGTACTCCATTCATTCCTGAAGCTTTTTTTTCAGTTCCTCACAATTTTTCAAAATATTTTCCTTAACTACAAACACTAAGCGTGAGATGAAGTATTCAAGTAATGATCCTGTTTTAACATAATTTCAATCACAATGCCAGAGCAATATCTATTCTTACTCAAAAATACCGTACCAGAGCAGACAAATAGCAAACAATGAATAAAAAAAATCAAAAAGCTGAGCAATGAACTTGATATCCTTCATACATTGACAGAAACTTATAAATAGGATGCAGAAAGTTCTTCATCTAGGTGTGTAGGGATAAACTGGGACTCCTGAGAACATACAGCTTCACGCACCTGGTCTCTCCATGACTCCCTATACGCCCTTTGCAAAGGGTGTTTTTGCACTTTGCAGAACATACAGTTTCCATGATGCAGAGTACTGAAATTACTACTATCTGGTAGCTAGTCACATGGTAAAAAGTGGTTTCAACTCTTTCTATAAAAAATGGTGGCTCACATCAGCTGTTACGCAGGGATATGTTGACAACTGTCAGTTTATTTCTGAATATTTGTACTTAGGAGTCCAAAAGTAATGTTCGCATTCAAGGTTGATGTGGCCAAACTTACACCAGAAAGTTAAGGAGAACAGATTATGTACAACTAGTAAACTGAAAGTCATTCATGTGAAGATGGCAAATACTGAAACCATCAGGTAAAGACACAGGACAGTTATGCAATCATTTTAAAAGTTATGTTTACTAAATAATTTGAGCCCAATTCACCATTACATTATGCACCAGATAATCACTCATGCTTCCAGGTTCACAGAACCATAGAATGGTTTGGGTTGGAAGGGACCTTAAAGATCATCTAGTTCCACCCCCCCTGCCATGGGCAGGGACACCTTCCACTAGACCAGGTTGCCCAAAGCCCCATCCAACCTGGCCTTGAACACTGCCAGGGATGGGGCAGCCACAACCCCTCTGGGCAACCTGTGCCAGTGCCTCACCACCCTCACAGTGAAGAATTTCTTCCTTACATCTAATCTAAATCTACCCTCTTTCAGTCTAAAGCCATTACCCCTTGTCCTATCACTACATGCCCTTGTAAAAAGTCCTTCTCCAGCCTTCTTGTTGGCCCCCTTTAGGTACTGGAAGGCTGCTATAAGGTCTCCCTGGAGCCTTCTCTTCTCCAGGCTGAACAACCCCAACTCTCTCAGCCTGTCCTCACAGCAGAGGTGTTCCAGCCCTCTGATCATCTTCATGGCCCTCCTCTGGACTCGCTCCAACAGGTCCATGTCCTTCTCATGTTGGGGGCCCCAGAGCTGAATGCAGTAGTCCAGGTGGGGTCTCACGAGAGCGGAGCAGAGGGGGAGAATCACCTCCCTCGACCTGCTGGTCACGCTTCTTTTGATGCAGCCCAGGATACGGTTGGCTTCCTGGGCTGCAAATGTACATTGTCAGGTCATGTTGAGTTTTTCATCAACCAACACCCCCGAGTCCTTCTCCTCAGGGCTGCTCTCAATCCACTCATCACCCAGCCTGTATTTGTGCTTGGAATTGCCCCGACCCATGTGCAGGACCTGGCATTTGGCCTTGTGAACGCCGTGAGGTTCACACAGGCCCACCTCTCAAGCCTGTCAAGGTCCCTCTGGATGGCATCCCTTCCCTCCAGCGTGTCGACCGCATCGCACAGCTTGGTGTCGTCAGCAAACTTGCTGAGGGTACGCTCAATCCCACTGTCCATGCCACCGACAAAGATGTTAAACAGCGCCGGTCCCAATACTGACCCCTGAGGAACGCCACGTTCACGTCTCAACATCAGGAGAAAGTAAATAATACTTTCAAACAAGATCTGAAATAAATTCAGTGTTGGAAAACATTGAAGTTCTTTTCAGCCTCTTCTAAACATTTCCCTCTCAAGATAATAACTTTCCTGCCTGTGAACAGAAGTTTGCAAATATTCAACTCAAAGTAAAATCTGGAATGACTATGCTTTTGAAAGTGTTTTCTTTGCCGGGGGGGGGGGGAAGAGAAGTCTGAAACCAGTGTAAGGATCATTGCTTTGAAACAAGGTGAAAGTCAACAGAGCACAGTTAGCCTAAGAGTCAAAACCTGTTGAAAAGGAAGGGGGAGAGAAGATCAAGCAAAATGTGTAAATACTGGCTCTAATATGAGATCTCCACAGTGTCAGGTAGCACCCCATACTGGAAAGCTAAGTCACCCCATAAAACCTTTAAATTCCACACCATAACTACCCTGGCACCTCTGGGTGGGCCCACGCTCCTTGCAGTTCACTGTGCAAAGTACGTAAAACCCCTGCCGCAGGGCACTCCAGAAGGTGCCCGTGGCCTTGTTCCCTCTCCAAAGGGAGAGGTGATTTCTGCTAGCCCCTTCTTGAGGGCTGGCTATCACATTCAAGGAAGTGCTGGACTTTCTTCTGCTTCATCGCCTGGATACTTGGGGACTGTAAAATGCTGCAGATCACACAGCAGGCTGGGTATTTTTTCAAACCATATGCAAAGGGAGCACATCGTTTGACTTCCTTTCTAGGCTTCTTCATTCCTCTGACCTCTGGAAAAGTCATGCCAGCAGAAAAGTGTATTACCCATGTCATATGGTCAGGATAATTGTCTGGCAGAGTCATGCAATCCCTTTCTCCAGCAAAGCCCTCCTCCAGCCAGGTTGCCCTCACAAGCACACAGTCTTAGATACCATGGTCTCCCAGCCACAAGCCCCCCCTTGTGCTCCGGTTGCACAATCTCTGCTCTTCTCAGAGCCAGGTCCCTCCCTGCAGAAGGGGCAGCTTGTCCCACCAAGCTCCCAGTTTGGAGAACGTGGGTACGTTCACCCTCCTTGAGAGGCAAGGGTTTGATCTCAGCTCCCAGCATCCACCAAGGCCACCCAGCTTGCTCTCCCCCCATCTCCCACCTCTCCCATACCGTCCTCTGGGACTCGGGGAGCCGATATTCCTTCCTTCAGGCGGGCACTGTGGTGGGGCTGCTTCTCCCTGCCTGAGCTGCCTCGCCGCGGGCTGGAAGCGCCCGTAACAAACCGCTCCAGCCAGACCGGACAGGTTACGGAGCAGTCCCGACCGATTTTGCAAGTGACACGGGGCAGGTCCCGCACGGCCCCGCTGCTGGGGAGGTGACGGCGAGAGAGAGGGGTCAGAGCTGCTTCGCCTGGCAGGGACCTGGGAGCGGAGGCAGAGCGTTCCCGCAACCTGCCAGGTAGCCCGGACGAGTTGCTATGGCTTTCCCAGACAGTCTCACTGCACAAGCCCATGGAATTTAAAAGCCAGCTCTGCCAGCTGGAGTAGGGTATTTAAGGAACCAGCTATGAAGAGGAGAGAAGGCAACACCAAGGATTTACAGGTAAAACGCATATTTTGATTTAAAGTGTGAATTTAGAGGCAGGGCAAAGTGGAGAGAGATGAGCAAAGGGCTACAGCACGATGGAAGCATGGAACAAATTAAACTTATTTGGGATGCATCCAATACTCAAGTTAAATCCACATACTCTTTCTGCATGGAGATACCTCCCTGACTTATAAAGGGTAAGGGAAAGAGGGCTCACATCTTCAACCCTAAATATATAATTTTCGTCTCTTAAATCTGAGCCAGTGGAAGAGTTGAACACTGCGAGCCAAATCCTATTTAATTTATTCAGCAACACATCTGTGTGAAATATAGTCCAATTACAGACATTAGGTTACTTTGCCATGGCTGCAGCCATTTGGCTTTTATTTCCAGCAGGCTCTAATTAAATTATCACAATGCAGGAGCACACAAGTTTCCTTTATACGTGACTGCAATTAAAGACATGCAATCACAACATTTTTTAAAGTGACTCCAATCAATTGGTTACAGTAAAGAATACCATGTAATAGAGCAGTGACTCCACCATTAAGACTGAAAGGGGGTTTCTGTTTCAATAATCTAGTTCCCTTTTATTACAAGTTCTGCTCTTGGATAATTTATTTAAAGTTCATTATGTGTCTACAGCATATATCATTTGCCCTCAGCTTGGGCTGCAGAAGTCCCATTATGACCAATTACTTAGTGTGATAAAATCTGCCACAGTACAAACTGTTCCTTAATTAGATTTAAGTTTTGCCTAAATTCTATTTGTAATTCAGGCAGCAAAATAATAAGGCCAACAGCAAAGACTTGCTGTCTCCTTTCTTTGGTCCCTGTAGTAACCTTTCAGGTTGGATGCAATCTCAGGGCAGCTCAGAACCCAGACCTCACACCCACGCGCTTTTCTTGCAATACTCGTCCCCGCTTCACGTTCCCATAACCAGTGCAGAGCTTGGGGGGTGGCCTGGCCTGCGAGGGAGTTCCTTGACCCAAATCCAGCCCTACCTCACCGATAGCAAAGGGGACGGCTCCGAAAGCACCTGAGAGCGTGTGGCTGTCAGCAGGGACTGCAGCAGCTGAGCGCCGCTGCCGTGCTCTTTGGCGATCGCAGGTATTTGCTCTCCAGCCCCTGTACGTTTGCTGCAGCAGCACGCCGGTTGGTGGGAAAAAAAGCTGCTGACAAAATGATAGTCCTACAAAACTGTGAAGAAAGTGATGCGGGGAGCAGCACCCAGCCGTGCCCTTCAGCTCGCTTTATGGCCGTGCACTGTAAACACCGCGGTGTGCGCAGCCCTGGGGCTTCCAGGGGCAGGGAGCACGCTGCGACCTGCTAACGCAGGATGGGGCCTTTTTCATTAGCCTCGTTAACCATTAGCCACACCAGAGGCTTCAAGTTTGTTTGGGGACGACGGTATCACTGCGTTACTTCTTAACTGAATTAGAGCCAACGGATTTATCCAAACCATCCCCTGCACCATCCCCGGCCATGAGAAGAGGTTTGAAGGTGTTTTGCTCTTCAAAAACAAATGCCAGCGTTTGGCATGTGCTTCCTCAAGCTCCAGCTTCAGTTTTCAAAGTGTTTTAAATATTCTGCACAAATTTGAATTCCAATCCTGTAACCTGTCTCTGCGAGATCTCACAGTGAGTGAGGGTAGAAGCTACATCAAGAAAATTCAGAGTGGAACAAGAAATACAAGTGGTGATTCAGTAGGATCCATTTTAACAGATCCAGGCCACAGTAATTTGAGGACAGGTATCATCCTGTAAGAAGTTGCATTCCTCTGGAAAAAATTACGCTAGAAATATATATATATTTTTTTTCCATCCAAACATATACTCCACTTCAAAAGAGAGAAGGCATTCACACAAATGCACTTACTGGATGCCGTGTTAGCAGTTATTTGCCATGTGCTTCAGTGGCCCCGTATTTTCTGTTGTAGAGATTATATACTGGGCTATCTTTACTTCCCTTGAATCCTGCTCAAGTCCAATATTGTATATCTTGCAAATGGCTGCTTTGCAAAGTTGGATTAACTTATTCTGATGTTTCAGAAAACTTCTATCTAAGAGTAATGTCAAAGCAAAACACTATTTAAAAATTTTGCAGGGATAGACATTTACATAGCAGCTAAAGACAAGCCTAAAAATAACCTATTTCTTTGCAACATCAATCTTGTTAATGAACTAAAAGAATGAAATATTCCTCTATCAGTTGTTTCCATGGAGCAGGGAGAAAAATTTTAACCAACTCCAGTATCAAAAAGAACATGAAAACATTTCAACATCTGTCCTGTTTTCCACTTAATTAACAAGGCTGCAAATAGCTTTTATGGAGCAGTTATGTTCTGGACATTCGTCTCTATGCTTTTGGTCAGTAGCACAACACAACTAGTCTGTCCTGCTCCACTTGACCCCTGATGAGAGCAGAAAATGAACTTTGTATACCAGGGGGGACACATCACACACACTGTGGGGCTGGGAATCCCTTATATTACAGCTTCATTGTGCCTGTGCAGACTGTTCCCTGAAAACACGCATTTTAAAATAAAACTGTACCTATCTCTTTATAGGTATGATAAAAGGCCTCTGGATGAGGATCACTTCTCATCAAAGCAGCAAGGCCCTTCCTTATTCAATAAAGGCATTTTAATAGTGGCACTGATGGGAAGTTGAAAGGAAAGACCTGGTTATTATTTGTTTTTAAAGGGCTACAAGAAGGTCTTATCTGTCAGTGAACACTAAACATTTCTCTCTTCCTTAAGCGCTAAGGAAAAAACATGAACACAACAAATGACGACTCAGCCAACCCCACCACCTGGCAAGACACTGAAGGTGATTTTCCCAACTGCACTGATGTGGAAGTCGGTCTGAAGACTTTGTACCTCCCCATTATGTATAGCGTCATCTTCCTGGTGGGCTTCCCAGGAAATGTCATTGCGATTTGTGTTTACAGCTTCAAGATGAGGCCTTGGAAGAGCAGCACCATAATCATGCTGAACCTGGCACTCACGGACCTGCTCTACCTCACCAGCCTTCCCTTCCTGATACACTACTATGCCAGCGGGGAGCACTGGATTTTCGGTGGATTCATGTGCAAGTTCATCCGCTTCGGCTTCCACTTCAACTTGTACAGCAGCATCCTCTTCCTCACCTGCTTCAGCGCCTTCCGCTATGCGGTGGTTGTCCACCCTATGAAGTTCTTCCACATCCAGAGGAAGCGGTGGACAGCGGTGGCTTGCGCAGCCGTTTGGGTGATCTCACTGGCAGCCGTCAGCCCCGTCAACTTCTTGATCTCCTCAAAAAAGGCACAAAACAGATCCTTATGCCTCGACCTTACCAGCTCTGAAAACCTGGGCACAACCAGGTGGTATAACTGGCTGCTGACTGGCCTGGCCTTCTTCTTGCCCTTGCTGACGGTGACTCTGTGCTACACGCTCATTATTTGCACGTTGGCTACCGGCCCCCACACACGGGCTTGCTACAAACAAAAGGCTCGCAGACTCGCTGTCGTCCTCTTGGTGGTCTTCTATGTGTGCTTCCTCCCCTTCCACGTCTTTCGGGTGGCTCGGGTTGAACTACGGTTGCATCCAGCCAGCTGTCACATGGAGAAGCAAATCCATGCTGCCTATATCATCTCTCGGCCCCTGGCTGCACTCAACACGTGTGGCAACCTACTACTTTATGTTGTGATCGGAGGTAACTTCCAGCGGGCCATGCTCTCTCTTTCAAGGTGTAAGTAAGTGGAGCAAATATGTCCAGCAGCCCAGGAGAAACAATTACCTGACCAAGCCAGAAATTGCATTAAGGTTATGAAGGAATCCCTTGAAGAAAATCCCAGCAAACCCAGGATGGCTCTGGTGCTGTCAGCTCCTGCAAAGGCAGGTGTGTTTATACGGTAGCAAGAATTGCAGCTGGCTTCGCCCTCTCCCTGCAGTTGAGCACTTGTCAAAAAGCTGTCTCGGGAGCAGGTTTATATATAGCTCTCTTAGCAACCAAAGAAAGAGGAGTGAAAAGAAAAGTTTGTAAGCCACCTCAAAGGTGAAATTTAAAACCACCCAACCAGACTGTTCCCCAAAACACAGGGTTCTCTCGCTCCGGGCTTTGCCGTTGATTATAGAAACATCGAGAGCTTAGTCTGGATGTGGGAGCAACTTCCATTGATTTCAGCATTGTCACTGATGTAGTGCTTTGTTTATTACAGCCCGAGCAAAACACAGCAGATATTGTCATGGTTGCTGAAACCACTGAATTACATACTTAGAAAGCACCTAGATAAATCAGATGTTTTCAGATTAGATGGACAAGATGAACTTCAGCATAGGGTGCTGAGGAACTGAATGGTGAAATCTCAGGGCTGGCCTAGGGGAGAATGAGAGGAGTACCAGAGGAGGACATACATGGTGAATACAAGGAGATCTATATATATACACAAGGATATACATATCTCTCTAAAAGTGTGTATATATATATATATATGGAAAAAATGGAGGAACAAGGAATTAACAGTCACGTTAATGTCCATCTCAGAAAAATACTGAAAGAGACAATCAGATGATAAGTCTACAGAAGACGAATACAGGTGAATACCAGCCAGCATGGATCTATCAGCTATGTACAATCCCAGATCATTCTGATTTCCTACTACAACAAATTAACAGGCTTGTACATGAAGAAAAAGATAATGTCATATATCTTGACTCCAGAAGAAGTTTTGACACTGTCTGAGATGACACTTTTGTGTGTAAGCTACGGAAACAGGCTGGAGGAAACTATTTTTACCAGTTACAGGGTTGTGCTGAGAGAGGAGATATTAGTGATTTACTATCAGAGTAGGGGGAGCCACTGAGTGGGGATTTGACCAGTCTGTCCTGGGTTTAGGGATATTTAGTGTTTTCATTAACAAATTGGATGATGAAATAAAGTCTGGTTATTACATTTGCAGATGACATGAAGCTGAGAGGACAAAACGGCACCTATGGTCTGAAAAAACACAGGATGCTATTAGATGGTGACAGGTGCAAAGTTCTATGTTTAAGTAGAAATAATGAACTGTGCAAACACAAAAGGAGAAAAAAACCCTATTTAGTCAGCAGTTCGGCAGAGAACGATCTGTGGTTACTGTGAACCACAGGCTGGACAGGAGCTGACAGTTTCAGTGGGCTGACAGTGTCTGCTGTGGCAAAAAGGGCAGATGCAACGCTGTGATGTATAAATGAGAATATAATGTGCGAGATTGGCGTAGCAGCCTTTACACCCTTTGCAGCGTTGTTACCCTCCCAGCTGGAGCACCGCGTCCAGCCTTGGAGGCTGCCCTTCAGGGAAGATGCAGATGAGAGGAGCGTGGTAAGAGCACTCAGCGAAACTTCCCAAGGGGAAGGAACCGGACAGAAAACCAAATGGTATTCGAACCCCTCAAGGGCAGATACCAGGAAGGAGTTTCTCTCAGGACAGACGATGAAGCCCTGGTAAGGACAAGAGGAGTCTCCACCGCTGCATGTCTCTAGGAGCAGGCTAGCCAGGCACTGAGCAAGAGGGACACAAGCCTGCCTGGCCTCCGGAGGTCCCTTCTGGCCATGAGGATCTGCGATTAGGCATACATTGCTGGTAACACTGGTGCTAGCAAAACAAGCAGTGCCCGGGAGCATCGCCGGTGCCAGAGCTCGTCCCACCGCGCTGCCAGGGCTCTCGGGAGCGGTTAGCACCGAGCCCCAGTGCACACAGGCACCTAAGTAGGACGAACGACGACACCGTAGTGTTTAACGTGCCTTGCGGATATTTAAAACACTTCATTTGGTAAAGGCTCCATCAGATCCATCTTTCAGAAGCAGTGCCACAGGCCTTTTGACATGTTTTCTGGTTTAGATCGTCCTCTTCTGTATTGCTGTCAAAGTCTGAATTTTACAGGTTGCCACTAGATGGTGATCAATCATGGTGAAGCTACTTGGTTTCACATACGCATGGTTCATTCAAATCCACAAGTTGTTACACAAATACACAAGATGATTCACATGAAACAAATCTTTTCTGACATAGATTCGTAACATCCCAGCTCTCCAACATGGGCAAAATATACAAACGTGCTTCACAAATTCTCTTCCTCTGTGTGAAAGCACAAGATGTGTCTACCACTCACACATCTGAAGGAGTGGATTAAAAATTATCTTTTTTTCCTCTCTCAGAGCATTTTTAATTCTTGTTCTCAGAAGCTCTTCCTTCTAAAGCCCAAGCTGAGCTTATCCTACACGAGCAGAAGCTCGTCAATACAACTACATATACAATATAAAATGGAGCAGCTAAACGTAAAAAGTGTGAAATGGAAGTGTTCAAGCCTTTCAGTCTCTAACAGCAAGAGTGACAGTCACACAGTTTCAGTGACTTGGAGAGGGACTACTCTTTTGCCTCCTCCTCCTCCTCCTCTCTTTCCTTAACATAGCTTTTTTCCTTGCCTTCTTCCTATCTCACCTGCTTATCCACCACCTCTCTTTCTTTAGTTTAGGCTAAACTAGCTGATTTTGAAATGCTGAACTAGATTAGGGAATGCTCCTGGGAGCTGTCGTTCGCTGGTGGGGCAAGAACCTCCAAGAGAAGGGCAGTCACATCTTCCAGCGGCATGGCTGGGTCTGGAAAAGGAGAAAATCTCAACCTCAACGCAGGCATTTTTAAAGCACTCAAGGACTGCTCAGGTGCTCTGCAGGACTGAGAGATCATTATCTCATGTGACTCATTCCTTTTGCTTACTGTGAAGGGTGACATCTCCATAGCTTCTATTTTTAGCAGCTGTTAAGTTTACTGCTGAAACAAGGGTAAGTGCTTCAATTGCAGTAAACAGGAGACACTTTCCAAGCTCTGTACACAGTGTGACAACACAGCTACATAAATTACTACACCATTGCAGGCTAATTCACAGCATAGTTATGCTCCAGTAACCAGGCTTCTGTCAAAGGTCTCTAGCAGGTTTGTCTGCAGAGACAGTCATGTCAGCTCAAGTTGCTCACTGCCTGGGACCACAGAGGGACCAAGAGAATAAATTTGCAAGGTAAACCTCTCGGGCGCATGTTAAGTCTTATAATACTAAGGATGAAGTTTTGGAATTGCCGGCTGCTCTTGTAGACATGCCGAACTTTACTCTTCACAGTGACTCACGTACTGTCAGAGATGGCAGCAGAGCTATTTTCTACCCTTAATTGTCCAGGAAGGCAATCAGCAATTTTTTTCCTTTTCTCTCCAAATCATGTGCTCCCACAAGAAGTGAAAGCAAAAGGCTCTCCTCGTACTCAAACCTCCCAGAGAGCAAAAATACTGACTGTAATGTTCTGCATTAAAAAAAAAGATATCGCAAAAACTGTCCTAATCTGGCTGCATCCAGCTGCCTTTCAAGCAATTCTGTGTTGCACTGAACACCTAAGAAGAGAGTGTGAAGCAGACTGCATGGAGCATCAAAATGAATAGCTTGGTAAACAGCTAGTAGAGAGAAAGGCTAAAATAGCTTGGGAATGGTCTACTTTTACAAAGTCTGTGTTGGATATTGATGTGAGACAAGGCTGCACTTTTATCCCGACGCACTGGTATGTGCAGTTGGGGTGCTGCTGCATTCGCTGTACAGTGTAACTGTACAGTAGTGATCTAGCACATGCGGTGGGGTTTAGTGCCAGGCTCACCACTGAGTCAGTTAGACCTCAGGTAGATGTTGTCATTTTGCTGGTAAGGCTAAGCGAACAGAATAAACTTTGAATGACTGCTTTCATCTGTCAATATTTTCTACTTTGAAAATGCAGGTTGAGTGAACCTAAACTTTAAAGCAGCAAACAAGAAATGAACACATCGTTATTCAACTCCTACCAGCCCCAAACTGTATTTGCTTTTTCCTGCTAGCAGAACAGGAGAGGAGATGTAAAGGAAAATACTTTGTGTGTTCCCTTAAAGTTCCCTTTTGTTTTGTGACAGTAGAGGCATTCAACAGTGCCAGCTGATGCCACTTCAACATAAAGGCCACACAATTAAGTCTAGGAGGGAAAAAAAAGTTTACCCTAAAGAAAATGTATTTCAAGGCCTGTTTTCTGAATAGTGACTGGAAAAGAGCAGTACTTTTGACTAAGGTGTCTTGCTGACTTGATGCCCTTGCCTACTGGGTGCTGCTGTGGAAAGCGGAGGGAGTTGGATGCCTCCTAAAGCAGGAGAAAAAAATACATTCCTGCTTTTAGTCAGAGCTGTACTTTGGGGCCCAGAAGGAGAAAAAGTAAAGCTGATAAACACTGAGCTAAGTGTCTTTCCAAAATAAAATTTAAAGCTCAAATGCTGCTTTTTTAAAACACACAGAGGGAACATGATTTTTCAGGGCTGCTGCAGGCAAGTATAATGCAGAGTATGTTTGATTCATCATTGGTAGAACCTTAAAAGGCATGTGAATTAAAAGGTATTTTATCTTTAAGATGTCTCCTCGGTTTCTTTGTTCCCCAAAATGGTTGATATCACTGATTTCTAAACCAAAAGAGAGGTGGTTGCCTGGAAGCTGTAGTACTGCTGATGCTCTCCACTCTTACAAGGAAAACAAAGTTCTGAGCTTCTTTTTTTTTTAAACAAAAAAATGAAAGATGTGTTTTCCAAATTACTTTATGGATTTCCTTTTACTTCATAAAATAGTGAAAGAAGATAAGGTGAAGAAGAAAGAAATACAACTTTGTGGACAGACAGACAATGCCATAGTGAGTCCTAATAAAGCAAGGTAGAAGGTATAGTTCCTGGAGACATCTTCCTTCGCATGTTTTCATTAAATGCAGTTGTATTTCCAGCACGAGCCCTGCTACCTGAGCTAGCACACCTGATACCAGGTTACTCAGTCCTTCCCTCTGCCTTCACTGCATGCAGCCTGTTGCTCAAGAGCCATCGGCTTTTTGGAAAAATGATTAGGAAATTCATTCTGTCGTTTCTAACGGTTCTACTAAAATCTTTGTGGTTCCCGTTTGCCCCTGATAGGCACGAGCTAGTTGACTGCATTCCAGGGCACTTTCAAGCATCTGACAGAATCCCTATTTTGTCAGTGGATCTGTGACAAGGTATTTTGGTTTTACCACAAAAGCCCCCTGTGATATTCTCGCATCTCTGCTCCAATTTTCACGGACTTTCACGGTGCCAGCCACCGTGCAAAGTGATGCCCTGGACCTACAGCTGACAGGGCTAGAAGACACCTTCTCTTGGGGTGCCTCAAAGGGCATCCAAGGTAAAGCCTCCTGCTCTGCTCTTGTTACAGATCTGTTAAGCTGGGCAAAAAGGAGGTGACTTGGCACAAAGTGGGAAAGCGTTATGGGTGGATTTATTTCCAGCCCCAAATGATCCTAAAGGGGCAATTTTCCACTGAGTGAGCCAGGCTTGGCCCAATCACTTATGGCTTCAGCAATAATGAAGAAGACCTAACAGACAGTGGCATACAAATGCACTGTGCAACAATTTCAAGCAATAAATCTTTTTGAAAATTCCCTTCTCCCTTCACTTCATGATGCTTTTTATCAATGGGAAGTTATCTTAACAGACAAGGCAGCAGCACCTGCCTATAGGACTTTTCTCACATTTACCTTTTTCCTAGTAAGCTGCTCTGAGATATTTATATATCGCTCCTATTTTACAGGTGATGAAACTGAGGCACAGTGGAGTTAAGTGACTTGCCTCCGGTTACAAAGCAAATTAGCAGCCAAGCAGGGAAGAGATCAGTTCCCAGCCCAGAGCTTTTACAAAGTGCATTTTAGGCTTAGGGTAAGATTTTCAAGGGAGTCTTGATTGCTCAGCTGTGGCACTTCAGTAATAAAAGTTGAGTTAGAGCACTGTCTGCGCTACTCAGGCCCTGGTTCATGCCCAACGGTGTTCTCTGCATCTGTGGAAGGAGCACTTCTGTTTTCCTTCAGAGAAGGTTTTGGGGGACCAGCTCTTTATCACCAAGGTTATTTGGCTACCACTGCATGTGATCTCTGCCAAGAGCCAGTAATTAGCTGTATTCATCCCATTTAGAGCTTTGAATAAAGTATTTGTTAATTTGCAGGTTAACACGAAACATTAGCAGCATATAGGAGAGCCTTTCAGGCTGAAATGTGTGCATCGCACCACAGGTGGGGAAGTTGTTCTCCATGGGCTGCAAAGGTCAGAAATAGGTTCCATTACTAGCAAGCTGCCTTCACCCAAGGGGCAGGGTACCACTGCTCGCCATGTACGTGTGCTGATGCTGGGAGAGCACATGGGTTCAGCTAACATGCCTCAGAGCTGGGGCCAGGTCCCTTCTCAGGACACCCTAATTCAGAGCCAGTGGCCCATGTTCTGCCTTCAGATACTGATGTCAGTGCTTTTCTTCTACTGGCAGAAGGGCAAATGGAGTTAAGATGCAGATTTATCATACATCTTCTAAATTTCCATCCTGACTTCGACTCAACATGATTAATGCAGCTATATTTACTTATCAGAGCTAAATATTTGGGCAACAAAAGCCAGTGAAAAATCATAATCTGTCCTCTACCAGAACAAAATCCTGGCAAACATATAGCCCCCATACTTTTTCCCAAAATGCAAACCTGACTCTCACCGAGGGAGGGGAAGGACAGGAATGGGGCATCGGCTTTGCTGGAAACACCACGAAGACCAGTCCTGCAGCAATTCTAAGGTGTGCCTACTCCAGCCTGCCGTACTCGCACAGCTTAGCACTGCAGGTGCTAGAATTCATATTCCCACTAGAGGGTAGACAAAACTCTTCCAGTAAAAGCATCACCCTGGAAAAGCATGAGAATGCGGGGAAAACAGTACCTGATTTGGAAAAGGAGGTCTGTGCTGGAGAAGCAGCAGAGAGGAGGAAAAGGAAGATGGGAATGATGTTCTTACCATCTGCGAGAGCAAGGTGGGAGCATTGTTCCAACTTTCTTTAAAGAAACCCAATCACCGGTTTATACTTTTAAATCAAATACAGCTAGAGTGGCTATGTGGGTATAAACATGTAAATCATAAATCAAATACAGCTGATCTTGCCCCTACAGATGTTATCTTACAAACAGTGATAGCCAATTAAGTATATCAAACAGCTAGATAGGGAATTAGAGTTTATTCACTTCAGGGCAACAGTGAATTCTCCCTCTCCTGACTGTCTAGCCAGAAACATCAAATGGTGGATTTCTCTTTCTCTTTTATTATTGACCACTCTACTATTGCAGGAAATAATGGCTTGTGTTTTCTCCTTGCACATTTCTCCATTGCTGAAATGCAGACAGGTTTCTCTGAACCTTGCTGCGGGAGTGGAAAGTATGGCTGTAGGCATCAACACATCTTCCTCTCCTTGCTCTCCCTGAAAGAGCAGATCCTTCTCCAGGTGAGCCTGACTGTCTCAGGGAGCTCCCTGCATTGCAAATAAGGGCACTGGGAAAAGATTTTCTCACCACGTAGCTGACTTCTCCAAAGCAGGCTTTCACACTAATTCAACATGCCCAATGCTAGGGAAGCCAAAGCAATTCAGAGCTTATTTTCTAATTTAGTCCGAGATCTACAAAGATGCCCTAAGACCCAGAAGACTCACCTGTGTGAGCTAAATGCCCTTTTTGAATGCTAAGCGAGGGTTTGATTTGATCTTCTTAAAGGTAACTTGTTTATGCTGACAGAACCAAAGGCGGCCCATCAAAGCAGCGGAGCTCCCAGAGCCATTCCTGCAGCTGGGACATCTCCCACAGCTAGGATAATTAAAGGCTGAATTAACTGTACTTTGGAAGACAGGCATGACAATGTTTGCTGCCACAAGAGCTGCGCTATCTCACCTCCCCCCTAAATAGCTGTGGGTTTTTGAAAGGAAGCGTTGCCCCTCTGTTCTGGATGGGTCCCATCTGCTGGTCCCACATAGTCTGGCGGGTGGCAATGACTCTCTCTCCGGTCAAGTGAGTTGATGAAACTGGCACTAGTCTCCACAGCTGTCACATCAAAGGCTAAATAGGAGGTGTGCCCAGAGAAGGATTACATTTGTGGCCCTGATGAGCCAAAGACGCAGCCGTATGTGTTTTTACTGCATTAAAGCACGCGAATCCATCGCAAAGAGATTTTCACAGCACAATATTGGGAGCGAAGGAAGAAACATTAATCCTGAAATACAGCCATGCCAAATGAGGTTAAATTATGTACTCTCTATCTGACTTGCACTGTAAGTTGTGAATGACAGCTCTGCTGGATGCTGGCATGACCTAAGGAGAGGTATCTGGAATTTGGCACAGGGCTGCATTTGGTGTCTGCTAGACTATTTCAAGAGACCACATTTCTCTACCTTGTGGTTATCAATACCTCTACCACCTGTCCTTGCCATGATAACTGGGAGAACTACTTTAAGTGATGTAGATGTCATGCAAAAATCTCCTGTCTTCATCACTGTGAAAAAAAGGTAATATTTTATTGAAGAAAGAGTTATTGTGATATGAAAGTCTGTGACAGCAGGTGAAAAGTAGAAAATCTCTTTTGCAGGGAGTCAAGAAGCTCAGTTCTGTAAGGAACAGATGGGTCTCAGCAGCTGTGCTCTTTCACCAAGTAGTTGCCTCAGTGGGGCAGCTGATGTTAAATTTTGTACAAAATTTCCTTTTCTTGTGTGAACTAAAGATATTGAAATATAGAGAGATGACCTTTATTCTGGGACCCTCTTACCTATTCACTTTTGAGGCCTTCAGAGAAATTGAAGGCTGTTCCATCTGTTTAACAAAGCTTAAACCACAGACCTGGCTTCAGCTGTACAGTAAGTCCTCCTTGTTGCTGTCTTTCTGGGGTCCATAAAATGCATCATCTCATCAAGACAAATTTCCACCCTAAACCTTTCTGTTCCCAGGCAGATAAGCTAGAGATACTGGAGGGTGAAATGCTACACTAAGCAGCTTCTGAACCAGGTTTTCAAAGAAAGAATAAACTATGTCACTGCTGAATCCCTCTTTCTATTACCTGCGCAGCCCTCTCTGGTACACAGTAGTGGTTTTTATTCTTGGAGAAGTAAGGAGGGTGATCAGCAGAATTGCTACCTTAGACTTCTGGAGGGCAGACTCTGGGCAGTTTAGGAGGCTGGTTGACAGAGTCCCTTGGGAGGCAGCCCTGAAGGGCAAAGGGGTCCAGGAAGGCTGGACGTTCTTCAAGAAGGAAATCCTAAAGGCGCAGGAGCGGGCTGTCCCCGTGTGCCGAAAGAGGAGCCGGCGGGGAAGAAGACCGGCCTGGCTGAACAGAGAGCTTTGGCTGGAACTCAGGGAAAAAAGGAGAGTTTATGATCTTTGGAAGAAGGGGCTGCTGTATGTTGATTTGTTTTTCTCACTAAGGAACAATCACGAAATATGGAAAAGGAATTTGTTAACTTCTGATTCATATGTAATGACGATGATGGAGGATATTAAGAAGGCGCCAAGGTGTTGCTCTGCTTGTAGTATTGGGAAAAGGTGCCTAAAACTGGAAGATGAGGAGGAAGATATCCAGATGTTAGTAGCTCCAGATAAGGAAAGTGTTGCTAGTGGGGGGGAGATAGCGAGGGGGGAGATAGCAACAGAGGTCATGAAGCTTTTAGTCCAATAGCAGGCAGAACTCAAGCACAACAGCATCCTGTAATTCAGGCCCCCCTTTGCCAAGCAGTGGGTCCAGATGGTACACCGGTATGTGTGCAAGTACCATTTACAACATCAGATTTAATGAATTGGAAGGAGTCTGCCAGATCATATCGAGATAACCCTGATAAAATATATAGATCTTTTAGGACGATTATTGAAAACCATAACCTGGACTGGCAGGATATTCAAGTATTGTTAAATAATTTGTTCACACCAGAATCAAAAAGAATGGTTGTAGAAAAGGCAAGGGAGGAGAATGAACAGCAGAATGCCAGAGATGGCCCTGACAGGTTTATGCCAATTCAGGAGCCTAATTGGAACCCGAATTCAAGTACAGGGAGGTTAATCATTAAGCAATACCAACAGCTAATTCTGTACAGAATAAAAGAAAATAAAAAGCTGGGGATATCTAGACCAAAAAAACCTTGCTAAATTATATCAAGTGGTACCAGGTAAAACAGAAGATCCATCTGCTTTTTATGAACGATTATGCGAGATGGCCAGGAAATGGACAGATTTAGACCCTGAAGATGAAGCTAATAAAATGACTTTTACCACCCTGTTTGTAGGACAATCAGCACCTGATATAAGAAGGAAATTACAGAAGGTGAATGGAATGTCTGGGATGACAATATCCCAGCTGATTGAAATTGCATATAAAGTATACAGTAATAGAGAGGAGGTTGAGAAAAAATAAAATGAAAAGGAAAAATTGAAGGATAGAAAGCAAAAAGCAGCACTATTGGCTGCTGCTTTTGTCAAGGCTCAGACCTCAACTAGAGGTTGAGATTTTAGAAGGGGATGAGGACAAGGGCAGAGCTGAGGGATGGGAAGAAATCTGGAATTTAGGGCCCCCTTAGATAAAGACCAGTGTGCTATTTGCAAGAAAGAGGACATTGGAAAAATTAATGCCCCAAAAGACAGTCTAATCGGATTTTAACTCCTACAGTGACACCTATAAAGGAGGAATTAATTGGTTTATGAAGACTCCGACTGACAGGGACCAGGGGTTGAAAAGATAGAGTCCCCAGCGGAACCCCTGGTTGAAATTAAAATGGGGAATGATGTAGTTAGTTAAGTTTTTGGTTGACATAGGAGCAACTTGTTTGGTATTAAATAGTTGTAAAGGACCTATGAATAAATATTCTATGGCTGTTGTTGGTGCAACGGGAAAATGAGAGGTTAGACCCTTTTTCCAACCAATTGAGTGTAAAATTGGTAACAAGATGTTTGTACATGAATTTTTATACATTCCAGAATCCCTATTACCTCTAATGGGAAGGAACTTGTTGAATAAATTAGGGGCACAAATAACTTTTGATGCAAATAAAATAAGAGTCCATATTCTGCAAAATAATCCCTGGGAAGCACAGATATATGTGTTACAGGAACTACTTGGGACAGCAGAAGACAAAGAAAAGGAAGTCAACTCCATTGCGGAAATAGAAGATGCTGTAACTCCCTTCGTATGGGCAACTGAGAAACCTGGAAGAGCTAAATCTGCTGAACCTGTAAAAACAGAATTGAAGGCAAGAGCTTAGCCGGTAAGACGGAAAGAGTGTCCTATAAAATTGGAAGCATGTGTTGGATTGGAATCTATCATAAACAACTTCCTTAAGTACAGACTGTTGCAAGAGTGCCAGTCAGAATATAACACCCCAATTCTATCTGTCAAAAAGCCACATTCACAGAAATATAGATTAGTAAAAGATCTAAGAGCTATCAACCAAACAGTAGTGGGTGTCCATCCAGTGGTACCTAATCCCTATACCTTGCTAACTACTGTTATTGATTCTAATGTTTATTTTACAGTACTGGACTTGAAGGATGCTTTCTTCTGCATCCCTATAGAAGAACAAAGTCAGAAACTGTTTGCTTTTGAATGGGAAAGTCCCTCAACAGGACGAAAGATGCAGTTATGCTGGACAGTGCTTCCCCAAGGATTCAAGAATAGCCCCACCATTTTTGGTAATGTACTTGTGAAAAAATTGGAGCAGTGGCAAGGTAAGGAAGCTAATATTACCTTGTTACAGCACATAGATGACATACTGCTGGGGGCAGACACGGCTGCTGGAAGAAGAGAGAGAGGCAACGTCGCTGCCAGTGAACACTTCTGCTCAGAAGGCTGAACTAATTGCCTTAACCCAAGCTTTAGAGATTTCGGAAGGAAAGCGGGCCAACATATACACTAACTCAAAGTATGCCTTTGGAATAATACATGCACATGGTGCAATTTGGAAGGAGAGAGGATTACTATCACCACAACGAAATCCTATAAAATATAGCACAGAAATTTTGAGATTACTCGAAGCAGTCAATAAACCAAAGGAAGTGGCAGTAATACATTGCAGAGCACTCCAATCTGGACAGACTGATATAATCAAAGGAAATCGAAAGGCTGATGAAACTGCAAAAAGAGCTGCTTCATTTACAAAAATTGCAGCCTTAGTTCCTGAAAGAGCTTCTAATGTTAATGTCCCCAAATATACAGAGAAAGAAGATAAATTGGCTGAGTTTCTAAAACGTATTAAGACTTCTGAAGGATGGTGGAAAACTTCAGATGGACAATGTATAGTTACCCCTCAAATAATGAGGGAACTTATGAAAAGAACACATGGTACCACTCATATGGGAGCTGAAGCCCTGGCAGAAATGGTGAGAACATATGCAATGGGCATTAACATGCTAAAAATGGCTAAAGGTATCACACAAGGTTGTGAAATCTGTTTGAAGAATAATCCCAAAATTAAAAAAAGACCCTTATCAGGAGAGGTAAGAAGAGGTTTTTATACCTGGGAATTATTGGCAAATTGATTTCTCTGAATTACCAAAATGTATAGGATATAAATATTTATTAGTAATTGTTGATACCTTTTCAGATTGCCAGAAGCTTTCCCGTGTCACTCCAACAAAGCCAGGGAGGTAGTAAAAGTGCTTTTGAAAGAAATAATACCTAGGTTTGGAGTTCCCAAAGGATTTTCTTCAGATAGGGGACCCCATTTTGTAGCAGAAATCATACAGGAAATTTCTAAATTGTTACAGATAAAATGGGATTTACACACTCCATGTGTGTCTAGTGGGAAAGTAGAAAGAATGAATCAAGCAATTAAACAACAAATTAGAAAATTATGTCAGGAAACTCAGATGAAACGGATTGAAGTCTTACCTCTGGCATTACTTAAAATCAGAATAGCACCTAGGACAAAAGAGAAGATTAGTCCATTTGAAATATTTTATGGAAGGCCTTATGTTACAAATTTGACAGGAAAAGGTAGTCACATGCACCTGAAAGGAGAACAGCTCTTGGGGGATTATTTAATGTCTTTGGGCAAAGTCATTAACTCTCTCCACAGATACATCTACGTTAAAGCTCCTGTGCCTTTGGATTCATCGGTACAGCCCTTCAAGCCAGGAGACTCAGTATATCTGGGGACATGGAAAGACGAACGACTCGCAGAGAAGTGGAGAGGACTCTATCAAGTGCTACTGACTACAAACACTGCAGTGAAGCTGCAGGGAGCTGAATCCTGGGTTCACTACACTAGAATAAAGAAGATACCACCCCCCTTATGGACTTCCACACCAAAGGACCTTTAAAATTGAAACTCAAGAAAACCCAATATTAAGTTACAGTATAGTATTCTTACAGAAACAATAATGAAGTTGCTAGTTGTTATAAATATTTTGACAATTTGGGTGAAGAATAATAATCTATTATGTAGACCAGGAATTTAAAAAGGAATGCTGTGAGACTTAGGATGGATATTAAATACCATCATAAGTCTCAAAGGGAGAAAAACTGGTGTCAGATATAGAAAATCCTGTTTTAAATTAAGTTAGTTAATAATTTTCAACTTCAAACAAATTTTATAATACCTAGAGAAGTAGCCAAGATCATTCTGATCCTTTCTATTCTTCCTGATTGATGATGCGTCTCTCTTGGCAGGAAAACCACCATTGACCTGATACAGAGGGACTTAGCGGTCAAAGTGAGGAGGGGATACCTCCCCAAACACCACCCAAGACCCCCACGCATGTGGAGAAGGCATTTGATGTGTCATGGTTATATAATCCTATGCATATGCATTAAATAGTTTGAATATGTACTAGGTAGGAGTAGTTTAATAAATTAGATGCAATTGTTACTGTATAACAGGGACACACCTGATGAATCTGGTGTGCTTGATTTGTGGAAAGTCCTCCAAGCACCCAGGCCTGAATAAAGAGCAGTATCTCTCCTGAGTGTGTGGGATTGGTCTATAGCACATTGGGTAAGGAATCCGCTTTTAGGACAACAATTTGGGCAATGGAGTAGAAAGTATACCCTTTAAGCATGCAGATGACAAGTGAGGGGACTGCTGGCGTGTTGGTGGACAGCATTAGATTCAAAACAATTTACAGAAATTGGAGAAATTGGTCTGAAAAAAACCAGGATGCAGTACAATGAGGACAAATGCAAAATTTATGTTTGTAGGAAAGTAATCAAAACTGCACAAATCCGGACTATCTGCTTAGGCAGCAGTACTGCAGTAACAAATCGAAGGGCTACGCCGGTCACAAGCTGACCATCAGTCAAATATGTTGTGCTGTTGTGAAAAGGGCAAACAGCAGAATGGGACATAGAAAGAAGAGCACAGACTGCCAGGCAGGATGAGTAACCCTTCTGCTTTGGTAACTTGTCTCCTGGGGTGGCATGTCTGGTCCGACACTGCACTTCAAGAAAGAGGGGGACCTGCTGGACAGGGAGCAGAACCGAGGTTCAAAAAAACAAAACCAAAAAAGAAAAGTTTGTGGGACTGAGAGTTGTGCAACCTAGGAGAAGCACCACTGAAGGTAAGATGATGGTGACCTTCACGCATGTGACCTGTATCCAGAAAGCAGGATGGCCCTGGCTAGGACTAGATCAGGAAGATGTCAGACAAGAGGCAACACGTCCTGTGGGTGCAGAGAAGCAGAAGAGTAGTTTGGTAGAGAGAAGATTTTAGAAGAGGTTGGAAAAGCATCAGCTGGGACTGCCAAGGATACGACACTGTCTGGGGCAGCAGGTGGACGGCGCGTCCTGAGGAGTTTCCTTCTACCCCACCTCCTGCAATGCCATGGGTACAACTCATTTGGGTCAGGACAGAGGATTTCAGGAGAGACAAGCATCTCGCTATGTGCACCAAGATAATCCCTCAGAGAGGTGCTCAGCTCCTTGTGGTGACTGTGCCACGAAAGCCAATGGATTAGGTACTCTGCTGGGGTGGATTAACTTGGCTCCAAAGCCAGTGGCAATGCACCAGTTTACACCTCCTTAGAATATGATGTGCAAAATCTGATGCAAAAACCTGGTTAGCGATTCCCTCCTCAGGTTCCAGCAGGCCATCAATCATGCCAATATGCAGCGGGAGATTTGTATGTTGGCAAAATGCAGAGTAGAGGCTAAATACCTGGCCTGACCCCAAACAGCCTGAACAAGCAGGGCATTGTATTTTTTATGTTCTTTAACACATCGTATTATTTCATTTTATCACGAACTATTAAACAGCTCCCTTTTAAAAAATAAGCAGCCAGGGTCAAGCGCACAGAGCTTCTTCTAACCCTCTTTTGAGAAGTGTAATCTTCTGTCCCACGGTGATGTGATTTCTTCCCTGTTTCCTTACTATTGCAAACTTTGAAAAATACTGTCACAATATTTAGAATAGGCAGTGCCAGCTCTGAGGGCAATGATGAAAATACACTGCATCATTATTCTGTACCGCTGGGTTTATAGAGCATTTGCTTGTGAAGGTAACCAGGTTAATTGCTTTCTGTTAACTCTCTGCTTGGGTAGAGAGAGCGTGAAACGCACACCCCATCTCTTGCTTTATTAGGTATTTAGCTTCAAAGATACTGCTCCAGCAGAAGCCAGTTCCACCTCAGATGGTGGCAAAATGTTACTTTCTGCCTTATGTGACTCTGATTTTCCATCGCTCCACAATTTTTGCATTTGGACTATGTAAACCAAACTATATAAACTAAAGCAGTCAGTCCACTGCTCTGTCTTCAAAATGACAGAATGACACTCACATGAAATGAAGTGCTGGTGTTTTAGCTGAAACTCGTGCACTGATGGAGACAAATATGATATATCAGCTTACAGCAGAGATCCCCAGCTGACCCTAGGGTGATGGGTAAGCCTGATGATGCTGTGTTACTTCAAGTCCTGCAAAGCTCAGAGGGAGAAGATCTGACCAAAGCCCAGGAGTGGCCCTGAAGCTCTTGGTGAAAGGTAGCATAGAAAGGCAAAGCAAGAGAAAGCCTCTGCACAGAAGAGCACCTCCCTTTCATATATTTGATTTAGATGAGCACAAAATAGCCAGAGGAAAAAGGTTAGATTAAAAAAAAAATGAAAGTATGCATTCCACAGGCTCGGTTTGCATGAATTATTGCTTTGAAGGCTACTTCAACAATCTGAATAGTTGGAGAGCTATTTAATTGCCTGAGGATAATAATGCTTAGCATTTAAGCATCACTTAAAGAACACAAGACTCTTTCCAATGCAGGGAAGCTGCAGGACTCTTGGGGTGAGGCCAGCAGAGCAGTCTCAGCAGGCAGGGGAGCAGAGAGAGCTGCCTCCGTGTTCCCGTGCTGGTAGAAGGGTTTCTCTACCAGGAGGGATGGAATAGGAAGGGTTTGGGACGAGGACCCTGAACACCTTCCCCGTTTGCACAGGTCTCTGCCTGAAAGCAAGGGAGGTTGCTCCGAAAAAATACTTGACTCTGCAGTCAAGCGATGATTTGCAGGGCGTTTCCTTGTGGGTTTCTAGTTCTGTCTATTTTGTTGCTGTGGTCAAGCAACCTCCTAATTTAACTTTGACTGAGACTTATTTCTGCTTTATGTTAGTAAAATTCTGCTTGATAATTAGCTTACCTTATCAGAAACAAGTACTAGTAATGCAAACAACTAATATATCAGTTTATAACTCTAGTGATTGTGTGAAGAAAAGAATTAAAAGAGAGAAGCTTGGGAGGCAAATGATGCTTTTAAAACATGAAGTGTATCCTATGTGGCTGAGCTCCCTTCCCTGTCCTCCTCGTGCTCCTCTTGGCACCAGTCCCGCTGGGAAAGGCTCATTTCCAAGGCCTGGGAGGAATTTCGGCAGGTGGGAGCTGGGTCTGGAGGGATGAGGGGTGCAGGTGGGAGCAAGCGAGGGGCTGGTGGTAGGAGAGCAGTGCAGTAACGAAGCGACCCAGGGTCCTTCTGCCAAGAGCCAGGCATTAGCTAAGGGCTTGTGTTAGCTGAGGGAACGGTATCCAGCTAAGAGAAAGGCTCATCTTTGGCTGTGTATATTAAATTTATGTGTAGAGCACTGTGATGGTACAAGTCACTTGCTGAAGACAAAGCTTTGTTAGAGTGGCCTCAGGCAAAGGGCAGGCCTTCCTTCACGTGCCATAGCACCCTGCAAACAACTTACAAGAGCAATGGCACCACGACAGAATGTATCTTCAATGACTGAAAACTTGCTTGCACGCTGGAGGCCACATTAACAGCACCCTTTGCCGAATCCTGTACTGACACGTGACTGGAAGCCAAGGATGTACATCTCCTCTCACGAGAGTTTAGAGGCTGCTTCATCTTGGAATTGAAAAAAACCCAAAATAACAAGGCAGCAAATTAGTCCTCTCTGTTTTCAGACCGACTAAGCTGGGTCATTTTCAGGAAATGCCCCATTACCTAAAACAATTACAACTGTTGTCACATCTCCAATGAGTTTAGTTTGGCTTTTAGTGTCTGCTGGGAAAACTTCAGCTGCTGTGTTTAAGGCCACTTCATAGCTGGGTGCTCCTGTGGTGTTTTTTATTCACCAGTTTATGGTCTTGCCTGTGCTGTACCAAGGCACCTGTGCACATACTGGCTTTGAGCTGGCAAATTGTCCCATTGTCTTTCCTCAATCCCCACAGGGCAACTCACCTTCTGAAAGTTCAGCCCTCATTTTAGGGCTGCAGTAGATTTTATCTTCTATGCCCTGTAGTCGATGAGCACCAATTCACTTCAAGAACTAATATTAGCCATAAAATAGTGCTTCAGATCCATACAGGTTATTTTTGGAACTATATCGAACTACTTCTGCTCAGCTGATGTGGCAGCAGGGCTGCTTGTATTCCAGATTATATATGCAATTTTCCTAAGGTAAAATATTCCTTTCCAGAAGTTTTCATTAACAGTCTCTATTACCTACATAATTGGATGGCAGCATTTAACTGTGATTAATTTAGAGTTACTGTGCATTTAGGGATTAAAAAAATGCTGCCCTTACTAGTCTGTCTCAGGGGAGAAATACAAAGGGAGAGCTGGAGTTGATTTCCCTACGTGATGAAGACACACGGTATCATTCTCAACAGAACAGAGCATCTCCTGACGGTGGTCTGATAACAACTGTAATTAGGTATTCAATCACACACAGAGTAAGATCAGCCAAACAAATGTATGTCTGCTAAGGGAAATAGCCCATGGAAAGATTATATGTTTGCTGAACCAAAAGCAAAATGTATAATGAAAACTCTTAACACTTGGAGCCTAGCCCTTGTCCAACAAACAGCCTATTTTCCTGCATAGTTATTAGTCAGAGCTATCCTCACCATTTCTACTGCACCACACCAGGTGCTGTCATGTCTGAAGGTCTGACTCTGAAATGAGTCTTCCACTCATGCCCGTGGATATTAGATCAGGTTTTATGAGATGAGAATGGCCCCTGTGCTGGAGAAGCAACTTGTGGAGGCTCATGCCTATGAGTTCTAATTACAATCAAGTTCAGCGGTGATGCGGGGACAGCAAAAAAAGCCCTGCTACGACCTCTCCCACCCCAATGCCCACAAAAGCTAACAGCCAGCCCGTTCAGAGGAAAGAGACATTGTTTGCAACCAGCCTCATGTGATTTAAGAGAACAAAGCAAAACAAAAGCATTGGACTTTGTTCTCCACTTCGGTATTTTAGACAGACTGTGTGCTCCAGGTGTGCAAACTCATCTGTCATCCTGTGCATCCTGTTCACCCTGCCATCGCAGAAGGAAAAATACAATATGAAAAGATGATCCTATTTACATCATGCACTCCGTGATAGCTGACCCGGCCTATAGCATAAAGTTTCAAGAGGAAGTATTTAATTAATAATCCTGCCACCAAATTATTCCTGTTTCCTTTCTATACGGTGACTAAGAGCAACATTTATATACACACATGAACTCTGTAGGATTTTATAATGGTTGTTTCAGGAAAGGTGCAACTAGCTAGCTTTTTGCTGTTGTATTAGCGGTCTTTGCAATTATTATCTATAGCCATCAAATTAGGGAAAATGACAGCCCATCTGACAAATCAATCCAGCCTGCCTGGAAGACTGTTGAAACAAGAGATGAGCGCTGTCTCCGGGGGGTATGTTGCTGGAGACCAGCTTCAGCTGAGCGTGGCTGGCTGCTGGTAATGGCGAGAGAAACACCACTCCAGAGCAGGAACCCACATCCAACCTCGCTGCCAGCGTGAGCTGGTCTACCTCTGTGGTCCTCCTCTTGCCCCGGTCCGTCCCCGTCACTGCTTCCCGTGAGCCCTGGAGCCCGCGCACCCACAAAAGGAGCCATAGCCCCTCACCAAAGTGCCAGAAAGCTAACCCAAGAATAAGAAAACTGGTTTGCTTTCAGTCAGCTCACTGATCCAACACATCCCATGATTGCGCAAGCACTGGGGCTGTTGAAAACGTGGTTTAGGATGAGAGGGAGGTGGTGCTGCCACGTCTTTTGACAGCAGCCTGCAATTAAAGTCACTTAAGCCGACTGTGAAACTACAGGGTACTTTGAGTTCCCTCCAATGGTTGTAGAGGGGAGCGGGGTGAGGATAGCCTTATAGCACAGAAAGAGCCACATTTTTGGTAAGGATCAAACTGGTCTACCTATGGCCAGATTTAAAAAGTCCATGGATGTGAGGTGGAGAATCGACTGGTGAAGAGAAAAGGCCCACAGATTAAAGAGCTGAAAGTTACACTGCAGGATAAGCCTTTATTCGTAGAGATGCTACAAGATGCCAGGCAAGCGATTTCAATTCATTCGCAATTGGCCCTTGTTAGTTTATCTATGATTTCCCAAGCACATGACACAAGTCTCTGGGCCAGTTGCATGGCTGCAATCGAAGCCCATGTTTCCAGAGGTCCATGTGCAATGAGGAGTTGCTGAAACCCTGGTGAAGGGTGCCTGGAGGCTGGAGGGAGGCAGGAGCCACATGATCTCTACAGCTGATGATGAGACAAGATTTGGATAAGCTAAGGAACATAGCTCGGTCTCCATGCAGAGCAGCTCTGCATGAACAACCTTCTATTAGTCACCCTCTCTTGAAATTGGTCTGAAACTGGGTGTTTTATTTTCTTTTCTTGCCCAGAGTCAGATACTCAGAGGTGACCCCAGTGCCTGCTCAAGACTCCAGTGCCCCAAATCCCAGGCAGTTCAGGGCCACAGTGCCGGGAATGCCCATTTCTGCTTCACATAAGGCACTGCCACCACCAAGGAAGGATAAATGCCAGCCACTGCTGCACAGGTTTTCTATGCTCAGGGGTATAATGGATTAAGTAGTGGACGCATTAAATGATGCCTAACTATAATTAGCTCCCCCTGTGCTTATAGCACTACAGCCTCATACAAATGGTTTCTAACGACACATGCAGTGTCTAGGAACAGGGTAGTAGCTATTTAAACAGTTGCTGATCCCCGAGCTGGTACACGACAGTGTATTTTACAATTATTGAGAAACTTCAGACATTTTTTAGAAGTAGGCATTGACCTAGAGAAAAGCTTGGTCAGATGAGAACAGAGATGATGCCATTCCCCTAATGGTAACATATAGATAATGTTGTAGTTGTCAGACATTACTGCTGCCCCAGTCTTGATTGTCCCCGTTACCACTCTTTCCCTGCAGTATGATTAGCAAAACAGATAGCCTTCTCCCAACTCATGCCTACGGTACAGGCACCCAAAGAGAGTAAGAGAGTCTTCCAAAAAACATTCTTATCTGTGTGGTTCTCAGTAACTACACTGACATATGTAACGTTCAGAAATGAAAGCTTGCTTGTTTAATACCGGATCATAAACTTCATCAGCGAGTAGGACCTACAAAATGTACCAAGGCCAAAAGGCTGTCAGCCACGCTGGGCAGCGGGGGCCTCTTTGCAGGGACCAGGTTGCAAGCTCAGAGATTGAAGCCTACAGTTTCAAAATTCAAGATACTATGACTTTTTTTCTTTTTGAATAATAATCTCTTTTGATCTTGTTCCTCGAGCTAAGGATGATAATGAGATTTTTATTCAAGAGCAGTCTTTTAGTTCAAGAAGCATGGAAAATTGCAGCTCTTGTGAATCATGAAGCCTGAAAGCAAAGGCTCAAAAGAAAACAAGTTTGCAACTTCAGCTACCCCAGTAATAACCAGCCAACACTAATTGTAGCTATTTTATTCACCAAAAATAAGCAGAAAGTATGCCACGGTTCCTGAAAAGCTCATCGTGCCAAAAGAAACCTTCATTTCTTACATCTGACGAAAATTGTACTTCATTGGAAATTTGTTTTTAATGAAGACAGTACGTCATAACATTTTTCACCTGACCTCAAAATGGCAACACGCCTTATTCACTTTGGTCATCATGTTTCACTTCACAGGAAATGGAGAATAAATTTAATTTTCTCTTTCATAAACACATGCATGCACACATACACACTAATTTAAATGTGATCTGCTGCTATTTGAATAATACAAGTCTACCTCAGCACGCAGAACTGCTGCCAGCAAAGCATGATCTGCCCACTGAAGGCAAGACAGCATGAATGACAACGGGCAAAAGAGATCTCATCTAGCCACCCAGGTCTGAGAGCTGAAATCTGAGCCAGTAACTGAGGTTTTCTACCAGCCTCCTAATTTACGGCCACATGGAGTCTCAGTCTGCCAGGGAGTGAATGTATATGGTTGCAAAGCCATACTAAAACCTGCTTCACTGTAAGGAAGACAGAAATATGTTTCATTTGTAGTGCTCTTTGCTCAAAGCAATATCAAAGGGAGAAGCAGAATTGCAAGTTTTCAGGTAAGCAATATCTCTCCATTTTCAATTTGGAAGGTTCAAGATTGCAGTGGAGAACTGAGCAGCAGTGCAGGAAAACTAAACTGGGGATGAATCAAATATTCTAGAAAATTTGCATAACTTTACTTGAAATATACCAGTGAGGGGCATAAATGTGGGTGACAGTGGTATCACTGAGCAGCAGAAAAGAGAGAAAACGTGTATATCCCTAGCTTTTGTCTGAACATAAATCTGGATTTGTTTAAAACAAGCTTTGTAGCCTTTACCTAACGCATCTTTGACTGCAAAGCTGCTATACCAGAGCTAACATTCATGTTGAAAAGCATTAGCTTTTAAACTAAATTATGGGGAGACTGTTCAAATTTGTCTCTGACGTGCTCCTGAGTAACAAAGTGATACCCATCCTTCTAACTGGTTATGATCAAATAACTCCTGTTGTGTCCCAGCTTTAATGACTGGTTTTGTCAGAGAAAATTTTTCATGTTCTACCAGTCATTGGGATAATACAGAAACATCCATACAGGTAACATGCTAAATACTGTTAACCGAATCACATCAAAACCTAATTCTATACACAGGATTTCCAGGACTGCAATAAGGTACAATTCTGACTCTTCTTTTCTTATTTTTATTTTTTAATGTGATGGCTTCATCCTGGATGTTCAGTGTGTTTCTGGGACAACAGAGAGGGATTTGGGCTCAATAGTACCCTGTCTAGCACTTTATGAAGTCACTTTTTAAAATATTTTCTCAGATGGACTAGGTTAGGATCTGGAGGAGTGGTGCTCACATGAGATGCTGAAGACCCACAGAGGCACACCTCTTGCCTCACTTGAGACATCTGAAGGTTAAACATCCAGGTCTGAACTAGTCATCTTGGTCTCCCTTGTCATCAATGGAAGGAAATAGGTATGCCAGAAGAGTAAATCATCTTAGAAACCTCACAGGAAAGGAAACCTTATAGGAAGATATATTATGTTCTAGAGGAACCTACATGTCTCCCATGCTGATAAAGGGGGGCTTAGGAGGACTGGCTCCATTTTAAGCATCTAACTTTCTGATATCTGAAGTTAGATGAGATGATTTTCATCCTTGGTTACCATTCTTTCAGATTAAAACACTACCAAGAAAGGTTATTTCTTGAACTCACTGTGGAGAGATCCAAATTGGCTATGGCGGATGAGAAACCATTTCAGAGACAAGTCTATCTAGCTCCAATTCACACAAAACAGGAAGAAAGATCAGTGCCTTCACTCAGTATCTGTGCTTTCCATCTTATCTCTGCATTTTGAGAAACAGTCTTAACCATTTAAAACAGCTTTATGCCACTATAAAGCTTGATTTTTTTTTAATAAATGCATTTATTCTAGTTTTATACTCTGATGACTCCAAGAGAATGAGATCATATTCAGGGAACGAGCCATGATTGTCAGGTTATGGGAGCATCACGTCCTGAGATCTGTATCTGAACCTAACATCTTCTGGTTTTCATAGAACCAGAACAGCATCTCTGGTTTCATGAGCACAAAACCCTGATTACTTCAGATTAATGAAGATAAGATATGGGTATGGTTCTACTTTCTGAAAGGCTAAGACTAATGCACGGTTTTGCAAAATCTAAGCCCAAACGTGCTCTAGCTCTCTAAATGTGTGCTTCCTATTCCTGAAGGTTTGCAGATAAGCAGTAATTATCCTCTTCAACGTAGGAGGTTAAATAAAGCAAGAGTAAAATTAATCATTATCAAAATTAAACATAAAGGAGAGGGAAGGGTGAAATTAAAGATTTGAGTGGGGTTATCTAGGTCAGAGCTGGGTACATTAGCAAATCCCCATTCCTTCCCTCTACTATGCCTTGTCAAACATACAACATTTGCTCCAGTGACAAAAGATTTAACTGAATGCATTTGTCCCAACAAATCAATTAAAACCAAACATCTGATTTTCATAAAGCTTTAAGAAGATTTCTGCAAACATGGCATCTGAACGCACCGGCAATTTTACTACTCTGCCAGGCCACGCACACCTGCTGACAAGCTGCAAGGATGAAGATTTCTTACAGGTGAAATCCTATGTCTCCATCCTTTACGGCCTAATCTTCCTGGTGTGCTTCCCAGGCAACATCGTGACAATTTTTGTTTACTTTGTCAAGATGAGGCCCTGGAAAAGCAGCACCATCATGATGTTAAACCTGGCTATTACTGACCTATTATATATAGCCACGCTTCCTTTCTTTATACACTACTCTGCTAACAGAAATAACTGGATTTTTGGAGACTTCATGTGCAAGTTTATTCACCTTTGTTTCTACTTCAACATGTACAGCGGTATTATCTTCCTTAGCTGCTTCAGCATCTTCCGCTTTTTTGTAGTTGTCCACCCAATTAAATGCTTTTTTGTTCAAAAACGGAGATGGGCAGTGGTGACTTGCATAGCAGTTTGGATGATTTCCCTGGCAGCCATCAGCCCCTTGGGCATCTTGATTGCCACGAGGCAGACGCAGAACAGGACGATCTGCCCGGACCTGGCTGCTGCTGAGGACCTTGACACTAGTCGGTGGTATAACTGGCTGCTGACTGGCCTGGCCTTCTTCTTGCCCTTGCTGACAGTGACTTTCTGCTACACGCTCATTATTTACACCTTGGCTATCGGGCCCCACACGCGGGCTTGCTACAAGCTAAAGGCTCGCAGACTCGCTGTCATCCTCTTGGTGGTCTTCTATGTGTGCTTCCTCCCCTACCACGTCTTTCGAGGGATTCGGCTGGAGCTCCGAGTACGACCGGTTAGCTGCCACTTGAAGAACACAATCCTTTTTATGTTTATTATAGCTAAACCTTTAGCAGCGTTAAATACTTTTGGAAACTTACTGCTCTATGTAGTGACGGGAGACAACTTCCAGCAGGCGATCCTCTCGCTCCTCAAGTTTCAGACAAACAAGAACTTGAAGTAGAAGAGATTGATGCCATCAAAGAGTCACGGAGGAAGGGTCCAAACCTGCCCTCAACCAGCCAGTCACAGCCTCCCTACCATCAGAGTACTCAGATAACCCTGCCAGTGCCAAAAGAGAGTTAATCTGTTTTGTGTTTTGGAGTTACAAATGGATCATCAAAAGAGAAAACTTATACTTTAAAATAAAAAGCTTTCAATAAAATATTAAAAAATTTAATGTGAAACTTCTCAGAAATTTCTCTGCATTTGTTTCCTGAATCCTTGATACCTCTTTTGGAGAATGGCCAACAGTTCCAGAAAAAAATAGTCGCTTATTAGTGGCATATACAGATTCAGGGTGGGAGTAATTTAATTTAATTTTAGTAACTTAGAAGTTAAGTGTCTAGTCTAAGCTAGGTGCCTGCCTTTGACTTGTTTCCTAAGCAATGGGGGTAAGACCCTGCAGAGGGCAATTCATCACACCTGTCTTAGACCTGTAGGAGGTTCATCTCACCTCCCTGGAGACACTGACAGGGTAGGTGTATGCATATAAGCTAATCACCTTGTTCTCCCTTTATAATTTTCCATTATAATGGAGAGAAATAAGCAGGTTTAGAGTGTGATTCACCTAATTATTCTTGATGCCTACATTTGGACAAGATGAATCATGACCTAGAAGTGCCTGTTTCCCTCCATTGACCGTGAAAGGTAAGTAGATCAGACACAGACCCAAATGTTCATGCCTGCCTTTACACAGCTGAGGCCCAGCTCTAGCACGGGGTGGGATGGATCACTCTCCAGAGGTGGCTAAAAGGGGGGCTTATACAATAAGACCCTGTTCAGTGCCTTCAATGATTGCCTGAAGATTAATGGTGCAATAATACAAGACCACTCCTTAAGTGTTTTCCATACTACTAACTGTAATTTCTGCATTAATTTTAGTCCAGAGGTGAGAAGTGAATGGATGCATAAATGTGCCAGAATCATCGAATCACAGAGTGGTTTGGGTTGGAATGGACCTTTAAAGGTCATTTAGTTCAACCCTCCTGCAGTGAGCAGGGACATCTTCAACTAGATCAGGTTGCTCAAAGCCCCGTTCAACCTGACCTTCAATGTTTCCAGGGATGGGGCACATAACACTTCTCTGGGCAACTTGTTCCAGTGTTTCACGACCCTCATCGTAAAAAAATTTCTTCCTTATATCTAGTCTGAATCTACCCTCTTTTAGTTTAAAACCATCACCCCTTGTGCTATTGCTACAGGCCCTATTAAACAGTATCTTTCTTCTAAGCCCCCTTTAAGTATTGAAAGGCCACAATCAGGTCTCCCTGGAGACTCCTCTTCTCCAGGCTGAACAACCCCAACTCTCTCAGCCTGTCCTCACAGCAGAGGTGTTCCAGCCCTCTGACCATTTTTGTGCCCTTCCTCTGGACCCGCTCCAACAGGTCCATGTCTCTCCCATACTGAGGACCCCAGAGCTGGACGCAGTACTGCAGGTGGGGTCTCACCAGAGCGGAGTAGAGGGTCAGAACCACCTCCCTTGACCTGCTGGCCACATTTCTTTTTATGCAGCCCAGGATACGGTTGGCTTTCTGGGCTGTGAGAGCACACATTGCCGGCTCATGTCCAGCTTTTCATCCACCAGTACCGCCAAGTCCTTCTCTGCAAGCCATAGAAAATACAAAGACATTTTCACCTATTTCTTTACTCAGTGAAGCTCTGCTTGGTAACACCAGGTGAGGAACAGCTTTGGGTAATAACACATCTGACAGGCAATAAGGGCTGTCTCACAGGAAAAAAAAATAGACTCACAGGAAAATGTGAGTCCAATATTTGCAGATATCATCTAGTGAGGTCCCAGGACCAGCTGAGGTACCCCAGCCAACAGCAATGCAAAACTGTTAACAACGTAATATTCAGAGCCCAAAAGTATGACCACAGTGTGAATCCTCCAATATATTTTTATAACAACCTTATTTCATGTTTCATTACTTTTGGTCTCCACTCCAAAATGTCCATTAATCAATGGCAACACATGCTGCTGCAAGGCTCTCATGCGACCCTTCTCCTTATCCAATCCCTCTATGCATGGCCTGGTCTTCAAGTGACCACCAGACCAAGACCACCAGACCACCATTCCCATTTAGCACACACCTGACTGACTGGCAGACAGCCCGTGACTCTTCTGTGGCACGGGGAGCCCATTCGCTGCCTCTCTCAGGGCCAGCCTGGGGAGAACAACAGGCAACAGCAAGCAACGGGTGTGTTGAGGGAATGAGAGGAGATAAGAAACCATCACTGACGTAGGAAGGAGCAAGATGGGGAAAGGAAGAACAGCATTTGTCTGGGATAGGGTAGAAGATGGGCTGTGAAGGAAAAGTTCTGGCAGAAAGCAGAGGAGGAAGACATTTTCTGGCAGAAATAGTCCATTTGATTTTCATCCATCCTTAAATATTCATCAAGGTAACTTAAAACTGCAGCATGATCTCCCCTCCTCTGTGACCACTATCCATCCTCAAATTGTGGATAAGCAATTTAGGTGAAGAGGGAAGCTCACCTAACGCAGGCCTGGAGAGATGTTTCATGAGGCAAACATCCAAAAAAATGTAAAGAAAATGCCTTCCACCCCACAGGCTACATTGGTTTTGCCAGTCTCCAAGGGTCAACGCCACATTTTCTACCACACTTCCAGTGCTGCTCACAGCCACTTGCTCCTGAGACACCAGAGGCAGCTGATCTACCACGAGAAGGCAATACCGAACATGGCATCTTAGCTGTTTTTTCAGTTTAGAGTGTCCTATCAACAAACCACCAAGGTTTTTTTTAGCAAAATCAGGCTGATGATACATTATCTGTTAAGCCTCTACTGCATATAGACACAAGAGTTTTATTGACTCCAGTTGAGTCCTACCTTAACATCTACATTGTGGAGTCTGGTGTTTGAGATGATAGATAGAAAAGTAACTGCCTCTGGTTTTGCAACAATAAAGGAGCAGTTTTTGCTTTCAACTTTGAATGAAGCTCTGTATTAGTCCCCTTTCAGCTCTACTTGATATTTTCTGGATAAATTACTCATCACACTGCTTTGTTCTTATATCCAGGCTATGTACTCTTTTTTTAAATGCAAGATGACTGGAACATCTTCAGTATAGCATCGTTGCCTGGAATGATCTAGGCAGGTATCATCCTGAGCTGGCAAGGGGATGAACCAGATCTTGGTTTCTCATATTTTTCTACAAACTGTGAAGAACAAACCCATAGCTACTTTATTATAAACAGTACATTTACAATTTCAATTGAAGTCATAAAAAAAGAGAAAAAGAGATCTACACAAGAGTCCTGCCTGCTCACCTGCCCACCTTCCGATCAATACTGGCTTCCCACTTTCCTATTGCTCCATGCTGCAATAACCTACCCCTTTTACATGTCTTCTGTGGGTACGTACTTGCATTTTTCTCCTGCCCTCGACTCCCGCTGCTTCTCTGCGTGTCTGCCACGCTGATCGCTATAGGGCCATAACTGTTGGCAGGTTCATCCCTAACCCGGTATCATATGGTGTGACATTAGCCAACCAAAGACAGTAGTCGAGGTTACTGTGAAGTTGTCAGCATCCATTCAACTCTCCCTTCACCTCATTACAATTCATCCTCAGCTGAGCTAGGGTAAAAAAAGGGAAAGACTATAAAAATGTTATCAAGAAGCTGCTACCAGCTGACATGACAGTCAGGTCCAACAATAGAACATGATCCTTGTATTTTAAGATCCACATCACCGCAGATAGGGGCAACAGGTCAGTCATATTCATATTTTACTATTTATTGGACAGCTCTGAGAGTTATATTTGCTTTTTAGCTTTAATTTTAAATGTTTTTGTAAGTTTGTCAGAACTGCTACAGTGCAGAGGCTTGAGATTTCTTCCATCAACGTCTAATATGTTGGCCTTCAGGAGAAAGAAACTAACCGTGTTCAAGGAGTAAAGGACAGGCCTATATACTCCATCTGCTATGGCTAAGGCACCAATCCTTAGGTAAGTATCATCCTATGATCATTTACTGCTTATGTTTGTAATGTTCACACAAGGCCAGAGCATTAGCACATCCACATACAAACCACAGAGACATAAAGTCAAAATATGTGGTTTACTGTTCTCAGGAAAGGCCCAGATCCATACCTCTAACCTCAGCGCCCGCCTGCGCAGATGCGCAGGAGGAAACGACATACTAGAAGAGGACAAGAATGACTTTTTCTCAGCAAGTACAGAATTTCTCTGGTGTCTGATTAAAACAAACATGACAGTTCCTAAAATAATTCCTTCCATAAGGTAACTAACAGTGATCAGTCCTGTAAAGCAAACGGTAAGTCTGTCTTAGGAGTATCACTGTGTGTACCATCTTGCACGTGTTCTGCTCTCATCTTCAGGCCGATCTTTGGAATCTTTGCAGCAGTGTGAGAAACCTTTTTACACAAACACAGGAGAAACCCAGGTGGTGCCAGCAGCGTGACTGGCAGATTGGCCGGCATTGCCTGTTAGCAATGTGGGGCTCGGGGACTTCGCAACTGTGCCAGTGAAAAAGGGGTCCACAACATAGGCACCTCATTTGATCCCCATCTCTAAGGAGAGAGAAATATCTGTTTTTAGGATGCTTAAAGAGCCCAGCAGGTAGTCCAAGCCTACCTAAGGAAATAGCCTGAACTTACTGCAGACCTATATGTGTGTTATGCATGGGAGCGCATAAGGGACAAAGAAATGGCGAGGCGAGGAAAATGCAGCTCAACTTTGATGAGACTCTCGTCTTCTCTGAATGAATATGACACTCCCCACCCCCCTTTCCTTTTGCTTCTTTAATATTGTTTTCTTTTTTCTCTGGCAGGCTGTGCTCTGGGTTACCTCTGCAGACCCCACGGGGAGCAGGAGATATGGGCGGCTCTGCATGCCCAGCACGGCTGTGGGGTGCGAAGGCACTGCACACAAAGACTTTGTAGAGCAACCCACAAAACCAAGTCAGCTGGTTACATTTGGTTTAGAAGTGTAACCGCACAAGGATGGACATACAAAATGCTATTTGGTCTTGCAGCTGCAGTGGAGAAGTTTCTGCCAGTTCACCAACTGTGTCCATTGCCAAGGAGTAAACCTGAACTTCAATTAAATATACCATTATTTAAGCACTGTATTTAAAAACTATGACTGCCAGTAACCTTTCTTTTTGTATATGTACAAATCCAATGCAAATAGCCATTTAGAATACACCCACACATCCATCAGCAGATTTACACTTTATAAAACCTACCCAAACATTAACCTCAGTGGCTGCTCATGGGTTTGCATATGCAAACCCTGAGGAACAGAGACAAGGATGACTTAACTTGCAAGAAAGCACATGCACTAAGCTGAGAACATGAAACAGGGGTTCAGGCATTAGCCACAAATTACGCTGAAATTTTGAATCTGTTATCTAAAGCCTTCCCAAACTCCTGTGACATCTTGGGCCAGTATCACAGGGATGGTGGCAACACTAAAATAAATCATGGTTTTTGCATAGTAGAAGGAAATGAGGGTGTTAGGGGTTTCTGAATTTTATGTAAATCCACCAGTGGAGGTACAGTGGACAATCACACCAGTTTGCAGCTTTTATTCTCATTGCTGCATACCACAACCATGACAGAAGGTATAGTTCCTACTACTCTTCAAAAGAGACTTGAGCAGGCTTAAGAAAGCAGTCTGTTAAGAAAGCAGTCCGTTTAACTCTTTCTCTCACCAGAGATACAGAAACACGGGGGCAACAGAAAAGGCCAAAAACGGCTGCATTTGTACCACCGTGTTTCTCCTCCACTACCCACAGCGGGGCTGACCTGAGTACATCAGCAGTGGTGGTCTGGCTCGTCCCAAAACCAGCAGGGCTGACAAACAATATAAATACAGAGGTAGAAATCTTCCGCAAGAGTCACCAATGCAAACCAAACCTCCTCGTCCCGAGCAAACGCAGGTGCCTGATTTTCAGGCTGGCTCTGCCACTTGGGCTCCAGAGAGGGCTGGGGCTTCAGGGATGTCCCTGTGCCTCGCTTTTCATGTCACCTCATCCAGTGCTCAAGGCGACCTTCCTCGTTCCCTGCCCGGCTGTGGCCGCGTGTTGGAGATACAGGCCTGGACTTCAGGCATGGAGATGCTGGCATTTTGGGAGAGTGTTTCAGCAGGCTGACACACAGAGTCGGGAAAGGCGGCACGCGGGGATGTCCCAGAGCTCACCGCTCCTTGGGTGTTCCCGGCTGACAGCGATGTCCCCTTGGGGACAGATATAGGGGTTCCAGATCTTCCTCATACCTGCCCTTCCTTTTATGTGTGATGGAGAAGCAAGCCTGTAGCATGGAAATATTTTCTTTCCCCCTCCTACCTCAAAAAGAAGTCCAACAACAGCAAAACCTTTTCTTTACATGAGTCTCGGGCGTGATTCCTAGCAGGTGTGCATGTGGAAAACCAGGGCTGATTTATACCATGGGGGACCTTCTCTGGGAGGGGATGATATTGCTGTGCAGCTCAGCTGAGGCCAGGGACATTCTACCACCCACCAGCAGAAGCGGGAGGGACAATCTGGCCGGGAGCCCAGTATAAAGCCGGGTTGGTGCTGCTGATTTACCAATAAATCAGTGTTGGGCAAGTACAAATGCTTGTTCTGGTCCTGGAGCTGACTGACCTTCCCATCTAAAGAGAGAGAGTCACTTCATCTCCCCCTAATTAATTCCCCTGCCACATTTTATCCTCTTAGAGTTACAAGCTCTTTGGGGCAGATGTCTTAGTGAGTGTTTGCACAGCAGGACCTGAATCCCAAATGGGCCCTCCTGGCATTATGAAAATTCAATCAAAGGCTTCAGCCATAAAAATGTAAACGATGTAGCTACTTATCATTTGTGCGTATAGAGACACATAAACACACATATGCAGATACACATGCACGGGGAAGCAGTGCCTAATGCAAAAATATAAGTCTTTTAAAATAACAGCGCTACGTTGTGTTTAAGCCTCTTCCTTTGGATATGAATATACATTTTACTTGTTCCTTTTCTCTCCTGAAGAATAAAAATAGCGTGACACTGGGGACAGAAGTTGGCTGAACAGAAATCACTTTTCAGGACAAAAAACAACTGTTACAAAAGTAATTGTGGCAATGTGCAAAATCTTCTGAAGCAGTTTTCAAAAGTTTTATATTTTTCAGATATAATTTTCTGCCATATACAAATTAATAAGGTTTTACTACTGATTCAAAGACTAGTCTCTAAGTATGCTGTTTTATTTATATTTAATATCCATAGCACCTAGCTATTTAGCTTCTTTTTTTTGTGCAATGGAAACAAGCTGTATTTGCCTGTGTGATAAATGATAATGGATAATGATAATGATAATGATAAATGAAATGGATTTGGATGTCTATTCAAGGGTAGGCTATTCAAGTCTGGGATATTTGCTTGCGTAAATTTTGATGTAAATTTTGCTGTTAAGATGTTGATATTTCTAGACCATTGCATGGCTCATTTCTGCACTGCAAAACTGAGTGTATCTCACCGTCCCAGCAGTTTGGGCTTATTCACGTACTTAGAATACAAAGAGCATTCTCATCTCACCTGTTTTAAATATATATCTTACATTACATTGAGATGTATCACCCTCTTAAGGTGACTATTTTTGCCCCACTTTTACTATAAAGGAACTGGTGTTTTGTCCTCCGGAAAAAAAAAAAGTGTCTCTTTGTCATCCCTTTTTGTTTTATTTTAAATTTTCTTTTTTTCTTAGCAGTCATTCTGGGTAAAATTTTCTCAACTAACTTCAGATAACATATAGGCCTAGCTCTGAGATAGCTGTCTAGGGTGTTTTTACGGTCAGCAGGGAGAAATGGGAGGTTGGAGGGTCCAATTAATCCCTGACCCCAAGGGGGGGCAGATGAACTGTGCCTTAGAACTGCCTGCACAGGGAGCCAGTGGTGTCCACACTTCTGACTTCAATGCTCAGGCTTTGACATGATGAACCTGGTCCACTGTGTCTCATCTGTAGGTTGACTGTTATTTCTATATGAAAAGTTTGTCAAAAAAAGAGGCGTAGGTTTTGATATCATAACAATTTTTTACAGTATATCTGCAGGGCACTTTTTGGTGAATTTTTACAATATGTCCTCTGAATCATCATTATCTTCAGGTAACCTAGTTTAAGAAGTCTGGTTTATATTTATGTGCCTTGCTAAATGAGAGGCTACAGTTATGCAGAAAAGAAGAATATAGAATATCCTATATGTCTCCCCTCTATGTATTCTATATATTGAGAGAATATATAATAGAACACATGGAACTGTGAAGAAATAAGAGTAAATGTAAAAACCTTTAAGGACAAGCCCCAGCTCGAATATGTGGTACGTGAGGGCTGGGGTGTCCCAGGCTCTGCCCCCATCCCCAGTCCTCGGGGAGCATCCCACCCTCCCTGCGCACACCCACAGGGACATACACCCCATTTAAGGGGTTGATTCACTTGTGCAAGCCAAGTGCTGATGGGACCCCGCTGCATGGGGAGTGCAGGGCAGGCCAAGGGAGGGAACTCTGCTAGGATTTGGCTTTGGGCACCAGAGAGCAGCAAGAAGGGAATTGGGAAGGATGACAGGAGCCCTTTCTAGGCCTAAAAAGAAAGAGCCTGGTGAGTTACAAGAAAAAAGAAAAAAAAAAAGAGCTTACAGGATTTGAAAAAAGTATGAAAAGTTATGAGCAAAAAATAAATAAAATAAGCAGGCAGAGAAAGACTCCAGTGTGTCAACATAGGGACACACACACACACACACACACGGAGTTAAGAGCTGGAGGAGCTGTTCAGAGGGGTTGCTTATGCCCGAGTCCTGTTTGTGCTCATTTGAAGTGTCACTGCTCTGTACCTCTCCAAACTTTCTGAGTTTGCTGGAGAACTTTTCTGAATGACCCTTAGAGGAGCTTGTCCAAAAAAAGATTTCTCATTAGACCCCTTTAATTTGCCATAGCTCTGAGAAGGGACACGCTGTGACTGATGCCCTAAATGGGGTATTAAAAAAATATTAAGGAAATTCAGAAGTGCAATTTATGGGAGATTCCTGTCTGTAATGTAACCAAACTATTAAATTTCTCCATGAAACTTCTGAAGCACATCATTTTCGGCAGCAAAATTGAGGGACTGCCAAGTTCCTGAGAAATATAGGTGACAGGGAGATTAAAGTGAGTGGCAGCCCGCAGGATGACAGCTGCTGGAGAGATATCTTCACCACCTGTGGGACCTGCTCCTGAACTGACAAGCATTAATGCTCCTTCCTAATGCTTAGTAATCTCTAAGCTACATGTGTAGTTAAAAACTGACACAGCTGAAAATCTGTCTCAGTTGCACCCAAGCAATGCCCACATCAAAGGATATGGTACAAAAATATCCTCCATTTACACAAGGATAATGCAACATATTGGCTTAAACAAACATTGTGAGATGAACACGGAGGAGAGAGCTAGAGGGATGTATGTGACTTATTCCTTATGTCATGAAGCCTTCGCCGTGTCTTGTTGATCCAGCTGTTTTTACACTGTCCGTTCAACATTACCTTTGTCCTTTAAAATTTACAGGCAGATGCCTGCCATCCACAGCAACAAATTAGGAGATTAGAGAGCCCCTTATCTACTCACAGGATCCATTTTCAAATAATCTGCCCTAGCTCTACATAATCTAAATTTATTCAGACACCTAAAAGGGCTCATAAATACAGGTCATTCCGATAAATTTTCCCATCTTGCTTACAGTGTTGTTTCCCTAAGAGAACTGTGCTTTTCCTCCACCCTGGGGACTCCTGCGAGTTCACAAGCTGGAGAGACCCCTCTGCAATCCAGCCCAGCAGGTCGCAGGTTCCTTGCAACCATGCACGGAAATCCATCTGCTCAGGATGGGACCTACCATGTGCCTACATCTCAGAGGGTGGAAAATCAGTGGCCAAAATGTTAAGTCCCTCCAACCACCGGAGGAGAAAGGCAGGTACCCTTGAAGGGTGGGGGAGGAAGGGCCCTCTCTTTATCCATCCACAGCTCTGACCCATGGTCTGAGCTCATCCACTTGGTCCTGCCTCCAGTTAGTGGAAGGAGGCAGGCATGCCCGAAGGGATTTGTTTCCTCCTAAGCCAGCTGGCATGAAGCACCCATGGAGTCTCATTTCCAGGCACCTGGACATCCACAGGTTACACACCTGCACGTGGACAACACCAGGGTATCATAGAATGGTTTGGGTTGGAAGGCACCCTCAAAGATCGTCTAGTCCAACATCTTCTACTAGACCAGGCTGCTCAAAGCCCCATCCAATCTGACCTTGAACACTTCCAGGGATGGGGCATCCACAACTTCTCTGGGCAACCTGTTCCAGTGTATTATACATACAGAGAAGCTAAGCTTGAGGTGACTACATCACCCTCAAAACATGCGGAAAAGCCTAGACCTTGGGCTCAGTCTGGTGAGACCAAGGGCACTTCAGCTTGAGTATCTCTTGCAAACAGGCATAGCTCACAGTCTGTGCAGGGGGACAGGGTTTGCAGTGTCACCCTGCCATTCCCAGCTGCTGTGACAGCCACCAGCTAGCTCCCTACCAGCTTATTCATCTCTCCCTTCACCCCAAAAGTCCTGCACCAGGAACCTCTTCCTTTTGCCTGGAGCCCCTTATTTTCAGGTTTACCTTCATCGTTCGCTTGAATACCCATGTGATCCCTTTTACTTCTATTTTAAGGTGAAGATTTACTTATTATTCAGCTTTCACTTCTGAGGCAGTGGTCATTTGTCACAAAGTATGTATCTTTATAAATATTACCATGTGGTTTTCACCCTCACTTGTCTGGTAGAGGGTTTTTCTGACACAGACTAATGACACTGGGGCTGACTAAGGCTACCACTGTCAGCTCTTGCCTCACCACTAAGATAGCACGTTTAAGTGTAACTACAGACTCAGTGGCAAGGTCAATGAAAAAAGGACCAGAGCAGTGATGAATACTAATCCAGGACAGCTCCCAGCTAGTGCCAACATCTTCTTTTATCCCTTTAAACAGCTTCACCAGGACTTGTTCCTCGCACATGCTTTGTGATCACCAGCGGCACTGGTTATCAGAAGATGTGCTTCTCAGGCATGTGGAAAGTACCGTGCCAAAAGCACTCCTCAGAGCAAGAGCATTTATTTACCTTATTCTAGGTGGAGAAATGTTTTGTTAAATCTGGCTGCAGCTGTCATAGGATAATTAATGTACATATCTTCTATCCGTGACTATTATTTGAATAAGCACCTGCGTCTACCCTCAAAATTGCACGTCAGTTACATAGATTTGTCACCAAGAGATAAATGAATCCTACCTTAAACATGATTCATGTGCCACCCTAGAAAACCAAATGGTAAGTTTAAATAGCTCCTGGACTAATTGCTTAATTTTATTTAAAAAAAAAAAAAAAAAAATTCTAAAGCATTCCTAGCCGAGCAATTGGGACACTAATGCTCTTCTGAAAGGTACTAAGGAGCCACCAGCAGAAGATAAAGTCAACAGCAGATCTGGTGCCTGGGTACGCAGCCTCCCTCTGGCATAACACTGGAGTACCACGGCCAGGCTTACTTATGCTTACTGCAACAGGGAGATCAGATGGTTCTTGTTTCGGTAAGAAAGGGAACTTGGGGGTTGACCAAATGGTCACAATAAACACATTAAGACAAACTGATATTGGGTTCACTGGTATGGATTCAAACACTCAGGTAAGTGTGAGTGAGCAGCACTATACTGCCCAAACAAGAAAATCTGTGGTCTAAACAGTGGCTACAACTACACTGATATAAATATGGAAGACAGCTCATATTTAAACCTGGTTTTCGTCCCACTGTCAGTGAGTTTTATTTAACTGCTTTAGAATTGGGATTTAGGTAAATACCTCTATGTATATTACATAGGTAAGAATTTTAACATGGAGCTTTTTCAGCCAATCATGTTTTTACCAGATGGATAATTGTGATAAACACTATTAAATAATGACTAAACAGTAAAGACAGTACATTTATCGAATGCTTTTTCATATCAACCCCAACAGGACCTAAGAGTTGTCAGGGCTTAGTGAACCTGAACATTTAAGTAGTCTGAAGGAAAAAGGAGGCCAGAATCAAATCTGCATGCTCAAACCAGGAATGAATATGTAAGTATACTGGAAGAGGTAATATTTATCTGTTTTTTTAATTCATTGTATTTTTAGTTAGTATTTCAGTGCTCTGTGAACTCACGAAATGGAGTCTTGTTCACTGCAGGCTCTTTTCGAGGTGTTGGCCACCTCTGGCGACAGCTACAGATTTTCTCCCTTCTGTCCTGAACCTTTGGGCTGAAACGTGAGCTGTGGCCGTCTCTGTAGTGGCTAGAGGGCAACCCCCCCCCCGACCCCTCAAAATTCACTTGACTCCAGGAGCTGGGGCTGAGAAGTAACCAGCTAACCTCTGGTTCCCAGGATGCCCCCCCTAATCCTAGAGGGAATATCCTGCCCTCAGGTCAGTGCAGAGGTGATCGATGATGTTGATGCCTGATGGTATCAGAGCGAGGTATTAAACCAATGGCCTGCAGAAAACCTCCTCCACCAGTGTTGTGAAATAAGCTGGCCCTAAGATGCAATCGCCATCTATGCAATGCTTAAGGTAAGCTGCCATTTATATACGTAATCCAAACTAGCTCCAACTGGGCTTGCACAAACATTGCCAGCAGAGATGCACAAAGCCTCAGAACAAGACAGGGAGCGTAACAGTTCTCAGCAGTGTATTTCTTGCAGGCTGTAACATACATTAACAGACAAGGAGAGTCAGTGAATTCATATATCCGCTGTAAAAGCCTGGTCTCACTCCTAGCTTGTTTTACTGGGAGGACTTTTTGTCAAGTAATAAACATCCCGCTAATTAAAGACTATGGCCCCAGTCCCGAGCTGCACCCTATGCACCCCAACAGTACCGAGGGCTGCAAAGTTCAGCTTGCGCATGCAGCCACCAGGTAGGTGTGTGTTTGTTGCATAATGCATAGTCGTACGACCTGCACATTTATATCAAAACCCTAATATTTAAAACAAAAAATCAGTTCAAGATCCCTCTCAAAAGCAAGCAGGATGACAAAGCAAAGCAGAGAAAAAAGCAGAGCCAGCCTGTGCCACACCATGTGCAAGGAGCCCTGAACCTGCACAGTGCAAGAGCTGGAGAATTTTTATCCCATGGGATGTTCAGCTACAGATTGGACTCTGCCAACTGTGAATAGCCTTTACTTCTCAGCTCTTTGGGCCTATGGAAATTGTTTAGCTGAAGTCTAACCCAGAGCCAGTGGACCTTAGCTGAAGGTGCATTCCTTGTCTGAAAGATGGGGAATAAGAGATTACTGAAATAATTAAGAAGCAAACAACAAAATATCCCCACCTCCAGCTCCTTCTGCCAGTCTGCTCCTCACTGTCATTCCCATCCTCTCCCTGTGCTCTTCCTTCTCATGTCACAAATACTTTGAACATTTATTTAGCCCAAATACTGGAGAATTGGAGCATAACAACATAAGCAGGAACACCAGTATTTTTCTGGTCAGTAATTCAGTTCCTTGGATCATCAGGATAAACTACACAGCCTTGGAGAGTATTCATCCACTTGGGAATTGGATTACAGCTTCATAAAACAGCACAGCGCTCCTATTTTCACCTAAATAAAGCTGCCATAATTCCGGAACAAATAGGTGGAAGTAGTCACTCACCGAGTATCCAGAGTTGAAGCAAAGAATAATAAACTGGCATACAGTTCTTAAGAAATTCTTCACAAGGAGGCAGATTTAATGCCCTGAAAGCTAGGCTTACACACACACAAAAACATACACTCATCTTTCTTATCACTGTCTTATCTAAAGCACTGAGGGCTCTGTAAAGATGGGCTCCAGGTGCAATGCGTTGTGAATAGCTGATGATAACAATGCATCCACCATATTATTCTCTCTTGCAAGAGGATGCCTGAGAAGTTTCTCAGCATTTATAAGCTAGAAAAAGAGCTAGTTTTGCTGCAGCTGCCCAGGATTGTACCTGGCTCAATACAAAATCCTGGCTGATTAAAAACATCTTCTGCAGCTTGTGGTGGAAAAACAGGCTGGTGAAATAGTTCTTCCACAGTGTCAGCTGGATCCTGTTCTGACTTCACTGCTGAGCCACCAAACAAGTCAGTTTAACTTCTTTGTGTATGTATAAAAGGGGACAGGCTCATCTTTGCAAAAATCTTTGGGCAAGTCCCTATAAACAGCGATTTGTAAGCATGACGTGCTGTCACTATGTTTTCTCCTCTGGGTATGGAGATGGAACCATTCATCCCATAGTTGCCATGGGGGACCACACATTTGCAAACAAAGCTGCACAACCCATTTAAAAAGACCCTTTACTGCTGCTGCTTGCCTTGTGCCCGTGAGTGACAGACCCCTGTGAGCCACTTTCCCTCACATAATTGCAGAAAACTACCTCAGAAAAAACTCAACCTGTGTAGTTTTCTGCTGTTGGAGTCAATTGAAGCAGCTCACCCAAGAGCTTGAATAAAAGCCGAGCCTGCACAAGCTTGTAGGGAGTACAGGGAGAGGAGTGGGGACACACAGGGGAGCAGGGAAAGGGCTAAAGCCTCACCCCATCAGCATCGAAAAGCAACAAGAAGCCATGAAATTGGCCCGTCTGCTTGCAGAGAGGGATGTGAGCGAGCTCAGGCAGTCCCCAGGCAAAGGATGGGGATTTTGCCTATGCAGAAGGCGGCGGTGTTGCTCCTGCAAGCAGCACCGCTGGGATCGGTACCAGACAGCAGTGTCCGCTTTGGGTGCCCACACTTCAAATGGATGTTAAATGCAGGTTTCAAAACACAGTTATGGGAGCAAACATACTGAGAAACCCCTGATGTTCAACCTATTCGGCTTAGCAAAGAAACGGCTATGTTGGGTTAGTCCCATTTGAGGTGTAGCTTCATGATGAAATCAATGCTGATTGATAGAAAATTCTTTAATCCAACAAACAAATGCATAGCAAGCACAGCCTCTGGGCAGGAAACAGAAACTAAATTAATTGAGATTCAAAATGAGGTGCGCAGACACGGTCGATTCCCCAGTACTCGAGTTGTTTAAATCAAGGCTGGATGCCTTTTTAAAGGCCATGTCATAGCTCAACAAGAAGTTACAAGCTTGATGCAGCAATCTCGTGATACAGTTTTATGGTGTGTAATACACAGCCCCTTCTTGCCTTTAAAATTGCTGGAGGACCAAAATCAACAACAAAAGGTGGGTCCTGTTGTTGCACTGGTGCCTCCCCTGCAGTGCACCGGGCTCCTATGAGCCAAGCTGCAATTGCATCAGTGTGTGCCCAGCTCTGCTCCCCAGCAGGGTGAGAGAATTGGATACTCTTAAACTGGTAAATCTAAGGAGCTGCCCGGACAGCCATGCGTGCCGGTGCTGCTGCTGCGATGGATAACATGAGCACAGCTGGGGCCAGAGGTGGCTGCCCTGGTCTCAGCAGGCATCACGTTCCCCCGTAGCGGTGCCCTGCTCCTCCCTCTTCCCAACGCTCTTGCCGCTTGTTGGTTTGGCTGCCCTCGCTTGGGGCCTTTCTGGTTTTCAACTATGGAAGAAATCACTGCTGAGTCTGAACTGCGGAGGTTTGCCCTGTGAGGCACACACCGCCGGCCTGTATGCAATGCGTAGCTGGGACTCTGCGAGACACGGGGCGGGTGGAAAAGAGCAGGTACGGAAAAGGCCAGTGCTGCCAAAGCACGAGGGGTAGGAGATGGAAAGCGTGCCGCCCAGCCCTCCTCCCGAGGTGCATGCCATGAGCATCACCAGCAGGAACAAGCAGCCTCTCTCTCTTTCCCAGCATATACAAACACTTGCCGTACTCCAGCCAGCATGGTCGGTGTCCTTCAGGGCTTTGCAGTGCTCTCGGGTCTCCCCAGTCGGCACGTGTGAGGTTTGAATCTATTCTTTTCAATGTTCAAGTAATATTTGAGGTGTTGGAGCAAGCAGATGTGGTTGGCAGGTTGTTACGTGCTATAAAGCGTACATGATGTCCTGGCACAAGTTACTGGCCAGCAGTCCCCAGCTGCCAAAGGGGACACGGGAGAGACGGAGCAGCCTTGGACAGTGGACATGAGATCCTGACAGGGAGCCCCATTCCACACATGCTTTCTCCTCCCTGTGGCAAAGGGGGGCCAGCAGCAGGCACTCCCCAGCCTGGAGGCCACCCTGCCCTCCCCATCCATCCCAACAAAGCTCAAGTCGATTGGTTTTTTTTCTTCCAGATCTCTAGTCACACTTCTCCATACTTATACCCATCCTGTTTTAAGAACCAAAGAGCTCAGCTACCCTTGCAGCTTTTAACACGGCCATAACAAGCGCCAGCAGCACGATGCCCTTTTTAAATCACATTTGCTTCTGCTGCCTGACAGATGAGGCTGTGGCAGCACTGTGGGATATTATGACATCCAGTGGTCACTCAGGTAAATCATCACTTCTTTCCAAGATCCCTCTCCCCAGTTTAAGGCCCCCAAAAGGCGCAGGGGTGACCACATCTTCCTTTGTGCTGGAGCAAGGCGAGTGCGTGGTCGCCTCCCAGTGATAATGCCATATTCCAAGCAAGCAGCCCTCAGCTCACTCCAAAAACTATTTGTTCATAAACATATTTAGCAAGCACGGCAATAACTGGTTAAGGCAAACAGCTACCTGCTAATCATACCTTGGGAGACAGAGATGCTATATCTGAGAGCACCAACAGAAGTAGACCGATGTGCCCTGTGAATACACGGACTCTGCAAGGTTTCCCTCTTTTCTCTCTTTGTCCAGCTCCTGCAGAAGCACAGAGTCACAGGGAGCAGGATGCTGACAGGGCTTAGCAGCATCAGCAAGCAGGACCCAGTGCAGATGCTTGCTGGAGCAACTGGAGCTACCGGCCTCCTTGATTTCCATGGCTAATTCTGGGGAAGGCATGAGTGCTTTATTGAGCATAAATGCAAGAAGCGCAATTAAAGAGCAAACTTAGGAGCAATGATATCAGAGCAGGATATATTTAGTTTTCTCCAAGGACAGCCAGTGATATAACCAGAATTATTACTCACCGTTTCGCAGATGAACTGTTCTTTCAGAGCCTGCGAGGTGGTGGTTACTTTCTTGAGTGCTGAATTCACTCCACTCCCACTCATGTCAGCAGCTTGGCTCGCAGCTGATTTTAAGTCTTTTAGCCCAAATTGCCTTTTTCTCCCCTTGCAAGTGCTCTCGCCAGGGAGCCTTCCTGAAAAGCACAGCAAGAACTAGATTGCTCAGGTTTACAACAAATTGGGAGAAAATGGAGTAGGAGCAACAAGGCAGCTGCTCCCCATCGAGCATCGCAGCAAGGACCTGCCTGCCAAGGAGACCTGACTTTCTCAGCATCTCGAGGATGATGGGGACTTCAAAAGCCTCTTCCTGGAACTGAAATAATAATTCTGCAGTCATCAGCCTTAGCGTAGGGTCTTTGGTTTTTATATGTGTTCGTTAAAAGACAGATACTGAAGAACAATGTAATTTTACAAAGAACTGGAAAAATACCCAAAGATAAAGCTTTCATTTAAACAGAAGCCCTTAATTTTGGCACAAAGCTACTAGTCCTCTATGCTGCAAGGACAGTGCTATGAAGTTACCACTTCTGTATGTTCATATATCACATGTCTGTATGACACATCACTGAACCCAAACTATCGCCTTTCCTTAATCTCACTTCTGTCTGTGTGATTAACCCTCCACCTCCACGCTGAGCCAACCCTTAGCGCACGGCTTGAAATCCTCACGGTCCGCGAGAGCAGAGGATACTTGGCAAGAAAAAACTGCCTCCCATCCACGTTGCAAAAGCTATGACACGGAGTAACGGTAAAACTTGGGTGGAGAGGTTGGGTGGCTATCAGGAGTGTAACCCAACATCGGAGCTAGCACCGCTTGCACACAGGCCTGGAGGGAAAGGTCTGGTGCCCTACGCATCTCCATTTCCAGCGGAGGGAGAATTGGGCTGCTGTAAAGACACCCACAGGTTGATCCAGACTAAGTAAGAGGAACTACTAGGCACCTCTGTCCTCTTAAGATCTGGTTTGCCTATGCATTTTTTAAGCAGACACACCTAATGCTTAGGGCCACCTTCTTTAAATGACAGATAGTGTGGACTGTTCGGTAGTTCTACCTTCCCCAAGAGGTGGGGAGGGGATGCTGGGCACTCTTGGTTTTAAAAGTGCCGGTGGCCAGGAGGTGTCCCGTTCGCTTGGTCCCGGGGTGTTTTGGAGAGAGGGACCCCCTCCCCTCCACACGTCCCACAGAAGCTGGGTGCTGCTCATCCTGAGAGCCTCGAGCCGCCTGCTCCTCCGGGAGGGGGTGGCTGCCGGGGCGTGCGTTTGGCACCAGATCCCCACTGAACTGGAGATGGTTGGGCAGGAGGGACCGCCGGGCCGCAGGGGAGGGCGCAGCACCTGGGCTAAGCACCGGCTCCCTTCTGCATCTTCTTTTTTTTGGGTTTCCCTTCCGCCTGGTGCACCAGGCTGCAGGTGACCCCGCTGCTTTGTGAGCGGCTCGGGTGCCTCTGCCTCAGCGGCAGCCACCTCTGACGAGCCAGAGGACAAGGTGAAGGGCTGGGGGGCTGGGAAGAAGCTTGTGCTGTCCAAATTTAATCTGTAATTGCAAGGCTGTCAGCCTCTAATCCCAATTTAGGCAGACTGGCCCCCGCCTTTAATAAGAGGAGGTGAGGAAGAGCTTCTTAAACTGTCTCTCATCTATGTCTGGCTGCGAGCGGTTTTAGCCCATTGCACAGCAAAGTCAGATGTTAACGGTGATTTATGCCAACGTCTCGGATATTGCCTGGAGAAATATGGAGAAAGCCTGGAATCAATGGCTGGATGGCTACCGCAGAAAGCCGAGGGGCTTAAGAAGTTGTCCCTGTTCAGGTGTGAAGTTCCTCCTTCCTCCTGTCAGTGTAAATACTCACCTTCTGTTTCAACACAACAAACAACAAAAATGTGTTCATTTAAACTCCGCGAGTGCGGCCAGGAGAGGAGCCTTTGTGCAATTAGGCATGGCTCAGAGAAGATTTAAGTGCTTTAGTGCCTCTTTGCCATTAGTGGCTGCTGCCTCCCAGCTGAGACGCGGGGTCTGGCTGTCTGTTAATTTGGATACAGCAATTAGAGGCTGAGAGCTCTGCTGGGCCAGATCCCAGCCCCAGTGTGCGATGTAGATATAGCTATAGTTGTGTTTCTGGCATTTGCGGTGAAAAAAGACATTTGCCACTGAAAATACCAGGTTAAATTTTATACGCTTTATTTCCATCAAGGCTCTCTTGGTAGTGGATAACATTTGCCCAGATGAGAGTGCCTGGTACTCCTCCAAATCTGAGGAGACCTGCATTTGAGCTGCAGTTAAAACCTGGTGACTTTAATGGTTGGGTCACTTTTGAAATAATAATTTAAAAAAACCCCAAAACAGTGTCAGGAGAACTGCTACAAGAACTTGGAAGAAAAAAAATCACAGTATAAAAAGTACATTATGATACTTAAAAGGTCATCTCGGTCACCTTAAATGAGAGAATGTTTTGGGGATTGGTCCCCTCAGCATCAATCTGGCTGCACGTTGGCGGGGGTACGGGCACAAGCCTGACTTCCAGGAGGGGGAGCAGGGAGGGGGAAGGCCCACGGTGCCATTTTGCCCCTTGCTCCACGTTAGCACTGGAGCATCTCTGGGTGAAACCCCAAGAGGGTGGCAGGGCTCGGCAGCAGCACACCGCTGGGGTAGGCAGGGGAGCGGGGAGCAGGGACCTCCCGGTCCCCTCACCACAGGCAACAGCATCCCCTCCGCAAGCAGCCCATGCGTGTCCTTAGAAGATATCTCCTAAGCTAATTTTCTTCTGGCATATTATCTTCGTCTGTGATGATGTGGCTGTTTATCAAAAGCATAGACTGTTTTCTAAATCCTTCCTAGCTTACTGCAAACAGCTTCACCTGATGTCTCAGCCCGTCACCCCGCAGCTGCATGTGATTTTTTCCCTTTCCAGCTTCTAGCCAGCCCCCCTGAGGATATAAGGACTTCTTGTTGTTTTTTCATTTAAGCAAGCTTTTGCTAAGAAGAGGTATCATCTAAGGCATGCATATGCTGTTCTTTAATCCTTTACCTCACACATGTCCCTCTTTTCTTAAACCAAGCTGTTAATAAGAATGCAGATTACTGTAGCCAGAATTTATATCAAGAATTTGCAGTAGCCAAATATAAATTTAAAAAACTGGCAGCAGCATGATCAAACCACAGCTCTGCTCACAAACATTTCTACAGTATATATTTTCCACAGTTTACCTATCACAACTTATAGCCATAGATACAGCTTTAAATGAGTAGGCCTGTTTTTAAGGATATCCGTGTTACAACCACCAGAGACAGCATTTCATATCTCAGCATCTTTAAGTCTGCAGTAACTGTGAGGTCCCAATGTGATTATCACATATAAATGGCAAAAAAAAGAAAAAAAAAGGTGAACTGCCCCACGAGTCCTACCGAAAATGGAGAATGCAAGTTCACCTCCGTATAGCTGCAGTTTGGGGGAGGAATTGAGCAACTGGGTGTCCCCCGAAATGGTAAGCACAAGACGGAAAGGCAGAAAAAGTGCTTTTTCTTTTTCGTCAAAGAGAAAAGTTTGATCCGGGTTTGAAAGATGCACTCTGGTTGCCCTTGCCTGCTTTGGGGGGGTCACAGACCCCCCCACCAGCCTCTCACTGGGGGCATGGGGTGGGATGCCAGAGCTGCCTGAGAAGCAGACAGGCACGTACAGAAACGGGGGACAGCCTTGTGTGGGCACACAGATGTAGGCACCGAGCGCTGCCCAGCGTGAGCCCACGTCGGGTTTAGGACATGGAGTTAGTGGCAGGGCAAGCCGGGCTGGTGCTCATTTGCTTTGCAGACCGGCAGTCACCTGTTTGCCCCTTCAGATGGCTTTTATTCCTCTTTTCCTCACCGTTTTCCTGCCCAGACTCATGGTGGCACAAGCCCCATCAACGGTGGTAGTCAGACGGGTGCCCAGGATGCTCCGGGGGCTCTGCAGCCCCCAAATCACCCTGCTTGGGAGGGATGTCCAGAGGCGGCTGCAGAGGCTCGCGGCTCAGTCTGGGGAAAGCCCCACCACGGCCATCGTCTGTCTGTCTGAGGATGCCAGGACCTCCCTCGCGCTCCTCTTGGTGCATGAGACTGCAGCTAGTCCCAGCCCCGGGGTGAAGAGGGGTTTCTGCACAGCATCCACGGCTGCTGTGCACGTCCAGCCCTCCTCTTGTGCCGAAACCTCCCCCGGGACCACTTCAGCTCAGCCTTTCCTCCTCACCTCGATGGTGAGTGGGAGCCACGGACCAGCGTGCACCGTCCCCGAGAGCTCCTGCACAGCTTGGCTGGGTGGGACCATCCTGCGGTTTGGTTTTATTTTAACGTAAAATAGCACAGAAAGTACCTTTCAACGGTAATTTACCAGAGCTACATCTCCAGAGGTACCTTCCTGAGTCAGTAGCTTACACATGCGTGACTGAAGTACCCACCGACCTCTCCTGCCTTTGAGCAAACCTCCTGCCAGCTGCTGGTTTTGAGCAGCTGCTGTTGGATCCCGGCACTGCTCAGCCCAAGGGGCACGTCCCTGCCTTCTCTTGTACGAAGCTGTACTGAAGGTTTGTAGGCATTTTTCTTTGTACCTTTTTTTACGGTTTGCATCCAGCATAAAAACTTACAATTAGACACATTCTAAAGGCGTAGTTTAGCCCAAGTACATTAGTCTCGGCTGAGTGCAATGCAACTTTTTCAAAAAGCAGTAACCCATCACTGAAAAGGCTTCTCCATTAGTAGCACTTATACTCCTTGTGCATACTTAATACAAAATTGCCAGCGAGTAAAATGGCCATTACATCTCTCAATTAAATTGACATATGCAGGTTATGCAGATCTCACATCATCTTTGCACCCTCATTCACCGCTTGCTAGAAACCTCCATAACACAGAGCTGCTCTGCTTCTCCTGGTGGCTTTCCCCGCAAGGGACAACAGGGAAGGACACCCCGACACCCCCTGACTCCTACATCGTGCGGCATTTAGCATGCGTGCCCCTGTTCAGACTGGGAGATCCACGGCCAGTGCAAGTGATATCAAATGAAAGCAAAAACTTATTAGCCATGTTTCTGAGAGATGGTGAATTTTATATTGTCTCGGTCTCACATTTCATAGCTAAAAAAGCATGAGACGTGACAGTGCATTCATTATTTAAAGATCCGTTTCAGTCAGTGGATGACAATGCTTGTAAAGGCAGGGAGGATAAAGCACGTTACATTTTTGATTTCACTGCTAGGAGCATGGATCACGATGTTTGGGCAGTCTGCGACGCTAAAAATCGACAGCTTGCCAATGGCTTTCTGCCACACCTCCAGTCTCTCCGGACAGGGGCCAGGGCGATGGGTCTCAGCAGGGAGGTCCTGGGTCTCAGACAGGGTGCAGAGGGAAAGGTGAGTCCCTGGGGAGCAGAGGAGCAAATGGCGAGCGTGCCCGACAAGAGAAGAGCAGCTACGCTTGCAACCGCAGACACTTTTCAGCTTTTCTGCTTTATCGCCCGCTCTAAGGAAATCTGAACTCCTGAAATGCAGCAGCCCTGCTATGCTCCAGTCAAACTCATTTTGCTGCCGGTCAGAGAGATGCCTGGCAGCTGAAGGAAGCCAGCTTTGCTCTCTCTTTCCTTATTAAACTCTTTTATGAGGTTGTGACCCCGACTCCTCGGTCACCGCTGCTCTTTGTACCTGTTGCTAAGCTGTAACTGCAGAAACTCCAGGGAGGAGTGGAAATCTTTGCCCTTGAATGCTTTCTTCTTCAGAACAGGCAGCTGCTCAGTGTGAAGAACATACGTACCTTTTGGGTTTTTTTTCCCCAAGTTATGCACTGTTCCCACCAGCTGTTCAAGGTCTTGGGCAAACATCTCTGGTGTCTCCTAGCCTGCTGCCAGCCCCCGTCGGCTCAGTCTGGGCGAACCTGTGAGCTATTTTGTGCGGGGGAATGGAAGATGCAGCTGGCTGCATCTACACAAGTGGTCTAAAGTGGGCCAGGTCCAAACTGAGGTGCTGTTACCTTGTTAATGTGCTCCCCAGCACAGGTCTGGCCCGGCTTTCTCCCAGGCGCTGCCTGGGGGTAGTTTAGGGGCTGGCACAGTCCAGGAGCAGCTCCTAAGGAGTTGCACAGAGAGAGTCAGCCTGGTTTGGGAGGAGGGAACAGCGTCTGACCGTGTGGACATGAGCTGGGCAACCCAGTCTCCCGTGGGGCCAAAGTGCAAGCCGTGGCACAGGCGTTATTTGTGCAACGCCTGCTCGCCCATGCTTCTCTTATGCCACCATCTCATGTCCTGCTGCAACGGAGCTTCAGCTGACCGAGCTGGGACCTTCCCTTACAAAACTACACCTGTCATTATCTATGTTTAATGGTTGTGGCAATTCCTGCTCACACTATTAATTCAGATGTCTGCCAGGACTTTGCAGGACCATTTCAGTGTGCTCCCGCAACCTGGCTGCTGTAGACCCAGGAATTGAATCATCCCCAAAATGACATTTCACTGTGCCAGGCTGGAGAGCCGTGTGTGTGAGGCACATTCAAGATCTGGCCACAGAGGAAGATCTATGAGCTACAACGAGTAGATAACTACTGTGCAAATGAAGACAGTAATAGCCCATTTCTATACCTCAGACATCCTAAACTACCTCTTAGACAAAACGCTTTCATCAGATGAACTGTACAACAAGCCCTGAGCCCTGAGTTTGAAGCTCAGATAAGTAGGGAAGGGAGAGCAACTTCTCCATCACCTTGTCAGAAATCATCAGCAGAAAATGCCACCATGTTCACTTACTATCATTTCAGCAGTGGGCTAACAAACTGAATGGCTAGGTCAGGCGTCACCACATGCAGGGCTCCGGCACTAGGAAAGGCCTTTTTAGCTCTTGGGTGATGTATATTCAACAACGGTATAGCCTGTGTGTGGTTGTGTTGACCACCTAATGACATGAAAGGCAGGACATCCTAGGTTTTAACTTGCTGCTCTGTTGCTATCCCCTGCACAGTTCTCCTTCAAAGGGCTTTTCTGTCTTCAGTCTTCTGCTCCCTAAAAACATGATGTTTATTATTTCTTAAGACAGGCCATATCAATTACAGTAGCTAAAGAATTCAACTTGCCATAGTTTTCCTGGAAACCTCCTTGATATTCATTACCTGCCTGGCAGATTGCATGAATTTGAATGCTGATTTACAGAATAGAGCTTAAAATCACTGCGATATATCTAGCCAGTTGGAGAAGAGGACACAAGGTCTCATTTCCAGTTTTATTGAAAGGAAACATTAAATGCTCTGTTTTATTATAGCAGTTCTGGTAAGGGCTGTGTTATGCTAAATAACAGCTTCTGTATTAACACAAGTATAGGTTTGGGAGGTCCTAAACCTAACGTGGCTTCCACTTACAAAACAGAAACTGAAGTAAGCTACGGAGATTAACCCCCCCCCCCCCAAACACATCTTTCTTTACCATCCTGTCCTCACCCCACAACTTTTTCTGACAAACTCCTCCAAATCCCACAATTTTCTCCCCAGATAGTCCTGCTCCCAAGCACCCTGTCAGCAGAGTCATTAGATGCTGGACCTCTCCAAGCAGGAGGTGCAGTGCCATTGCACTGGACCTGCCTGGCCAAGACCAGTTCTTGACCTTTCTCAGTACCAATGATGGACTCCTGTCCTCCTTCAAAACCATTCTTTAGCTGGTGGCTTATGTTCAGCCAGCAGCAGGTTACAGAGCTATGGTCGTCTCATGTGTGTTTTCTGTGCCTCAGCAGGGACCCAGAGATGGTGACTGCAACAGATGGCTCCATATAGTAAATCAGCACCTAGGGTAAAGTATGCAAACGTTAAGACAAGATGATTCAGACCTCAATGTTTGGTAGGGGAGGGGGAATCATGCCTCTTCATATTCAAGCTGACCCTCATGGAAAAGAATGATAATGTTTTCCCTGCCATTTTTCAGGTCTATCTCATGTTAGACTGATCCATCTGCAGGCCTGGATCTTGTGTTTGCTAGTGCTTAAGGTATACATCCTTGGAGATGGAGCAAGATCTCTGAAACAATGCTGAAGTGCGAGAGCCGCATACCAAACACCGACCTTGAAACGGCAGCTCGTGTGTAAGAAAATATGTCTCTCTGTGCTGGATAATTTATTCTAACTTGAAAGCAAACCAAGATTAAAAGTAAGATCTCTGTGGCAAAAAGAACATGAGGTCAGAACCAAAAAAACCCTCTATATGGAGATGAATTGAAGAGGGCAATCCAAACAAATCCACAGACCTCAGCCAACCACTCTCCCTAGGAAACACAGGTACCCAAACTTCTTTGTTGAGATGAACATCTAAGAGGCTATCATTATCTCCTTCACAGTACCCCAGCTCAGCTGAGAGCGGAGCGGAGAAGGTTGCTTACCTGTTATTAAACCTCCTCCTCCCCCTTCAGCTCGACTCTGCCCTCACCTGAAGAGATGGCCATGCCAGGCTCTTAGGAAGAAAGACCAGTAGGCTCGAAGCTCCTTGGGTCAGAGGTATTTACAACCTACATTCATATATTTTAATCTCACTTCCACCTCCCGTCACGTTTGCAAAGAAGAGAGGTGCAGGGCATCCAGACCCTCATGCACAAGGTTGGCACCAGAGCACAGGGAATGATGCACCCCAGTTTGGCAGAGATGCCCCACTGTGGCTAGGTAGGGGCTGGATGCCAAGGCAGAGGGAAGGCAGAGGCTCTGGGCACTGCCCTCTTTGGCATTTCAGACCGGCTGTTTCAGGGCTCAGTGTGACGGGTCCCACTGGAGCTCTCTGTGCTCCCCACCAACCCCTAACTCGACACTGTAAGTGCCACTCCAGGAGCTGCGTGCCAACATTTAGGCATTTCGGTGTGAATATCACAAAACCTGTTGTCTCAGTGGCTGGTAGTTAAGGAAATATTCTGCATTTGACCTGGCGTACTGCCTTGGCATTGGCCTTTCCAGCAGAGGTCTGCTCCTCTACGCTTAGGGTACAAAAGTCTACAGAGACACCAGTGACACATCTCAGTCACACAACCATTGCCATTAAAAATCCTGCAGCTGAAATACTGATTTTCACCTCCCTTACAGATGAGATTTTATTTAAAAAAAAAAAAAAGGTAAAAGAAACTCTGTGATGACATCTGTCTAAAGAAAGCCCACGAAGCTTATTGCAACTGAAGGCATTTTGCAAATGCTTTACCTTGTTTCACTTGTCTCAGACAACCCACCAGGGACAGCACTTGTCACCCCAGAGAGGGATGTATCCACCTCTCAGAGGCAGGAGAAGGGATAAATAGGATGGTTTCCCTTGAGCCTGGTGCCAGCAAGAAGCCTGGAGGGCTTAGAAAAACCAAGCGGCGAGCCTCTTCCCCTGCCTGCAGCTGCTCACAGTTGGCGCCGCATTGCCCGCACAGCAGCAGCGGCAGTAGGAGGGATCTGCCTGGGTTTGCAGCAGCTCTCCCGGCTCTCCTTCTGCTCTTCCCCTCCACAGAAGCGAGATGCCCTTCCCCAGCTGGCCTCAGAACGGCTCAGCGACCACCGCCGACCTCTCCTCTCGCTCGCAACAGGGCTGAAACACAGCTGAAACACAGCACGAGGAAATGAGAGGCGGCAGCCTTGTCCAAAATGCTTTCTCTGTGCCAGGTTAATTTGCCTCCTGTGTGAGATATTGTGGCCATGAGCCACCCAAACTGCTGTAACTGTTCCCGAGGGGGTGACGTCCCACGTGCAATGTCCCACCATGTGCAATGCCCCACCAGCCCACTGCATGGCGAAGGGGCTGTTAATGGCTGAGAGTCTCTTCTGTCTACACAACTGCAAAACATTAGAGTTACCCAAACAGAAAAGATAAACTTTGGGAGTTTGCCAGAGACTTAAACAATTAATAAGCTAAATTTCTTTCCCTCCTCACTGAGATCCCAGTGTTGTCAGAAGGGCATCAAGGATTTCTCTTTGTTTATTGGAATTAATTTACTTCTTCCCCCAAATGACAACTGCAGCTTCGTTAAAGCAGTCAGTCTCACACTAATTTATTTGTTCAGTGAGTACCATTCAGCTCCCCACAGAAGTCACCAAATTAAAAATCGTCAGTTTCTGTAATGGCCTGACCTTTTCAAGCTGAAAAAGTTCAAAGTCTGGCCCACTGGGTCCGAAAGGAAAGCTGCCAAGAGCAGCTGCCCGCGCTGGAGCATCAATGTTCCAACAGGTAAATAGTCACACAGAGAGCTGGGGAAAATATCTTGCAAGTTGAGCAAGAAGACAAGGTGTCATGTGTAGAGTAAATTAAAAAGGAAATACTGTTTTAGTGATATATCCTAGGGAAAAGACAGAGCTCAGGTATCTATCTAATCAAACCCAGACACTGGAAGTTAAAATATTTCCACACCCTGAATTCAAAAAAGGGGAATAACCAAAAATCCAAGCTTGCTTGAACAGAAGCTCTTAACCCTCTCTTGCCTGCTTTTCCTTTTTAATCAGTGTCTTTATTCACCAGTTATCTTCAGCAAACTTAGGCTTCGGTAATACTCAGGGCCATTGTGCTACGGTCAATACAAACGTCCCCTGGGAGACCAGCACGGTTGGTGCTTGCTGCGGTCTCACTGCAAGATGCTGCTGGAAGAGATACCCCCAATCTTCCCTGTCCCCCTGTTCCCTGCTGTCAGGCACTTGAGCACCCACAGAGGGAGTGGGAGTCAGCTTGAGCCCCTTCTCCAGGTCTTCCAGTGTTTGCCATCTACCTGGTGGCCACAAAACCGCTGGCTCCGGTACGGGGGAGGTCGCGGGTCAGGGCACGCAGGCAGTGGAGAGCAAACCTGGCCTCTCCCCTGTTAGAGGAGATCAAGCATAATATAAAAATACACCCCAATGCCCCAGTCCTGTTCCACCTGACATACATGAGCAACCTCACACAGTGCCAGGGCCAGGTCACGCAGCCACTTAGACAAGGGCAGGATTAGGGCTGGGTTTTAGCCCAGGCACAGATGCAGTAAATTAATGCAGGGAAGGATGGGGACTAGCTAAAGCAGTGTGTTAGGATGCAGACCTTGGGCTGTTTGCTGTCACTTGCTCTAATGTGGATTTGCTGGAAGGATCTGGGATTTTTGTTCTGTTTGTTTGCAGTCCTCGGAAGCACCGCGTGGGACTCCTGCGACTCCCACAAACAGATGACTTCTGATGTAAACTTAACTGACACATTGCAGTGTATAATTTGTTAATGGTCTTCCCACTAACGATGCAGATTAAAAGCAACAGCTGACGCATCCTTGTCCAGAGGAAAGGTTACAGCTCTCGCAAACTGGCAGGGCACAGAGAGCAAATCTGAGGGAGGAACCTGTGCAACGGTTCCTGCTTCCCATATAGCTGCAGCAATGATGGGGTTAACGCACATGGCTCCTTGGGATTTATCTCATATCTTTGATGAGCAGAGAGAAGGAGAGTGTGTCTCCCTTGCCTTTTCTAAGTAAGTCCCTGATAAGTTTCTCAGGGACTAAGATTTTCTTCTGGCCTCCTGGCATGACAGTTACCACAGACTTTAAATAGTAATCGCTCCATGGGATGCTCTCTGCATCGACAGAGAGCAGCTTTGGTCCCTTGGATTTTATTTTTTTAATCAAAGATTCAGCCATTTTGCTAATATCTAAGAGGCAAAGTTGAAAGCTACATGACCATGCACTCTAATTACACTATTTCTGATAACAGTGGGGGTCTTCACAGGTTTAAGTATTTGAACAAAGATTTTGGGAGTTTTAACAATTTTTGCCAGAAAAGGGAGGGCACTGAGAAGAGAGAAATCAGCAGAGAGCTTACTGACTAATTACAGCCTAGAAAATACCATTCCCGGTCCCTGAGATTACTCTGTTTTGATTACTGCACTTCAAGACCACATCATTGGCTCTACAGACCTCTCTGAAAACATTTTTCCAGTGGAATTAGGAAGTCTATAATTGATGTCACCAGGCCTCCAGCAATTCCTGCTGTCTACCTGGCTTTTTTTCTCCACGTGGTTGAAAGTACTGAGTACAGTTAGCTTTTGCTTACTGCGAATGCTTTCTTCATGAATAGTCTGATTTTGCCTGCCTCCTACACATTTGACCTGGTGTCCCCCAAGCCCCTCTCGGCTTCCCTCCTCCCAGCCTTGTGTCACTGGAACTTCCTCCCCAAAAGTGGGTCCAGACCCTTTCCATTGCCTCCACTGGGCCTGTTTTGCTGTGATGAACTGTAAAGTCAAACCAGAAAGTGGGTGGCTTGCAGGGACGGTCCATCGTAATTTCGTGCATGTGAATGACACATGGCCTAAAGAAGTTTTTAGTGTGCAGGGGAGGACATGGAAAAACGTCCCTGCAGCGCACGTTTCTTCCCGTCACTGCAGCTGCATGGGGGTAGATGTTGCCTGATGTGGTCTCAGGAAGTTTTATTTTAATTCTGAGGTTTCGGTGATATTGTGGGGCATACTTCAAAAAACCTCCAAGGGATTCCCTTGATGGATGGCGCACAGGCACAACACGTGTGATTTTTTTTTTTTTTCTATGCTGCACCCCTCACCTGCTGTACCGAGACCTCCCCACTGAGGGGCGAGAAGGTACTCAGGGTTTCAGGCAGGTTGTCTTGCTCACTGCTAATTAACAGTCTTGAATTAACTCTCCACTGAGAAGCTGTGAGAGACTGAAAGAGTTAATGCCTCAAACGTTGTGGTGGGGCAAGTTCTGCTGAAAGACAAACGCTGCACAGCAAGGAACCAAGGTGAAAAGCCCATCAGCTCAGACATCAGCAACAGGAGGGGGACGGCGTGCTGGAGGGTGCGCAGCTCCCTGTTCTGATACAAAGATCAAACAATGGCCCTGTCTGCAGGGAAGGAGAAGTTACTCCCCAAACAACCCAAAAGCCCAAAGGCTCACAGACTGCTCATTAACCTGACGAGTTCGGGTGCCCGCCCGAAGGAGGGGCAAGGATGATAAAAGGACACAAATTGAATCCCTGGGTGCGCAAGCCCGGGACTGGACCCCTCGGCTGACTGAACCAATGCTGGACCCAGGACCCATGAAATCTTTCTCCCTTCCTTTTTCTGTCTCTGTCTTCTTCTCTCTTTCCTTTTCCTTTTCCACAATCCCCACACCTCATCCCTTTAAGACATAAACTGTTGACCAAGTATGAGACAAAGAGTAGATCCAGCTGCGCCTGGGCCCTTCTCTGAGGAGGAGTCTAGAAAGCCAGGGGGTCTGCTCTGAACCTCGTGACTCAACGGGAGGGATCTCCTTATTCCCTGAATCGATGTATATGGTTATACGGTTTACAGAAGTAGTCTTATGCCAATTCCTGTTGTGAGAAACCCTGCCACCTACTACCACGCCTCACCAGTTCAGTTTGCTTCTGTCATGAATAAAATCTTTAACTGATCCTTTGGTGTCCTTTCACCTTAATTTAACCCGAGGGAATTTCAAATTAAACACGGCTCCCTGGTCTGTCCAGTCTAGGTCGTGACAGAAGCAGTGTCAGATATATTGCTGCAGACCTTAAAACATCTGTCAGCTTGAGGTTCCTTACCTGGGGTTTTGGTAAGAGCCAAAGCAGTGCGCTAGATGCATGAAGCAACCAGAACGCAAAATTCCCACTGGGCAGAAGGACCCCCCTTGACCTTCCAAGCCCACTCCAGAGTCACCCCATACCTGTGGCCCGGCAGCTTTTTCTGCCTGCTTTAAGAGAGAGTGTATCAATATTCGCTACGTATTTACAGCCTTGGCACGGAAATGCATCTCCTCATACTGCTGTATTATTTATAGGCTAAGCCAAACACTGGGATTTTGAAGTAAGGCTACAAGACACTTTCAGTTTCAGAAGCAGCTCATAAATAAGAAGTTAAGTCTTATATTTTAAGAAGAAACATTAAAGTTCTTGTCCTTGAGCCTTACAGGAAAAAGCTGAAGAAAATAATGCTCCACAATACTGCCAAAATCTGTTAACCTGATTCTTCCCCAGCTCACCTCTGCTGTAAACCAGCTTGATCCCCAGGCTGTCCAGCCAGCAGAGGGGAACCAGGCAGCTGCTGTCTCTGCAGCAAAATGGGCAAAGCAAGAGGGATGGTTTCACCCCAAAAGTCACCTAACTCCCTCTGCAACAGCTCCTTTCTCCAGCCACCTCTTGCTTACTCTCCAGTAACTGACCGCAAGGAGAAAGATGTTCACCTAACTTTCAGCTGCTACTTTTCTCCTCCTAATCTGGGATTTCTGGGGGATGGGTTTATGAAAACAGCTTTTGCTGATGATGAAGGCTGGCTTGCTTTCAACAAGTGAGGAATTCGGGTAATTCACCTCAAAGTGCCTTTGGTATCCTTGAGCACCAATCCTGGGTCATCTGCACGCTCCTGGAGAAAAAACACCACCGATACAGACTGGGCTATAGCAAGGTGTCTTGGTTGATCCCACTTTTTATGGCTTCTAGAGTGGGTGCCTCCTCACACATGTCTCCCTACTGCAGATATCCAGAGAAGTAAACGAGCCTGAATTCTTGCATGCTATTGAAATATAAGCATTAAATCATTGTAATTATACCTTTCTGGCAGCTGCTAGGGTGGCAAGTTTGATTTTTGAGCTTCCAAACCAAAACACAATTAATGAGATTTTTGCAGAACTAAAAGCACCCCCCCTTCTTGACAATCTCTGCATGTAGCTCAGCCTTGCTTCCTACTGCGTGTAAATAATAATGTGGCTATCAATGCATTTTTGCTCTAATTTCTAAATGCAGTTGGAGCAAATTAAATCAGAAAAGGAAGTTTATAGCACTTCACATTTTTCCATATACGGTTTCATGCTGTGTTATACACAGTCTTCATCACATTCTCTGTACCTTATTTGCTGTGAGATATCTGAAATTCTTTGTCTTATCTGATCTATGATTTAAGATTCTGACCTTTTCAGCTTTCTGTAATTTCACTGCCAGCTCGCTCAATATGCCTTTGTTTATAGCCTTACAGCAGAGAGACCAAGTGAAGAGGGGAGCTGCTTATGCGCTGGAAAGACAGAAATTTCCGTTTGTCAAAATTTGCGTGTGAAAGAGGGAAGCAGCAATATAATTTCAAAAGTTTTTAAAGAATCTGATAATACAGATGAGAAAGGGGATTAAACACCCTTTCAGTATGACTTTCTGCTAAAAGAACGAAGCAAAAAAGCAATACCTTTCTGTTAATGGCAACCTGTGTGAAAAGCAATTTCAACACTAATAAAAACTGATTTTTCAGCTCCATGGCAAGAGCTGCAGAATGGCAGCATACATCTCAGCACTTTCATCAAAATGGTTGGGAAGGCAAATGAAGCCTTTATATCTGCTACCGGGATGTTATGTCAGCTTGCCTCAAGTTCTGCTCCCCCGCTGCCTAGGCAGGTTGCAGAATGAGCTCTGGGGACGCTAATCTGTGCTGGAGAATAGTGCTAAATTATTCAGGGTACTAAAGACAAGGGCTGACTGTGAATTGCAGAAGACCCTGATGACACGGAGTGATGGCAATAAAACGACAGATGAAATTCAGCTTAGATAAATTCAAAGTGAGGCATGCGGGGAGGGGGGAAACCCAATCTTAACTTTCCATACACTGTGCTGAGTTCTGAGTTGACTATTGCTACTTGGAAATGAGATCTTGCCATTAGAATAGATAATTTTATGGAAATGTCAGATTTGTGCACAGAACTGGTCAGAAAAATCCAAAACTGAGTTCTGGGAAATACTATGAAAGGAACAGTAAACAGCTTGGAAAACATCACTCGTATTCACCATACAAATCCTCGGTGTGCTTGTTTATTGAGTACTGTGGGCAGCCCTGGTCCTCCCATCTCCAAAGAAAGATGTAGCAGAATGAGAAATGCTGCAGGCAAGCTCAACCAGGATAATCAAAGACACGGATGCTTACTGAACAGTCTCATGCTCTTCTGCCTGGTACAGACAGAGAGAAGAGAGAGACAAATGATAGGGCACCATGAAATCAGGAGTTGCATGAAGATGAGCAGGGACTTGTTGTTCAGTATCTCTTCCAATGTAAGAACTAGGCATGCTTAAATGAAACTAGAAGGCGTCCAACTCGAAACAGCCAAAAAGAGTTTGTTTCCTGTTGTGTTCATGAAACTTTTGTCACAGTTAAGCTAAAAGGTACTAGAAGTTAATACTTAAGTTCAAGGAGCAACTGGGTAAATTCAAAGAAGAGAAAAAGCCCATGAAAAGCCCTGTTAATTTCAGAGATGCTAAATTTGGTCAAGAAGTCCTTGACCTGAAAATGATTGGTGGCTAGGAGACAATTGATCATATACATATAAATATATATATATATATATATATATATATGCTTTCCTGCTCTTACAAGAAGCCATTTGGGCCACTATCAGAGAGAGCACGCAGGTCTAGTTGGCCCTAGTTCAATTCTTCCAAAACCCGTTTTTAATGTAATTCTTCATAGTTTTGTTCATAGGATGTTGTTGGCAGAGTGAGATGAGCCAGGGAGATGTCTCAGTTACATTAAAGGGGTCACTGTAAGCTTGGGTTCATCCAGTGGGCATGGCTTCAAAGCAGACAAATTAGTCAGTTTACCTCCCTTTGTAGTACACAGAAATAAAAAGGCAGATTAGTATGTCCTGGTTTAGGTAGGTGTTTCAGGAGATGCATCACCCTCTACTAGTGCCTACATTTCCCAAGCCTGGGACCATTATGGCTCAACGAGCATGCATATTTTGCCCAGGAGTACCAGAAATATGTATTTCCTACATATTCATTCCTTCAGATACTTATTCCATTTTGTGATATATTTAAATAGGTTTAAATGTGGCATAAACTATGTTGACTGATAAATTCTGCTTGGAGTTTATAAATAAAGATGTTTCTTTAAAACAAAATCTGGCAAAGACAAGCCTGGCTCAGACCCAGGAGAAGTTTAAATTCAGCCCATGATCTGCTGAGCTAGCTGCCCAGCTGATCCAAACAGAAGATGAAACATCCTATGATTGTTTATCTAAACCTTTCATAAACTGCAACTCATTTATTTGCCATTTAATTCTCACAAACATACAGCTGAGTAAACCTATGATCGTGCAATTTATATGGTCAGTGCTGAGGCCACATCCTGAAGTCTTGGCCACCACATGACTCACTACTACTAGGGTGGCCATAGCTCCCATTTAACCCATCTGTTCTTGTTTTCTTTGTGCGGAGAGCAGGATGCTTGGAAGGGACAAGGGTACCCCAATGCCCCCCCCAGTATTGAGCTGGAAGCCAGCAGCTGAGAAGAGCTCCCAGTTCACGGATAGCCTTAGGAACTATGTGCTTGTGTGAGTGTATCAGAAGTCAAAGGGACTCACAAAGTGAGGGAGAGAAAGCAAGGAAAGCTGTGAGACCAGCTAAGGTCCAAAGAAGCTAACTTGAGATAGGGACTTGCTCCATGGTTCATAAAAGCAGCTTGATGCAAAGGAAAGGATTTGTTGGAAGAACCATTAGTCCCCAAGAGGGCACTGACATGAATCCTACAACATGTCCAAGAATGGTGGGGGACTGGGGAAGGGATTTAGTATTTCTTATTCTACCTTCCTCTCTGAAATGAGTACTGTCTTAGAAATGTTCTGCAAAACCATTTGCTACCACCAGCAAGCATTTAAAAAGAGACGAGACAGAACAGAAAGCTCACGAGGCTCCATCTCATGGGCGGACCCTCTCAAGCTGCAAGCCATTGCTGAGCTTTTGGCAATACTGCCGGTGAGGAAAACCTCCTGCTCTCAGCAGTTTGTGCTGGACGGAGGGCCGTTTCTCTGTATCTGGTCCTTAAGTAAAAATATCCCCCAAAACAAAGGCTGATGCATGGCTGGGGTCTCTCTGACTGGGAATCCAAAACATATGGGTCTAGTGTGTAGGAATCAATCCAAACTACGCAAGTGGCCAGCAGTGGCATTTTGATAAACACCATGTGTGTGCACATGTGGGCATGCAGACACAGGCATACACACGTACATATTAACCCCGCTCCTCCCCGGGACCACACCTGGACCTGTGCAGCATTAAAGTCTTCCAAAACATTCATGATATCTTGGCAGTGTTTATTTTGACATAATCTCTTTGCTGAAAGCCTGTCCTAACTGGAATACCATGCATCTGCAGGCCAGTCAGATTGCAATGTTAATTATAGTAATGACAAAGTTTTATTTTGCTCTGTTGCTGATGGATTTCACCTAGGGTTGTTTTGGTTTTCCTATTTAACATCCAGCCATTTATTAGCATGCATATTCCTGCATCCTATTAGTCAGAAATGTTTTCACTTCCGTAGCTGTGCCATTGTCATCACCGCTTACCATAAGCATCACCAGACCCGGATTGCCAGTCTCACAGTTGAAGCAGCAAACCTGAAGCTAAACTTGCCATAGACAAAGGGAGACATCGCTTGGTCTCTGTGTGGCAATAGAGGGCTGCTTGTTTGTCACTTGGATGTCGTGCCATGGAAGTGAAATGCCAGAGGGACTGCTGGGTGACCTTGCCTGCTTTTGGCAGAGCACAGGCGGTTTCGTATGACCCCCCAGACCCTGCCTCAAGATGCTGGGCCTGAGGATACATTAAATACTCAGTATAAACATTTCTGAGTGAGACAGAAATCCACCCAAATGAACTGCCAATTATTTCCTTGAAATTTGCATAGCTAAGCACATTTTTCAGGGGATCTTCACACCCATGCTTGCCTTTTGCAGTGTGTGTCTCTCTGGCTCTCTGATGCTCACATGCCTCCCCACTTCTCTCCTATTTCTTTGCTACCTCACTCATTACAGTGGTTCCGATCGCCATCTTTGTACAGAGGGTCCCCAGATCAGCCCTCTCGGCCCTTAATTCTCCGCCTCTGGTCTTTGTCGCATCGTCAAATGTCTCTAAGACCTCTCCACTTGGAAGCCTGAGTTCCATTTCAAGTGCAGCCTTTCCAAAAGTGAAGTGCTGCCCCCTCGCCGTCTGGCACAGCTGAGGCTCTGCCTTCCCTAAAGTACATTTGGGGATTGGTTCCCCCTGTTTATGAACAGAGAGGGGAAGAAGCCATTTCTGGGATGAGATTCTTTTTACACTATTGTAAATGTCTAAAGCAGGCCAGATGCTCATGCCCTGAAATTGCGCTTGCCTCCGTCACCCGTAGGGACGTCCCCGGGGGTTGCACAAGGAGGTTGGCTGCCAGGTGACCTCTACTTATGTGAAAGGAGTCTCACTCAATATGTTTCACAGTGAAGTGGCGAGCTGCTTACCCAGCAGACAAACTCCTGCAGTAGTCCCCTCATCCAAGTAGGGCAAGCCTTATTTATTCTCACTGTTACATGTTTTCAGCACTCTGTGCTTTTACAAGACAGTAAGATTTATAAGTCATTGACTTACCTCCATATTTTCTAATCTCACTTGCTCATATTCAGAATTTTAGGGGCATACTCACAAATTTCTTAGGAAATGCTGCAAGGTGTCACACCTTGTATAGCCTCTGTAGGTAAAATAGAAATAAATGTGAATGAAATCTTAAAAATCAAAGCCTTTCTCCAGCCGTATGTAATACAGTCCAGCAATGCTGAGTCTCACTCTTGCTTTTAACTGTGGCATAAACTGCACATTACAGTACAATTTTCTGATGTATTTCTTGAAATGTAACCATGTATGTGGAAAAAAATTATCTGTCTTCTGGTGGCAAAATCCATTTCTCCTTTTGCTATATAGTAATATTTATCAGCAATACAGACATTTATTTCATTTACCATCTTGCTGCCCGTACTTCGTAACTGCTTTCACCAGAGTGCAAGACACGGAAATGTAACAACGTTCATTTTGCTCCTCCATCACTCACACTGCCCTGCAGTACATTTAATTTTATGCTCACAACTGGTGGTGGTGACAGACTCCCAGCTTGCAGATTGTCTCCAGTGATGCCCCCAAACACTAGAAACACTGTGAGAGCTATTTGGGTTCCTAACCATAAGTCTCAAGGAGAGAGACTGTTGTTTGGAGATCTGCTGGTATCTGAGACATCTGCACAGGGTTTAAATATATGACAAAGCATCTATTCTGAGATCTGGAGCAGCTGCTGAAGGTCAGGTGGGCAACTTCAGGGCACTGAAAAAGGCACTGGATGATTCTGTTCAGCAGCCTGAATTGCTCCCAAGTAGTATGAACTCCCCATACCATCTGGCCTTCACTGTCAGGATCCAGCCTTCATGCCCACTCAGCCATCAGCTTCTGGGGGTTTGGTTTCAAACAATAGTATGAGTTTCCAGAGGCTGACATCTGTCTCCCAGGAACTAAGCTTATTTCACAGCAGCAACCAAGCAAGTAATGAGACCGCAGTCTAGAGAAATCTGGAGATTACAAAGTCCTCCAACCCTTCTGCTTCCCCAAAATATTACACCCTAACATATGTACGGGTGGCATGAAAACAGAAACTTGCAGTGGGGATTTCATTAACAGCACTGAAAGGGGCTACCACAGGTTATCTAGCACAGTGCTATTGCAAGGCATATGCATAATTGTACCTAGTTCTTCATGATTACTAACCTCATCATAAGGCTGTCTGATTTGAGTCCGGATGCATATACATACACATATATAGAATCATAGAATCATTTAGGCTGGAAAAGACCCTTAAGATCATTGACTCCAACCATAAACCTAGCACTGCCAAGTCCACCACTAAACCATGTCCCTAAGCGCCACACCTACATGTCTTTTAAATACCTCCAGGGATGGTGACTCAACCACTTCCCTGGGCAGCCTGTTCCAGTGCTTGATAACCCTTTCAGCAAAGAAATTTTTCCTAATATCCAACCTAATCCTCCATTGCTGCAACTTGAGGCCATTTCCTCTCATCCTATCTCCAGCCCCCTGACAGAAGAGACCAGCACCCACCTCGCTACAACCCCCCTTCAGGTAGTTGTAGAGAGCGATAAGGTCTCCCCTCAGCCTCCTCTTCTCCAAACAGCCCCAGCTCCCTCAGCCGCTCCTCATCAGACTTGTGCTCCAGACCCTTCACCAGCTTCGTTGCCCTTCTCTGGACACGCTCCAGCACCTCCATGTCTTTCTTGTAGTGAGGGGCCCAAAACTGAACACAGGACTTGAGGTGCAGCCTCACCAGTGCCCAGTACAGGGGACGATCACCTCCCTGCTCCTGCTGGCCACACCATTTCTGATACAGGCCAGGATGCCGTTGGCCTTCTTGGCCACCTGGGCACACTGCTGGCTCATATCCAGCCGGCTGTCAACCAGCACCCCCAGGTCCTTTTCCACCGGGCAGCTTTCCAGCCACTCTTCCCCAAGCCTGTAGCGCTGCGTGGGGTTGCTGTGACCCAAGTGCAGGACCCGGCACTCGGCCTTGTTGAACCTCATACGACTGGCCCGGGCCCATGGATCCAGCCTGTCCAGATCCCTCTGTAGAGCCTTCCTGCCCTCCAGCAGATCAACACTCCTGCCCAGCTTGGTGTTGTCGGCAAACTTACTGAGGGTGCACTCGATCCCCTCGTCCAGATCATCAATAAAGATATTAAACAGAACTGGCCCCAAAACTGACCCCTGGGGAACACCACTTGTGACTGGCCACCAGCTGGATTTAACTCCATTCGCCACAACTCTTTGGGCTCGGCCATCCAGCCAGTTTTCTACCCAGGGAAGAGTACACCCGTCCAAGCCATGAGCAGCCAGTTTCTCCAGGAGAAGGCTGTGGGAAATGGCGTCAAAGGCTTTACTGAAGTCCAGGTAGACAACATCCACAGCCTTTCCCTCATCCACTAAGCGGGTCACCTTGTCACAGAAAGAGATCAGGTCAGTCAAGCAGGACCTGCCTTTCATAAACCCACGCTGACTGGGCCTGATCACCCGGTTGTCCTGTACGTGCTGCGTGATGGCACTCAAGGTGACCTGCTCCACAGCATTCCCCAGAACTGAGGTCAGGCTGACAGGCCTGTAGTTCCCTGGATCCTCCTTCCAGCCTTTCTTGTATGTCGATGGGCATCACATTTGCAAACTTCCAGTCAACTGGGACCTCCCCAGTTAGCCAGGACTGCTGATAAGTGATGGGAAGTGGCTTGGTGAGCACTTCCACCAGCTCCCTCAGTACCCTTGGGTGGATCCCATCCGGCACCATAGACTTGTGTGTGTCTTAAGGGGTGTAGCAGGTCCCTAACGATTTCCACTTGGATTATGGGGGCTTCACTCTGCTCTCTGTCACTGTCTTTCAGCTCAGGGGGCTGGGTACCCTGAGAACAACTGGTCTTACTATTAAAGACCAAGGCAAAGAAGGCATTAAGTACGTCAGCCTTTTTCTCAGCCTTTGTCACTATGTTTCCCCTGCATCCAAGGGGAATCTCCAAGGATGGAGACTCTCCTTAGCCCTCCTCTTGTTGCTAATGTGTTTATAGAAACATTTTTACTGTCTTTTATGGCAGTAGCCAGATTAAGTTCTAGCTGGGCGTTGGCCCTTCTGATTTTCTCCCTGCATAACCTCACGACATCCTTGCAGTCCTTCTGAGTTGCCTGCCCCTTCTTCCAAAGGTCATAAACTCTCCTTTTTTCCCTGAATTCCAGCCAAAGCTCTCTGTTCAGCCAGGCCGGTCTTCTTCCCCGCCAGCTCCTCTTTCAGCACATGGGGACAGCCCGCTCCTGCGCCTTTAGGATTTCCTTCCTGAAGAATGTCCAGCCTTCCTGGACTCCTTTGCCCTTCAGGACTGCCTCCCAAGGGACTCAGACAACCAGCCTCCTAAACAGGCCAAAGTCTGCCCTCCAGAAGTCTAAGGTATCAGTTCTGCTGACCCCCTTCCTTACTTCACCAAGAATCAAAAATTCTACCATTTTGTGATCCCTGTGCCCAAGACGGCCTCCAACCATCACATCACCCACAAGTCCTCCTCTGTTCACAAACAAAGCTCCAGTGGGACACCCTCCCTAGCTGGCTCACTCAGCAGCTGCCTCAGGAATTTTTCCTCCACACACTCCAGGAATCTCCTAGACTGTTTCCTCTCCACTGTATTTTATTTCCAGCAGACATCTGGTAAGTTGAAGTCCCCCATGAGAACAAGGGCTAGTGATTGTGAGACTTCTCCCAGCTGCTTATAGAATATTTCATCTGCCTCTTCCACCTGGTTGGGTGGTTTGTAACAGATTCCCACCATGTTATCTGCCCTGTTGGCCTTTACCCTGATTCTTACCCATAAATACTCGACCCTTTCATCACCACTGTCAAGCTCTAGACAGTCAAAACACCTCCTAACATACAGAGCTACCCACAGTCTTACTACATGAAGACTTCAAGAGCAAATCAGCAGTACAGATGAATTCAGTGTTGAAGTGAATGGAGCTAGAGAAATTAAAAAATGGGAGACTGATACGAAAATAAATTCTAGAGAGACGTACTGATTACTATAGGCTCAAGCAGCCCCTGCTTACAATGGTGCTTTTTAAACAGTAGCTGTTTGAGTCTAAGGTGCTGTGAAGAACAATTAAGAAAACAAAACTAACCAGAACATTTGAGAGCTTTTTTTCTTCTGCTACCCTCATCAAATGCTGCCTTTGTTGTGTCCCAAGGGTAATTTCTCATGCAGACTATATATTTTTTTTTACCATTAATATAGCTTTCCACAGCACTTAGCAGAGGTCAGTCAACTTTAATCAAAAAAGGGTTGGTCATGGTCATTACATCCTAATTTGCCACAGCACGGCCTTCTCTTTTAACCAGACTCACCTCCAGGGATGTGGCATGTCTGCAAATCTTGTTGTTGGGAAAATGGAGAAACGTGAAAAAGTTTCGGTCTGATAAAACAGTCATGGAACAGGGGGCTGGACTACTCTTGGAAGGAGCAGACCTAACAGAGGGCCTCAGGTACTCTGTAAAAGAGGGGTCGGTGTTTCCTCCTTACCCAATTCTGTCCGTGCTTGTCCGTGCTCCCATCCCTGTCCTAGTTCACTATATTCACGTACTTACAGGAAACAGTATGGATGAATAAGCAATCAGTTCCTCCCAAGGTCCATGTACCCTCAGAAGATAAAAGGACACGCATACAAGACTAACAGTGGCAACAGACTGCAACTTCTCATCCTTCCCCACAGCAGCTCATGAGATTATCCTGACAGTTTGGACTGGTTCTCAGTGCTGCTGGAGTAGAAATGAAGTCCAATGAATTCACTACCATTATTTGCATACTTAAGTCTTAATTCAATCAAAATATGGAAATTCTGACACTGGGGTCACTTGAATTAGTGCTGGTGACTATTCAAGTCTCGACTCTCCTGTCATAACTCAATCTGAGATAAAGCCCACCAAAGTCAATTAGAATCAAAAGATTTGGTATTTGGCCCCAGCATAATTAAATAGCAAGTTACATCAACACGCTTTCCCTCCCTGTACATGTTGTTAAAAAACATAATTATGGTCACAGTGGATCTTTACTAATGCTTGAAACTGGCCCAACAGAAGCATTTTTAGTCATTTTTATGGCTACGTAGATAAGATGGAACCTTTAGTGTTTCAAAAACGCAAACAATGTTTATTTGTTGCTCATAAGTAATTTATGGACCCAACAATATTCAACAAAACTTCTTCATTTTTAACAGATTTTTTAGTGAGCATCATTTCACAGAAAACCACCAACAAATAAATATATGAAAACAATTGCTTCTGACATCACAATGGTTAAACACATTAAATAATTCATTAAATTGTGCTTTACATCAATGAAAATCCCTAGGTCTACAAACTATCTTGTAAATAGGAATAAAAGTAGATATGGTTACTCACAATACAATCTCTTAGTAGCAGAATTCACACACATTATTGCACATAAACAGAAGGAAAATTCCTAAAGAATAAAGTAATTTACAGCCTATTAATTTATCCTTTCATCTTAAATATGGCAACTGATGGGAACTCTTGATTTTTTTTTTTTTTTTTCACTTCCAACATTCATTTGAAATCACAGAGCTAGTGATACGGCCAAGAAGAAAGCCAAGGACATTGTAGGCTATGGAACCTATTTCCCTCCACAAATATTCACAAAGAAAGTATTACGAGAACCAAACTGAAAGAAGTGTTTCAGTGCAAACTGGTTACCTTTTCCGAGTATGCTTTTGCCACGTGTAGGGAGGATACAGCAATCTGCTCCAGCAGAATGATTTTATTGTGATTGTTCATCTCATACAGGGTAGTCTCCACTGGCCCGGAAACAAGATATTCCTTACCCCAGACCAAAAAAGAGTAATTCCACGTATATCAGAGGAACAGCAACAGAGGAAAAAAAGTGTCAGTGCAGTAAGTTTTGTAACATCGGCGTTCATAACTGATAGAAGACTGCAGGTGTGAAACAAGAACCCACTGGTGCAGAAGGAAGCATGTGTTAACGAGAAGACCTACTTGAGAAACATCCCAGATTAGTAGCGGACGTCAAATCTGAAACACCTCCAGATGTTTCACAAAGGTGATGTGACCTGCCATTTGGTTTGGTTGAATGGATATGCTGCAGTTAGGAAGTTTGGCTCTGGATCTGACTCCGATCACTTTTTTGTTCTGTACTTCTGTTTTTAGTGAACTGCAAATAACTACCGCATACTGGGTAGACTCCCTAGCAGGGCTGTCGCAGCCTCACTATTAACACAACTGCAGTGAAGAATACTGACCATCAGAAATGGTGGTGTTTTCTTTCCCCACAGTGAAAAAGCTTTTTATTGTTAGCACTGATGAGTGGGGAAGAGAGGGCAAATTTTCATTCCTTAATAAAGTATGGCCCATAGGCAATAAGCTGAGTTCTTGGACTAGACATCAAATTACCAGGAACAAGTTTTAATGACACAGCATGTTTCTCTGTCTGCTCCAAGCCTACAGTGAATTGTAACTGGAAAAGGCAGCCAGTGCTGAGGATGTGATGGGAGAGATTAGCAAGTACATCTCCATTACAAAAGAATGAGATTTGTTTCAGCACCACAGTAGCAGAAGCCAAATTGCCTTGTTTAAGCAACAAAATAATGCCAGGAAGATGGACAGAAATCCTATAGTGTTGTTGCTCATGAAGGTTTTGAAAGAAACATGCTGTGCTCCGATCTTACACAAGCCAGTGCAATTACAGTGAAGTCCGTGCTGTCAGAGCAATGAAAACCTGGAATAACAGCGATAGGAACCAGGGCCTTTATTTTGCTTTTGCGTTACGTTATTTCAGGCGCAGCGCCCGAGAGGAAAAAAGTTGCAAGCCTGTGTCTTAGAAGTCAGCCTGAAAGTATTTCCAAACTGCTTCATTTGTCATGTGCCAGGAAATTCTGCTAACAAAACCAGTATTCTCGGTGCAGTGAGCTTGCTGGATCTACTGCTGGAGCTGGGGAAGGAGGTGCCGGATCCTTCAGTCCCAGGGGCTCTGGACAAGATCTCAGCCACTGGCTGCCCCCCACCCCCAACTACTCCTGCACAACCAGGGCTATCTGCTACACATGCTCCAGGGAAAAAAACCAAACCAACAAACCAACTTCAATTTTAACTAAATCCCAAGCATTAAGGCAAATCCCGTTAACATAGATGCTACAGCACATTAATGGCTCTTCAGGACCCTAATCTTGTCTCCTGGGAAATGACTGATGAAAAGGTTAGGCATTGCATTAAGGTATTGCCAAACTATTAAAGCTAATGTAAACCGCCCAAAGACTGCTTCGATTTTCCTCATTAGGCTTTGTTTTGTGTCAGGCAGAAGGAATAGTCTGGAGAACAGTTGGTGTACTTAGACAGCTGAAACTGATACTTACAGTCACTGGTGAGGCTCCAGGGAACCATTTCTGAGCTCTGTCTCCTCTCGCCTGAAAAGATAACACTGAATTTTCTAAATGAAAAGCAAGGTCCCCATTGCTGTGAGTGGTGCAGAGAGGTGGCCCGCTGGGGAAAGAGGCAGGGACGTGAGGAAGGGGACCCTTTTTTTGTGCTTAGGAGGAAAAAGGGATGCTTTACAACAAAAGACAGGCTGGGAGTGATTCTACTTCCTTGCTTACCTTCCTCCTTAACGTGAATTTGGCCTTGCATCTTTCCTCCCACGTGCCTGGCTTCTCTCCCACGCAGCTCTTCCTCCTGCCAAGCCCCTGTGCCCTGCCTGCCAGCCCTGCCTCTCCCACACGCCCCACACCACTGCCCACCCTGCCCCTGCCTCTGCTGCGCGACCCTTCGGGGTCCCCCCAGCACCCCTAGCCCCCCTGTGCTCATGGAAATGAGGAGCACGCCTGCAAATCCCGGACATAAGGTATCAGGTGCCAAAGGCATCCTTCCCCTCTCCTGCTGCGGGGTCTGCAGCAAGATGCAGCAACGGGCCTGGGAACAGAGAGATGCAACAGCTCCCTGTCATCCCCGCATCACCGGCCAAAAAGCTCCTTCCCTCCACAGGGCCACGGCCAGCCCAGCCTGAAGCCCCGGTGCCAGCGGGTAAGACGTCAGAGCACTTCAAATTACCTGCACTGCACTAGAGGTGCAGTAATACCGACCAGGCTCAGCTCTCCACCGCCTCACCGTCCTGCAGCCAGGACACCCAGCGTGAGCTGCAGTCCTAGACTGCAAACATTGCGATTTAGAACTCTGAAGGTAGGTGTCCACACGTGAGCGAGGTGTCTGAGTACCTCTTCCAGGCGATGGGGATCCAAGCAGCTCCGTCCAGGGAGTCTAGAGAGCTCCTCACTCCTCTCTAAGGCAGACATCTCACGCTTGGGCAGGAGAATAACGATCTGCAGTCCCGCGTTTTCCCTTCTGAACACGGAGGTGGGAGGAGATGGACGTGATCCACCAGTGGAACAGATATTAGGGACCAAAACCCACCGCTACTCACCCCAAAAGTAGCATATGGACGATCGGGCATTAAGCAGCATATTGCTAATAAACTACCTTGATAATGAGGCACCGTCCCGGTAGCCCTCTTCACTTCTTAACAGGCATTATGATATTCCATGTTTAATGTATTATTGTATGCTTTAAATCTCAACAGGATCGTTAGATCATAGTTTTGATATTGTGCATAGATAAGCAGCAATAGCATTGTCGGAAGAAAAGAAGATACAGCATGTACTAAAAAAAAAGACTTGGAAATGAAGGGAGAAATTTTCAAATTCAGCCTCTTATTTTTTTACTGACTGGATAAAAACCTTGAATTTTGAAAATAAATGAGAAATGTGCATCCACATCAGGTACTCCGGAAATTCTAATTAGCAAATCTGTAAGGTAAAAGCCGTTCATGCATGCAATAATATACTTTCAGCATCTCGATTTAGCAGCCACGTTGAGGCACTTAGAGAAATTTCCTCCTAATGCTTTACATTTATGCTAGAAGAAGAAGGAAAAAAACTCTCTCAAAAGATCTATGGTGCACAGGACCCTCTTTTTAAAATTTCACTGTTACGAATGGAACAACATAAAATCTTGGAATAAATAGATGCAGTTTAGCCACAAGAATGTAACACATGGAGGAAGAACCCATTGAATCTTTTTCTAGACAAGGAAGAAAAACAGATACAGATCTCTCATCATGAAAACAATAAATTTACAAAGAATCTTCATACAGAGTAATAAATATCAAGACTTTCCACATATCCATTATGTATCCTATAAAAACGAAAGCTGACTTTTTTTGTCTAGCCACTACCGTAGTTCGAGAGAAAACCAATTTAAGTTGTATTCACTTGGCATCAGTGTATTTTAACAGACAATATCATAAACCTGCCCACCTTCACAGACAATATATCTCCAGGCTTTTACAGCAAATCTGGAAAATGTCACACTAATATTTAAGCTTTTCCTGCTCTCCCTTTCCTCTTCCCTGTAGTTTGCTTGGCCCCTCTTCACCTTTTGTGAATGTGAAGGCTGATTTCATTGCCTCCAGCCAGATAATCTCCACAATGTGTGCTCAGCTGCCACATGGACCTAATTTCTCAAGGCTTTCCCTTTGCCACACACACTCAGAAAGATAGCTGCTACCTGGCTGGGTTCAGTAAGTCTCAACATCTGCGGAGAAATAAGCCAACCCCTCCATCACTTCACTTATAAATCATCTCTGATGGCTGGCTAACAGAACAGAACAAGTGATGCCCCAATCCCGCATTTCCTAGGTCTTTTTTAATCACCTTAGCAAGTTGTCCCCTTAATCAAAACACAGCACGTAGAAATTTGAAGGGCAATGTGCTTTCCTCCACTGCATTCACTAGAAAGCTACGCAATACAGTTGCAAAGGACAGTATGAAATAAACCAGCTCTCATGTCACAGAGGAACCAAACTAGGTATTTTTTCCCAATTTTTCATTCACGTCTGCACAAGTTTTGGTAGCTCAGATTGTATAGCGTACATCTGTTAACGCAAAGGATATAGCTCTCTCTTCAATCCATCCTCCTAGCTTAGGGCTTTGAAGAAGTCTTTTTGGACAGGAATCTATTCTACTGCCATTTAATAACACTAATCAATACCTATTAAGAAAAAAATACATTCTCCTCACTGGCAGAAACCAAGAAAAACTGAGACAAGGAGGGGTAGCTGTCAGACATGGTCTCGTTTACCAAAGCAGTAGGCCTTCCTTGGCTAATTCCCAGGTAGCCAAGTTGCACAAACTCTCTGATCCTCTCATTGGTTAGTCAAGATGGAGAAGCATCACCACCTTGCGACCTGACTATTATAATCTTCAGTAACGGCTACTTCTGCTGCCTCTTCCCTTGGCCACTGGTGAGCTCTCTGCTCCCGCAGCAGCCGCCGCTCCTCTCGCCTCTTTAGCCGGTTCTTCTGATGCTCCTCTTGCTTGGAGTACTGGAAGCGTTGCAGGAACAGGTCCTTCGCATATTCGTACAGCTGCACGTCCAAGAAATTCAGCTCCTCTATCCGTTGCCGCACATCCTCACCAATGTCCACGTTGGAGGCCCGCGTAACATTGAATTGGGTGAACGGGGAAATGAATTTCAGGTTGAATGTCCTCTCAAAGAGATACTGCGTTTTCCTCTGAAATTCTGTGAGCCCAAAGAAGGCCATATTTTTCAGATTGTTCTTGGCGCTTTGGAGAAGGATCATATTTCTTTCACTCTCATTCATGAAAGTCAAGTTGTAGCATCCCACCAGGCTGAGGTCTGCCAGCATGCGCACCTGGCGGTTGTTGGCCAAGTTGTAGCTACAATCCATGAATTCCTGTAAACTGACTCCAGACCAGTCGTCTCCTTCGTAACAGGTAGGCAGCTCATCTGGTGTTGGGCTTCTTCCGTCACACATATGAAGGGAAGTTTTCCACGTCGCACCCCTCTGGACATGTTTCCATTCACTCAAGTACCGTGACACCGGATCCCTCAGCATCGTGATGTAATAGAAGTTCCTGAAACATATCATTAAACACAGTTTTAAGATTCAGTGGATTTCACTTTTTTATTCTCCAATAAAACGATTTCCTGCCACTGCCACCACTCCCTCCTTCACTTTTTCTGGTGTAATGTAGGCACTTTAAGTGACTACTTCTGAGAGAGTAAAAAGCTTAAAGCTTCATAAATACTGTGAATAAAATACAAGGTAAATTGGGAGAAAGACAGAGATTAAAGGAAATAAGCAGCTATCAGAGAAACAGAATTACTTTGACCTATCAACTGTTCAGTAGTAGTTATTTTATGTAGAAGCCAATTAACTGAAGTGTACTCCCCTCTACTTCAAAATGGTAACCCTCAGTAATATCAGAAACAGTGGGAAAAGAGATTTATATAATCTTGCCACTTCTCTTCTGGACTGAGACACGCATGTCTCACAAGATGCACAAGACAATAATCCATAGAGCGCTTGGTCACTATATAAGAGAAGCACGAGCAATTTCATGTGGATGCTGCAAGTGCTAAAAATAACACCATGTGGAAGACTGGCATCAGCCACCTACTTAAGAAGAACCCTATTATTAAATGGGTTGGAGCGAACATAATGAGAGACCCAAAATCCATTCATATGACTTAATTTTAGACAAGTGCTTGATTGAAATTAGTTATAATTGTGTAGTACAAAAGCATTTGTTGATATAAAGATTATCATTATTCAACCTCACCTGTCAAGAATACAAAAGAGACACCAAGAAATATTGATTTGAAATAGAGCAAATAACTGCAGAACTCACATTGTCAATTCATCTTTTAGCTATTGAATTCAGTTTGCACCTCTATTTATGGCAATCTGAAAGGACTGCAATTGAGTATGCTTCAAGCAGGTTTTCACAGATTGAGGTTTTTTACTGAGAAATGTTTTATTCAATAACAACTCACCTGAATTACAGGGTGATATCATAAAGACAAAGCAAAACCAAAATACTCATGATTTCTGTCAGCTAGAATAACCAGCAGAAGATTCATGACTAAAATTAACACACAGTCTGGTACAAAAATAGGTTTGTGAGTTTGCATGACTCATCTGACTGCAAACAATATATTAATAAACCATGAGCCCTAAGATTTCTTAAGAAATCTTAAGTCTGATCTCAGTACTCTTTCTTGAGCCTAGAGAAGGATGAAGCAAGTAAGCAGGAGGCAAGCTTGCTGAAGACAAATTACCCTGTAAACAAACAAGCACTTTGTGAGGGCCATCTCATATAAGAGCTAACTCCAGTTAAATGAAAAATCTCAAAATTTGTAACAATCTCCAAGACAATTACCTTCCTTTTTCAGGTATCGCCCATGTTCTGGCACTAAAGATTCCCTGTAACTTCTCCATAAACCTCAGGTTTGTCATAGAAATAGGTGTTTGCCCACATAGTCCTAAAAATGCAGATATATTCCCCAGTGCAGACAAAGCAAAAGGAAACAGGGCTGAATGCTTGTCCTCATTCACGCTCAGTTCTCCACCTAGAGGATCTATAATATATTTTCTGGAATAAGGTTATGAGGCCAAACTACAGACTCTGTTCTGCTGCAGGGTCATTTCTTGAACTACTATCTAATGGGAACAGCTGTTTCAAGAATTATTTCACAGCAGAAAGGTTACAGGTGGAAGGATATAAACTAGGGAGTGCCACAGCTGTATTTTCATTAACACTTGCATTGGAAGCCATGATTCGTGTTAGCATCAGATGATACTCTGAAGGATGATATTTCCAAAATGATTTGGAGCTTGGGTTTTCTGGCTGCAGCTCACACATGACCAAACTGCACTTCAGCTGTTTTGATCCACTTCAGTTACTTACACAGCCCCTATAACAGTGAACCCAAGGATCACGCAACCATTTGTAGACAGGTATTTCTAAAATCCCTCTTCTACTCCTGCAGAGCAGGAAGTACCAGAAGTCCTCCTGTGTGCTCTGCAGTATAGTTCCACTACCAAAATCACTCTCTTTAAGCACTTCAAGCACACTTTCCCTTCTCAAATCGGATGCTCATCTCATCTTGGCTCTACCTTGCGTGTGTGAGAGCACATTAAGAATTGCTTTCCAACTAACAGGACAAAAAGTGGACGCATTTCACTAGTGTTGTGCAGATAAAGCAGCCCAACTCTCAAACACCCATCAGCTCTGAGCGTAAGGCACTGTTGTTGTAACATCCAGCAGGCACTGATAGGGTTGTGACAGAAAATGACTGAAGCGCCAAGGGAGCAGAAATGAAAAAAAAATGGACAAAGATTCAGAGGCAGTTGCCAACTTCTACATTGATAGAGACGTGGCGTTGGCTTAGTCCTTGTATTGCTGCCCCTCCCCTCTTTGGATAATTTTGCATGTTGATGTGCAGTAACAGATGGGTTTAAAAGTTGCTCTTGACAATTATTTATACCTCTAATAACAGTTCTGTCTTTCCTCACTCATCTCCAGCAGTCCCAGTCAGGCATGACTCAGAGCAACAACAATTAACAAAAATACCTCCTTTGCATCAATCATTTCCATTTCATCCCTGGATATGTAAATGTGTTGGATGTGAAATAAACAGAAGTACGAAGCAAATGCAGGGAAATGAGAACAGCGCGTCTTTGTATGACATCCGCAGCTTCCCTTACGCAGACTGGGCGAGAAACTTTCACCAGTCTGTTGCTGCTCCTCCTTGTGACTACCTGACTTCTGCATCTGTTTTCACTATCCTGATTAATTTTCTTCTGGTTTGTGCATCTTTCAGGGTGTTGCCTTCTTGTATTACCAACTGAATGGCTTCTTCACCTGGCAGACAACCTTTAACAGCAGCCTGACATACATTTAGTTTCCGAGGCACTAGTAACTAAGAGTGCAGCCATCCCCACCGCACTCACAGTTTACAACCTTCTGTTTAACCTTCTGTTCGTGACTCTCCATCACCCTTTTAACTAATCTGAGGTTGGAAGACCTTAAGATTTCTTCCACCTGATCCTCGGCACTGTTTAGGTGACACCGTTAGAATGCTACACAGAGAACTGGGGGATGCTGTGCAGCAGTCGTGGCACAAATTTTTCTTTCAGGGAAAAGGATGTCATGTCTCTAGAATAATGATATAAGTAAAAATAGATAGGTCATGCACATTCGTTTCAGTTGGACAATTATAAAAATTATCTTAGGAAATTGTTTTCAAATGTGGACATTTATGGATTAAATATAGCAGCATTTCAGAGCTCCCAGTGCCTAATATACAGTGTTCAATCACACTAGGAATGGCTGAGCAGTCAGCTCATAATAAAGATAAGAAGCAGTTCATAAAAATATTCATATTCAACTGGGCATGGCCTTCAGTCTCTCCTTTCTTCACTGTTCAGTAAAAGAGTATCAAGTCAGCTATACAGTGAACATGCCTGAGCCACTGTGAATACAGACGTGCACTTGTTCTCGTCGGTGTAAATGACCCCCTTGCGTCACCCGTGCTCGTACCTACACGGCTATGTTAAACTCCACAGCTACCCACTGTGGGAAATACTCAGCAAAGAATTAAGTAATAACATCTGTTACCCTGTTTGACAAAGCAAACTCATCACGGACTTATTGGCTTAATTTCAACGGACTCCCATCATCGATTATGCAAACTGCTGTCACAGACAGCCTCAGTGCTTAAAGACTAGCCAAGCAGAATATGCTGGCACGTCAGTGAGAAGATGTTTTACAGAAAACATTCCAAATTAATTAACAACCATACAAATTATATCTATATCAATATCAGTATCATCTATATCTCTATCTATATCAGAGTGTGTGTATATGTGCGTGTGTAAAAATTTACATTGGAATCTGGCCATAAGCTGGAGTTGTCAATGAAAGAAAAATCATAGTAAATGCATAGTGTGTATTTGCCAATGTGTCTTGTGACTGTCTATATAAACACATAGATGTGTACTAACAGTTTAGATTACATTTCAAACACCAGCCCACTAGTCACGATGTTAGCTGCTCCTGAAATGAAACTTCAAGCAACTTCCCCAGATTAAACTATCTCCTTTTGAGCACAATGTATTGAAATTAATGTGTTATCAAAGTCGCCACTATGGGACAGTTGATTTTTTGTACAGATGCTAAGCACCGTGATGGTCAGGGCAAGGGCCTGATGATCCATGCAAGGGCCCAAACAAGCACTGGTGTGGAGCATAGGCTGCACACTACTGTTTACCCTAGAATTAAAAAGCACTTGGGAATTCAGAAGGCTCTAGTCCCACTCGCACAAAATCCAGTCTCTTCATTAGCATTAGGCAAAGAAAACCTTTCATTAATAGAACAGCTAAAACGAGCTTCTAGTTATATAACCTAAGAACATGTATTTCTTTCACATTATAAGGTATTTTAATATAAATACTCTGATCTTACATTAATCCTTCAATAGTATTGCTCTGGTTTAGAAATTAATTTCAGAGGAGCAGACTCTGCTGTTAGTGGAGGTGATCCCAAACCAGGGCATTTTGCCTCTTCTATCGCCATGGAACAGACGTCCCAGCTGGGGGAGATTTACTAAATACGTGAAGGATCACCGCACATGGAGAACAAAAACATCCCATAGGGCCTCCTGGGGAAGAAGGATGAATGGCAGGCATCTTCTCTGTCGCTCCCGCTCTTGCATGGAGCAGCTGGCACAAGGAGAGCTCAGGCAGCACTCTCAGAGGCTCAGAGAGGAGGAAAAAAAAGCTATTCCCTCTTCTTTCAAAGCATGAGGCAGGACCTTACGTGCAGAGAGTGATGAGCTTCATAAAAGGAGAACAGTGCACTCCTAGAAGCTGATGCAGAGACAGAGGAATACTTGAGGCGGAGAAAAAGAGTCACTGGAGAATATTTTGGAAGGCACTAAGAAGAACCTAAACGACTGAAAAACCCAGGTGCATCATAAAACCATCCACATTCTGGTTCTTCCCGGTAGCAGGGAAAATAAAAGCCCTGGTCAAGTTTATGACCCAGCTGAGACAAGAAGTTAGCAGCTTTAATCCTGGAAGTGAGTGTGCTCCCGAGGAAAGGTCTGAAATACCCAGCAAAAGCCAGCCTGGCAGCATGCTTCTGCTAATGACAGACGTGGTAGCAAGATGAAGGGTTAAGAAGGATCTGCATTATGTGAACAAAAGCCTTATGCTTCCCAGTTTTATCCTGAAGCCCAAGTTGTCAGAGGCAGTAACAGAGCTAACTGTTGATCAGCAACCTCTCTTCAGGCAACGTATTGTCGGTATGGGTAATGGTGAAGAGAAGAGTGTAAATGAAACAAAAATAAGGATAATGCAATACATGAATAATTAGGGAATAAGAGCACACAACAAGGATGGCGGGGGGAGGCAGAAAGCAAAGAAAAATTGTTGGCCTGATCCGAACTGGTCAAAGTCATCCTAGTGTAATGCAGACATATCAGGTCACGGCTGGCAGTGTTATTGTGTAGAGTATCACTGTATCTATGATGTGCTTAATTGACAGATTACCTGCCCAACGTAACAAGGACTGTATACTTCTTATTCAGAACAACAGTACTGTAATGAAAAAGCTATGAAACAGTGCACAAACTATATGCATGTCCATCTGGCTGCGGGAAGCATCATACAGCTTACCCATCAAGCCAGACAGATAAACTAGCTAGCCCACAAACTTTTGCAAAGATGATGTAGCAACAGCAAATAGGTTTCTGAAGGTTAGCATCTGTCACGGGATGCTAGACCACTGTGATGGGAATGGTTTTCTAAGACATCCTCTACAAAATTTTGTGACCTTAATACTATTAGCTGTCCTCTCAGGTTTTCATGGGTTTCTTTAAAAGTCTTTTTCTGAAAGAGCAGCAGTCACCATTCAGAAGTCAACATTTATCCAGTCTTACCACATACATCACCCATTCAGCATGTAGGAAAAACACTTAATTGGCTGTTTTCTCAGAGGATCTGAGCACCCACTGCTTCTGCTGGTTTTAACTGGGATGTTGAGCACTGCGCTTACTTAAAACAGTGGCTGTAATGTCCTATAGACACTTACTCCACATTAAAGCAGAATTTGCCACTGGCTTCAGCAGAGTTAAATAAAAACCCCAACAACTTGCATTTTGAGGTACAAAATTATAAGGTTTTAGATATGTCTCATTATTCCTCTGAGATTTTGTCCCATGGCTCTGAATCCAACCAGAAGAAAACTGCCCACTGTTTCCTATTTCCAAATTGGCCACAAGCTTCTGTTGGTCAACTCTGCTTCTCGTTATCCCAGTGACATATAGTGCAGCTGTATCTGTAGGACACACCTGCCCAGAGAAGGGACTGGATGCTACTTCCAGGGTAAGACATCTAAATGCCGTGGTCTACATATAAGCTACATGTCTAAGCAATCTCCGAAGCCAGAGGGGAGCTGCTCAACACGGGCAGCGGTGTGTGTCTGGAGAGGGATGCAGCTGGCCGAGGGCAGGTGCCAGCTCTGGCACGAGCTGTCTCACTTTAGAGCCTCCCTATGCATTGCACTGCGTACCTTGACCACAATGGAGCTTAGATACCTGCTAACCTGGAGATGTCTACATTGTAGGCACCTATATACAGGTGTCTTGGAGTCAAAGACTCCCTGCCTGAACTCCCTGCCTGTACGCACAGAGTGCAAACTTCAGGCCAACCTAAAAAACTAACCAGTAACGTAATATTTTGTAATGAGTGAGAAGTAACTACAGAGAGCCTCCATTTCATGACTTTTTGCCCCTATGATATATCTACCAGTCATGTTAGGGTATCTATTTCTATGCATGCTTTTAGAGCTGGAGCATTCCCAAAGCAAACAGAAGTTTTAAGTAAGTTTTGTATTATTTCACACAGATCTCCAAACCAGCAGTTAGATTAACAGTCTACCCTAATCTTGTTGCCCTTGCTGATATATCAGTATATCAGTGAGACAGGGGGAGGGCTTGGAGTCAGATAGCTGGGATTATATTTCTGGTTCTGGAAAGCAAAGGTGGTTGCTCAGGAAGTTATTTGTGATGACACAGTGTGTTACAGTCAAGAGAAACGTGGTGTTTGGGCTCTGGGAAGCACTTAGGAAATGGGAAACCTCACATTTTGTTGCATGTTAGCAGGGATACTCCCTGTCACCAACTTCAGCTTCTTTTACATTAATCTGTTGCTTTAGGATTCATTATAAAAGTCCTGATTTTTCTGTTTAGAAATTGCAAGCCCTTTTTAAAAATCTAAATATAGTCTGAAATAGCAAATTAAATTCTGTATCCATGCTCTCAGAAAAACCTCAGGAAAGCTTTACAGCACTATTTTATTTTTTTGCATGGCTGTTGATCAGAAGATTAGTGTCCCACACCCGATTAAAGAATGACAGATGAGAAAGAGTGTCTTTAGAGATCACTCACTCTCTGACATCAAACAACTTTTAACAGCAGTGATTTAAGGTAATCCCGAAGGGTAGAAGAAAGAGAGTGAACCTGTGGCAACAAATATGCTGCATGTACAACATTAGGAATTTTTCCACCTAGAGTCTAATTTTCCTTGAAGTGAAGCTAGGGCAAATTCAATAATAGTATAGAGCTATGTGAGGCTATGAGAAGAGCGAGCTACTAGGTAAGCTATTTGAACATAGCACTGTTTTAGATTTATATTATATAGAAAAAAGATGACTTTCAAAATCCAGTGCTACATCTGTACCACAAAAAATGGTAAAACCCACGTTTGTGGACACTCTTTTTTTTCTTAAATATTTTAGGAATGAAGACAGCTGGCCTACGACTATGCAAACTGACAACTTGCTTTTAAAACACTGTAGGCTTTTGGAGTTAGGACCTGTGATTTTGTACTTTTTTAAAGTAATGAATAACCATTAAAATAATAATCATGTTTTCTACATATCACATTGTCACACGCCCTTCAAAATCATTAGTGAAAAGGGATCTCAGGACCTACTGCTGTAAAAGGAAACTGGGAGTGTTGAGACTTTTTTCTTGACATAGGAGAATATAAATTTGTAAGGATGCAAATTTTAATGAAGTATTTCAAAGACATGTCTAAGACGTTAGGTGGGGACCAAACAGCAGCCTTCGGGTGCCTAGGAGGAGGTCAGTGAGAAGATGAAGCCAGGCCCTTCACTGATGTGCATGGTGGGATAATGAGAGACAACGGTCGTAAATTGAAAAAGGGGAGGATACATGGAAACTAATTTTCACTCTGAGAATAATTAAGCATTGGGAAAGCTTTCCCTGAAGAAGCTGTGCACCTCCGCCCTTGGAGGTTTTGAAGACCCAACTGGACAGAGCCCTGAGCAACCCCATCTGCGGGCAGTGGTGACCCTGCTCGGAGCAGGGAGTGGGACCCGGGATCTCCTGAGGTCCCTTCCTGCCCCAGGGGTTCTGCGATTCTGCGTGACAGTGCACAGTCTTCTGTCACCAAATGTACGGTCCTGTCAGAAAACGCATCAAACCAGAACCAACTTGCCAACTAGATCATACCTGTTCTCCCTTGTTTTTTCCTGGCTACCCTAGGCAGAGTACAGGGAATGGGCTTTGCCTCTTACAAGGCTGGCTTTTTTTGTATATCGTTTTAACTAGGGCTATAGCACTCTGAATCAGCACACCCTGAATTATTGAGCAACTTCCTGAATATTTATTTCAATGATACTTCGTTCAATATAGAGTCTCTAGAAATTGGAGAGGACAGTGCAGCAACCGCGTGTCCCTGAAGAAATTAATTCTGTTCACAGGTATCAAGTCTGGATCTTGAACAGCTCCTAGACTAATGAAATGATGTAGCTACCCATGGTTTTAATCCCAGTATTTTAGAAAATGCACATGAATAGCATATGAATGTGTGAGCTTTCTGAGCTAATACATGTTTTTCCTGTGTGTTGCCTTTAGGATTTAGGCATAAATTTTCAAACACAAAGCATAAAGTTAGGCATCTAAATCTATATTTAAACATGTAGATAAACTCAGCCTCATTGCCAGTGAAGAAAATACACAGTAGTAGGAGCTAAGGATGTTCAGTTACCCAGAAAACAAGGTCTGATGATTTATTTAGCAAAAGGAGGCTCCCAGAGCCATGAGAGTGCCCTTTCCTGCCAGTACAGATAACAGCACTCTATTATCCCCTTCATAAAACTTCTTAGCCCCTTTTGAAATATCCTTCTCATGCCACTGCTCCCATAGGAAAGAGCTTGTGAAGGTTGCTTCTCATGGTTAGGAACACGAGTCTCATTCCCAGAATAAACCTGTTCTTGGTCTACTTACATCCAGTTGTTCTTGGGTTAACACTGCAAATACATCAAGAGGTTTTATAAATGTAACATCGGAGAAGGAGAAATGGCATTTAAGTTGGAGATCAGACAGCAATCGCACTGGCTTTCATTTTACAAAGCTGAACTAGTTGTTATTGTCATTTCTGATGAGACAAGCCAGAAGTAACCACCCTGCAGTCCTCAAAACCTCTTTGGTCATCCTCAGATCGCTTCATCCAGAGACGCACCCTGAGTTTTCCAACATCTCAGCTCTCCATGCTAGCTTTTGATAGGAGGCTCACAAGAGCAAAACGTGCTGAAAGCTCCTGAGATCTGTTCTGGTTTTTTACCATCCAAGCAGTCCTTCCTGGCATTTGACTTTGCACGACTTCACATTTCACTATACATGGCTACAACTGGGCAAATTTCACATAAGGCCTCACAGGCGCCCTGTACAATAAATACTTCCTTATCTCCACTGGCAATGTAAGCTCGGATACATCCTCACGTTGCATTCATTTTTTTCATGGGGCTGCGTAACTCTGGAAACTCATACTCACTGTGTTACTGGCTAATATATAGAATTCTTTCTGCTCCCCCCCATTTCAGCTGATAAGCACTCAGTTGATAGAGGAAATCTGTTTCTGCTGGCCTCAAAAGCATGATCTTGCACTTTGTGCTACCGAACTTCATTCCACCTCTTCTACTGAAATCCTCAAGGTCATTAAGCAAATTCCATTAACATACTTCAGCTTTTTGTGCCAACATCGTTAATGAAAACATGAAATAGGATCAGAGCTAAGACCAGCCCTGAGGAAATTCATTAATAACTTTCCTTTAAACCAGAAAGTTCCTCTTTCAGCACATCTCGTTTTGTTACCAGCTTCTTGTCCGCTGGAAAATTCTTGTGCTCAGCCTCATGTTTTCTGCCTTGTATAATAACTTTGCAGATGCTGCTCTATCAAATACTTCACTGAAGGTAAATTCCCTTTCTCCTATCAGAGACAGATGCTGGGTATTTACATGTCTCAGCCCAAAGACTGAGAACAGCGGCCTCAGCTTTGCCGCATGTGAGAACGGTTAAGATGGGGAAATGACAATTTATTTGAGAGCGAAGAGGTCTGGAATAGAAATGTACAGATTAGGTGATTTGATGGAAAAACAAATATGCCACTTTCCATCAAACAACCTTGATACAAATTGTAAATCATTTCTTGATGAGACACAAAGCTAACAAAGTACCCTCCAGAGATTCTTGTTCTTTGCCTAAATTATATCAAGCTCAGTTGTTCTAAGTGTTCCTTAAATTGCTGAAAGGAGTGAAGTAGCAAGAGTCTTGCTGAAAGAAATATAAATATAAAATGCAATAATAAATCAAATAGTAAAAATTTGGTTGTTCTGTCAAGCACACACATAATAAAAGCTTTGTACCTTGTAAGAAATGGTGTGTGAGCACACATAGGAGGAAATGCTATTCAAAAGCAATAGATACACGTAGTGTCTTATAAGATTCTTTAAAGATACTCTATGCAAGACCATGCATAACTTTGTGCCAGAGAATAATAAATCCTATTTGGACAGGACTGGCAAAGGAGGAATCCATTGCTCACATTGCCCCCATTCTATCTCATCCCTATTGTGCACAGATCATTGCTGCATCTCAAAAGAACCGTGAAAATCTGGGGCACGTTTGACACTTTTACTCAAAAATGTTGTTTCTCCTACCTCTGCCTTTTCTATGCCAGTGCACAGAAGGGAAAATGAAATAAGGATGTATTTGCACTACTGTACTACCTGCCTCCTCCCAGAGCTGCCTCTATCCCCAGCTTGGGGAGGAACCTGAACCTGCCTTTCTCAAAAGAGATGTTATGCGTCCAGGAGAGACAAGCTAAGGGGACGATCCGCAGCGTCAGGTGGCAGCAGAAAACAAGGGCTGGCCAGATAAAAGAAAGGTGATGACAGGCAAGGGACAAGAGAAGAGCAAACCTGGAGACAGCGCAGCACGAGGGACCCGCAGTTCGAGCTTGTTTTGCCAACTTAGCCTCCACGGGTTACAGAAACCAGATTGGGAAGGGACCCTCCTGATCAAGTCTGATGCCTATAATCACGGGTAACAGTTTAGCACAACAGGATTCATAAAATATCCCTTATGCACACAGGACAAGCCACAAAGCCTTCCTCACTACCAGGTCGCAGTCTCTGACTAGCTGCCAGCAAGGTTAGAGCAAGTCCCTCTTTCAGGAGGAGTCTCCCTGGAGCCGGTTACTGCTTGGGTGGCTGAGCACTCCTCCAGCTCCGATGCAGAGATGGGGATGCAGAACTGCCTATTCAGTAACTTAAACAACATAAGGCCTTTTGTAACGGTTATAAAGAAAAAAAACTCTACCTACTTTCATGCAGAATTATGAGAGATCTGTTATCACAAGAGACCTGGCTGCCTGCAAGAGTACACCTGATTGGTAAAATTCAGTTTCAAAGAGCCCCTGAAAAGACAAATAAAATGTAGCCAGACCCTTAAATCTTCTGACAGTTATATTTCTTCAGTCAGATTTTGTTAGGTCTGAAACAGAGCAAAAATATTTATGTTAAATTAAACTACAATGTTTGCTTTCATCTTCTTCCTCATTTTTGAAGGACAAGTTGCTATCCCATTTTATTCTCTGGCTAGGTAAGACAAGCAGCACAGGCATCACCAGTGTTCCTCTCTAGCTGGCTTCACTGGAAACTGGTTTGTGCCACAAGTGGCATGTACCAAGGCTCCCTCCCTAACTGAGCTGCCTCTGATTTCCAACTAATAGCTCAGCTGCAGATGCTCTCTTCCAAATCTGGGATGCTCAGATGAAAATTCTGTGGGATTTTTCACTACAATGCATTTTGAATCAGTACAGTAATTCTGCTCGATTAATAAAGTAATTAACAATAAAAAGGCCCAGTAATTGAAATCCCTTTGAAAGTACATCAATTTATTCTCTTCAAGCTTTGCTTCAAGTCTTTATTAATTCTGACATCAAGCATAATGACCATAAATGATAAATGATCATCACAAAATCCAGGCATCACCACCATTTTCTTGTCCTACATGTTGATTTCTAAAACATCTAGGTTTGGTCATAACTTTTGAGATTTGCCTCCCATAAGGTAAACAATATGACAATACAAATATTAAAGAATTTCAAGTGATTCTACTAATGAAAACATTGTAAGAGTAGTCCTTGCTATTAATTCATTGAAACAATTCACAGAAGCTAAGGAAATTGCTCAGCTGTAAGACAAAAATCCTAACTTTGTTTCTCCTAACATTCCTCTTCTTGTGAAGTAACTGTACAGTTTTTCCTGTAAGACATTAAGCAAGCAGATGATGGGGTATTTCAGTTGAATACTTGTAAGACAGATGACTGACTTCCCACTTTACACTGCACATTATGTTTCCACTAAAATTCTTGATAGGATCTAATCAAACCCAGAAATGTTTGCTACGTGAATAATACAACAAAAAGCTACAAGCAAAATTGCCGTCTTCTCCCTCCACTGACCTAACAGATTTCTTCCCACATCAGTTTAGCCTATATGTGTGTGTGTATATATATATATACAATCTCCACAAGGGGGCCCTCTTATCTTCCCCAAATCTTAGCAAAAGCTTCACTTGCTTTCCCAAAATTTATGTTCTAAAGCTTTTGTCTACAGATACTATGGTATCTTAGAAAAAAGTTTTTACCAACTAGAATTTAGGTTATGATACAACAAAACCTGTAATTTGAAAGAGAATCAGGTTTTATGTACAATTTCCATTAAATACCTGGCATGCAAAGAACTTTGATAAAGCTCTTCTGAGTTTACTACTTGCAATAACCAGCCAAAATGAGACCTTTTACACAGACACACACACAGACAACAGAGTCAGCTCACACTGCCGTGGCGAGGCAGCCTTCAAGATGCAGGCTGGCTCTATGTTATACTGTAATTTGCAGGGTAAGCCCAAAGTAAGCCACTATTAATGATTTCAGCTCTGTGTGAATGCATCCCCTAGGCGCAAAAGTTAAGGTACAAATAGTATTAAAGTTATTTGTACTGTCGTCTCAACTCCCAGCAGATATGGAAAACAGATCTTGTTTGGGATACTTATTTGCTTTAATATTCTCAATGATTTACAGAGACAGTGTTGTAAGTCCTCATCTTCTTAACTGAATTGTACCTCTGTGAGGTTTTTATTATTTACCATACCTTTGACATCGGAATACCTAACAGAAATTGGACCATCTCCTTCTTCTGACCTCAAATCTTAATGAATCAAGGCTCTGACACACATGCCAGGCTGTGCACTGCACTGTACCACTATTGGCTATGGATGCAGTGCTCTGAGAAAGAAGGTAATATGAAATCAAAAAGCCTAGGCTTCTAACCTCCAACTTTTATGAGGGATTCCTTACCTTTCAGGAAAACTAGCAAGCGATTATATGAATTCAGCCTTGCTGATACAGCGCAAACCCACCAATCTGCTAACTCATTCAAGTAAATCTCTGCACCTTGATCTGCAGTGCAAACTTTAAGCAAAGTTTTCACGATCGCTCAGCAATACTGCCATATGACATGGTCATGTTTAACCGATGTCGATCACAGAGTTCAGGCTGCTGCAATACTTGTGCATTCAGGTAAAATAAAATACCCAAGGTGCTGATGGGACTCCGTATGAATTACTGGCTGCAGCAAGTCATTGGGGATGCCTTCGGCTCTGCAACTCTCCTCCGGAATGGACAAATCCTAATCAATGAAGCACATCTGTACAGTGGAGGAAAAGCACTTCCCAATCCCTTCAGGCCATGAACTGACTACTTGAAGCATGACATTTGATTAGCCTTATTAACTCAACTCATTTATATATAAATGTTGTTAGGGGCCATGAAGCCATCCAGCCCTTATTAAAATTCAGCCACAGACTCTGAGCTGATGTTCCCACTCTTCTTCCTTTTTGTCTGTAAAAAAAAGGAGGAATTTCTTTTTTTCGAACTGCAGGTTTTCATCTTTGCAATTTTATTATTGCAAAATAACCTTCTCCTCTTACATTAGTGCAGCAGACTGTTGCTGTACGCCCTCACATATGCAAATAGGTCAGGCTTTCTAGTCTTTCCCCACAGAGATACCTGACACTGAGACTCAACATGATCTAGCATCTTTCTGAACTAAAGGCCAGGGGAACAGTGTGCAGGACTTTATTTTCAAATGTATCTCTCACGGAAATTAACGAACATCTGTGCAGACACTGAACGTGAATTCAGGCAGCAGAAACAAAACCCATTTGAAGTTGAGCTTAAGGTCTAGGAATACTTAAAGGTAAGGATCTTTGTCTTTGCAAGTTGAGGATTTCTTCCCTTCCCTTTGAAGGGCCAGAGTGCTTTTCAGGTCACAAACTTATCTTGCTCTAAAGGAAATGGGATGATAACAATGTTACGGAAGATATTTCTGCATTAACAAGGAGCAAAGTTGCTGATTTGTATCCTAAGTAACACAAACATTTGAATATGAATCATTAAGATTCCTTTATAGACTATAAATTGCTTTCTTTTTCATACAGAACATTACTGTCAATACAATCCAGCAGTGATGCAAACAGGAAAGCAAAATTCAGGTTAAAGTGTCATATCACGAACATTTTTCTGCAGTTGTAATGATTTAAATGTTCGTATCTTTTATCTAATGGAGTAGATTACTTGGTCTGGGTCAGTCTTATTTTTGATACACATACTGAATATTACACAATTTTACATCAATTAATACCTGTGAATTTAAAAAAGAAATCTCATCATAGTTTCCTGAGCAACTGAAGATATGCTACCTGCCTAGTGAAAATAGCCAAAGAAAGAAAAGGATGCAAACTAATCTGGTTCTGCTTTTTTGCTTTGAAGATGTTCCTTTTCAACGGGCTTTTTCTAAGGCAAAATTTTGGTTTATAATTGTATCATTTTTCATATATGACAAAACTATACATCCCAGTAGCCTCACCAGGTGCTGTTTAGCATTTGTATCTCCGCTTTCCATCTTGAGATAGCAGCTGCTGTACGTTCAGGCTAAACTACGGCTCTGCCTGGATGAAAAGGAAGTTTGCATGCACATAGACCTTTATTTGTGACACTTTAATTTGCTCCATGGCCTTAATAAATACAGCAGCATTAAGCATACTCATGCAGACCACAGCTCTAAAAATAACTCACTTCAGACATTCAGGCGTTTTTCCACGTTTCCAGTAACACCACTCTTACTGCTAGGAACAATGATTAGCACAGGCAGGGATTTATCATCAAAAAATCACACTCAGAAAAGCAGCAGGGATCCTCAGAGGTGTAGCAGGGGACTAGCTGAGGGGTCACATTAGTATTCCCTGAGCATTAATGGAAAAAGCCCAGCAGCGTAGCTGGGCCACTGCAGTGAGGGGGGTAAGCAGGCACGGGCAACCCTCCTCATTCATCACACCGGCATCTGACAGCGCGGCACACAGGCGAGGGCTGGGGGCAGCGGCCACCAAGCTGCATAGTCTTCCCAAAGTCCTCGGGGAAACATTTTGCTCTGAGGCCAGAAATCCACCTTCTCTCCCCAGACCAAAGTCTTCCCTGGCAGAACCCCAAAGCCTACCTTGTCGGAAGCAGAGGGGCTGGTAGGAAGGGCCGGTAGCAGACTCCCCTTTTCCTTAACATCATAAAGACAATCATAACTTTGCTCTAACTGAATTGCTTTTTGTTGTTGTCCCAGTATTCTCGACAGAACAGGAAGAAATATTTACGACAACTGCTGTGCAAATAATAACAAGCCAGGCAATGAGAGAAGAATACACAGGTTTCTTGAAAGAGTTTTTCACTCTTAAATGCAATTCTCTTACCTGATCCCAAAACACGCCTGCATTTATTGTAAAAAGGCCAGCAAACTGAATATATAGCACAAACCAGCAGCCTACAAACACACATAACCCAGAGACTGCGCCTTGAATTAAAAAAAAACAACCACCACCTGATTTTAATGAAAAATCCATGCTAAATGCCTTGGAGCAAAGGATCTGGCAATAAAATTCTTGAATAGGTGAGCCCTGGGCACAATCCCAATGCTCAAACTAGAAAGACAACGTTGCGATTCATCAGAACCATGAAAACTGCAGTGTTTCTCACTTATTATGTGCGCATTTTTCTTTTTCTTTTCCTCCCAGCTTCTCTCTCATTCTTTGGCACCACTTCCCCCCCCCCCCCCCCCCTTCTCTATTTCTTTTCTTCTTTTTCCCCTCATTATTTCTGTCCTCACACAGCAGTAGCATAACTTTATGCCTGGAGGAGCTGCAGAGGAAACAGAGCCTTTCCACGTGCAATGGACCGTTGGGCTGATACAGAAGAAAACCGACTTTTTCCTAGCTAGGGTTAAACCCGTTTGCTCCTGCACTGAGTTTCTCTGCACATTGAGCTGGCTGCAGAGAAAAACTGTGTGGGAGTGGGATGGCGTCACTCAAACCCCTTGTCAGCCACAGAGCTGTGCCTGCCGCTTGCTGGGGTGGGAGCAGGGGCTGCGTAGCTGCCTCACGAAGCCGGGGCGCATGGGGGGCAAGTCCCACCCAGAGATGTGTTGGTTTAGGTACGTGGCTGCTTCCCCACAGGCCATTTTCACAGCGCTGCCCTCATTTGTTCCTCTTCCTCTATAAGTTACTGGAATAGGGATTTTTGTTTAATTGGGATTTTTGAATTTTAGCTCATCGAAACTGGATCTGTCCCATTTTTGCATCCCAGATACACAGACTCTCCAAGGGCTTGGTTCAGATCCCTGTGCATTAGGTACATTACTGTCGGTTCAGGTTTTCTTAACAAATCTGAGTGCCAGAAATGATTTTGAAAACCTCGGCGTAACTTTCAATACCGGACATCCTATAGCAGTTATAATATTATAGTATTGCAATTGGACTTTGTTCTGCTAAACCTAGCCTGAACTTGGCCTTGGCTTTCTAAAAAGGCTTTAGAAGAATCTGTTCTGTAAAAACAGCTGAACAAAAAATGTCACATTAGAAAGGGGTTCAAGAAGCTACTCGAATAGTTCATGGCAGATAAACCCATCAAGAACTGTTAAATACAGAAACATCTCCACTAAGCAAGAAATTCTCAAGCCTTGGATTTTTCAACCAGGGGAGTATATTCAGGGGTATCATCATTGCATGCTTGCCTTGTTCTTGTCCTCCCTGGACATCTCCACTGTTGGAAACAAGGTATTAGGCTAGATGGACCTTTGGTCTGACTCAGCGTAGCCATCCCTGTGCTACTTCAAGCCACCCACATAGTCATACTTTTTTTCTTAACATTAATGAGAGAAGTATCTCACATGCTGATGAGCTAATTCAAAGCAAAAAAAAAAAAGACAAAAGATCTGTACAGTTTTAGTCATAAGCGTAAAGAAGAATTTGGATGTCATGCTTGCCATAGAAAATGTTCTCTCACCTTCAATAAGAAATCTGTTTTCTGTTTTCTTCAAAATGGATCTTGCAATGTGGGTGTTACAAACGGCAGCTCTTTCTCTACCACTTGTAAAAATGAACTCTTCCCATTCACTTACAAAAAGACTATCAGAAAATATATTATTACCAGGGGTTGGTAGGAAGCGACATCAAACAGCATGTCAGCTCTGAAAGAGAAATTAACCATGGAAACAGACTGAACGCAGGAACCGACCGCCGAGGTTCAGCTCGCAGGAGAGGAGCATCCCATTGAGGCCACAAGGCAGAAAAGGCAGCCGAGATCTTCAGGAAGGCTGAAAAATGGCTCAGCCCCTCCTGACAACTCTACCACCACCATTCAGTACCAGGCCTGCACGTGGCTAGGTGGCCTGGCAACGCAAATATGACCCGTGGCAAACGTGGGCAACACTAATTAGCCAGAGTACATGATAGGGTGCCTATGCTGCTTTTACGTGTTCACGTGTGCCAGAAGTGAGAGGACAGACGATATCAGATGAGGCACAGGGTGATGCAGAGCAAACTCACCTATTCTGGCACAAAGTCTTCTGGCACAAAACCAATTTACTGACTCCTCTTGAACAGCTTGAATTGGCACAGTGAGTTTACACCAGAGCAGTAGTTTGCACCATTTGCTCACCCTGCTGTTGAGCAAGTACTAGGAGATCTAAAGCCAGTTCGACTGCATTGTCAAACGACGGTCTCGGTACCTAACCTGCTACAACTGTGCAGGAGTTACTTTGGATTTATGAGCGTGCAACCACACCAGGATGATCTGCTCAATTTTGCTGCCCTGAGCGCTTCCTCTGTGTCTGTCCTAACTTACCTAACCTCTGCAATTCTTCCCACATAATATACGCTTCCTCGCTCCAGTGTACTAAAACTATATGGATGAGAAGAAAGTAAATGGCACAACTGAAGTATTAAATTCTTTAAATGTTGAATATCACACATAAAATTTAAAGCAGTACAACATATGTCGTAACAATACCGTGTCAATTCCGTGAGAAAATAAATGTATGAAAGCCTCTATTACACGGTGAAATACTGTCTTCAGAGTTAGAAAATGCCAGAAATAATATTATTCGTGCAGCCTTATTTTGCCATTATGATACCTTATTTACTTGCAATAAAAAATACTATTTTTCCACAGGACCCCTGCTTTGTTCAGTGCGCAGAACAGGCAGTGCTCAGCAAGTGAGATGCCTGTTCAATATTTCTTTTTATTGTCATCTGAAAGCACATAGTTCAATGTTTTATTTACAGCATGTCACACAGACCCTGCTCAGGGTACAGAATGTCACAACTCCTCATCGCTTTTACTATCACAATCATCCTTGCAATACATTGTACTTAATTTTTTTGGCTTAGTATTTCCCACAACTCCTACTATAGTCATATCCTCACACTTTTGCCCACTGCGTCTTGATTTCTTTTGGGTTAAAAGGAAACAGCACCAAACCAAAGACTGGGGACAAGTTCCTTCCTCATAGAGGCAGGAGCCACAGAGCTGCAACGGTCTCGTGGGCAATGGGACAGGCAAGCTTGAGTCCCTCGGGCAGAAGAAGAAAATGAAGACCCATCTCTCACTTTCTGCACACCACCACCAGCTCTTGACAAAAAGCGGCCATGACTACCATTTGGTAGTCTGCATACGCTACACGTGCTGCACAGCTCCTCAAGCAAGGCGTTCCCCACTTGTGCTCCCCGAGAGGGACCCGTGGGGCCTCTCAGACCCCCCCAAAGCAGGCAGCTGTACTGCACATCCACAGTAACGCAACTGGAGACTCCTAAGAAACCTTACTGATCACAACTAAGGCTTCCCGTGACAGTGGAATCAGGCAAGGTTTTGAATATGAGACTCCCAGCCTTGGTACTTGCTCCTTATGGCTTGGGGTCTCAGGCTACTTCATTAAATACTGACATCTTTGGAAATCAGGCCACCCCTTTTCAATTCCAGCTGGAATCCTGAACTCGAGCAACAATATTTTAAAATACCAGCATCTTGAAGATTTAGTAATTTATCTACCTTACAGTCTTGCTGTGTGTACTGATTGCAAGTATGCATGGCCCAGGATGATGAAACGGTTATTGGTATGAAAATACCATTACTACTACACGATCCATTCTCTCTCTCACTTTTTGTTTGGAAATGGCTGTCTCTTTATTTTTCATTGCATCTTTCAGGCAGTACAAATCTTAATAAGGAAATGACTGACATTAATAAGGCAGTAATGTGTTTTCAGAGCCATCGCTTAGTGGCAGATGCTAGGATTAACTAAGACACAGGTAATGAACAATTAACTAAGACACAGGTAATGAACAATTAAAAGAAAGACATTCACATGACATGGCTTATTTTCATCCATATATTTCTCATCAAGAAATATATTCTCGAGTGCAAGAACTGTCTCCAAATAGTTGGTAGGGAAAAAAATTGCCTAATAGAAAAGGAATATTTGATACATCTACAAATAATACAAACCTTTCTTTTATTTTTTAATCCAGAGGACATACGGACGCAATATATTGTCAGTCAATCAACAAGTAACACTAACATCCTTTAAAAAGAAGTACAGCTACGCTACATAGAAAACTTGATTTTAAAATCAGCCTACCACTTTATATTCACTAATAAGCACAACTTCACAAGCAAAGTTACTTGAAGACAAACATAAACAGTTCGATGAGATGGCACGAGGGACCAGTTGGCTATCGTGTCGCCATTGCTACCTTGTACAAAGTTAAAGATGGGACTGTGCCCTTTGCTGAATAAAGACAGGCTTTAACTTCCTTGCTGAACCAGGACTTCAATTATTTGTGGACATTTAAAAAGTTATTATCTAATTCATTATGCAGAGAGACAGTTGTGAGCACAGTAAATTAGCTGGATGATAGGTGGACTGTACATGCTCTGAATTAAAGTAATCACAGTTGTATTCTCTCTGACAGGGACTTATTCAGTCAAAGCACAAACAAATGATGTAAATATGGGTAAGCAAGTAATTATTGCAACATTGCTTCAGTTCTGGAGATGTTCTGCATTCATTTTTGTTTAAAACCTGACTGCTTCAGACCTCAAGAGTCTGTGAGAAGGAGACACCGCAGCTGCCAGGAACAGGGAAACAAAGGCTACGGGAGACCTACCTCTGTCCAAACGCCTGCAACAGCCCAGGCTGAAATGCAGGGGTGAAAGGCTGGGTAAACCCAGTGACATACCGTGTCCCTGACTCATCAAGCAGCACCGCCGTGCAAGGGTAAACCGGGAGAGGGCAAACCAGCGTACTTCAAAGAAGACACACTGCTTTGGTTTAATTTTTCAGATAAAATGGATGTTTTCTATCTTCAAAACACAGAAATATGCCCAAAATACATTCATATGACTCTGTGGGATACAATATCAATGATTATAAACAAGATTGTATCTGATGTTTGATTTCTTCCCCATCCCTGGAAACATTCAAAGCCAGGTTGGACGGGGCTCTGAGCAACCTGATCTAGTTGAAGATGTCCTGCTCATTGCACAGGGGTTGGACTCCATAACCTTTAAAGGTCCCTTCCAACCCAAACCATTCTATGATTCTATGATTCTTTTTCAGTGACCGGAGATACCTTTTTTCAGAGAATCAAAGCTTTGGAGACTCTCTGGAGCCAATAAGTCCATAAAAAATTTTTGCTTTCTTGTATTTCCTCTGGTCTTTAAAGTCTGTAAGACACCACCAAACTCTTGAATCTCTCTTTTTTTCCTTCAGTGTTCAGTAAATTGAAATACTGATTTTTGTGATATCTCTTCCAAATAACCATTGCCTTGATCTGTAGACTCTGTTGGCCAAATTTCCTCTGACTCTTCCCAGTTGTGACCTTCAGAATTGCCATGCATGTGTTTTGCTGTGAAACACTGAAATAACTGGTCTCTAAATGGTTTTTGGCTTAAACGTCCTCGCTCTGGAAGCCTTGGGAGTGCACTTTGCCAGTGCACTATGGTGTAGCACAGATCTTGATGGTTTGAGAACAGCTGTGTCTGGTCTTCCTTACTCTTTTGACATTTTATTTTAATTTAATTATGTGGATAAAAACCTTCCTCTGGAGAATTTGGCACTGGGAGTGGGAACATTAATCTAAGAGAGAAAACATGTAACTGTTACAGGCGTTCAAACACAGATTGTCTTCTGAGCTCTCTCTTAAATGGTAGCCTCTCCCATTTCTAACCTATCTTTTAGGATGAAAATGGTTACTGCAAAGATCCAAAGCATCTTCAGTTTAACACGCTTTAACATACTGCCTTTGACTTCTGCTAATACCTACCTCCTCTCACAGGACTTTTATGGTAAGACCTATTTCACCTGCTGTCAGGCAGTGTTAAATATCTAGTCTCAATTAAACATTTCAGTTCCCTCTGCAGTCAACAGAGAAAGGTGGGTACCTCCAGAGATGATTTATCCCCTCCTAAGACAGCTGTCTGTGACATGTAGAATGAATCCATCTGTGAAGGTGTGCTCCAGTTGAGCTCCATACAGTTATATTCACTTTTGCTTGCAACCCCCTGCCACAGCCACCATCACCATCACCCCACTCTTGATATCAATCAGGTTAGATCAAATACAACTCAATGACTGACAGTCATCACATTGAGTACTTAACTGCCTGCACTTGGTAGATGCTCCTTCCCTTTCAGCAGTTGGTGAGGAACATGACAATCAGTCATAGTCTTGGATGACCAGCTGGCGAAGACATTTTCTCCAGATGACGTGCATTACATTACTGGAAAAATTACTTGGTTGCATCATTTCTTTTACAAAATGCTGACTTTTTAAAGATGGTTATCTCTTTGGCATTTAAAAAGTTGAGCGCTACTTGTCCTGTTTCACTGTTGTGCTAAGTTCTCCAGCTTCATAAGTGTGGCTCCCCAGTGATCCATCGAGTCATTGGTTTATTGCCATATCATTCAAAATAAATGATGGCCCAATTAATTTTTCAAACTTCTTTTGTGTCGGAGCTTTTGCCAAGACCTGTTCATTGCTGTCACTTGGCAGGGGACATTACGATGCCATTTGGTGCCTGCATGGTAAGCGTGGGCTTACTCGGTCCCTTCTGCTTCTGATAAGAACCAATAACATTGAAGGATTTCATTGAGAAATGCAGTGGTGGGTGGCCTGAGCTGAGAGCCTGAGAAGCGATAGCAATTTTGCCCATAAATTGTAACCTCAGACACCAAGAGTTTTAGAAACAGGGGATGGAAATTAGACTTTTAAACGTGTATCTGGATTCAGTAGAAGGGGGCTGACTTCTTGCGCAGCATGAACTTGCAGGGATTTCAATCACTGCAGTGCAGGTATTAGAGGAGCGCAATCAATGTATATGAACTGCTGTAAAATCTAATATTGTCCCATAAATCCATGAAAAAAAAGCTAACATTTCTCAGCTGTTGACATGGTCATGCAGACTGGTAATTAAACGATGGGGAAAAAAATAGAAATTAACGTCAAGTCTGGAAATACTGCAAGGAGGAATTTATAATGGGTGCTACTCTGATCAATGTTATTGGATGCAATGTTATCTAGCGTAATATTAAATGCTTTAAGAGAAAAGATACCAAGTGCACTAATTAATTGTGACAATGACACTAAGTTGGAAGATGCCAATTAACTGCATGAAAACAATATAAAGATACTTAGAGAATTTAGTAAAAAAAAAAAAAAGAAAATTGTATGGAAACACATGAAGAAAAATGTAACCTGAAACAAGTATTTTATGGAATGGAAACATTTTAGGACTCAGAAATATGGAATAATATGGGACGTGCTTTTTACATATTTGGGGAAAAAAGACAAATCTGTCACTTCACACTCAGAAGTACCCCATTGTAGGGTATGACTTTGCTGACTTAAGTGTATTAATGTCTGAATTAATGACAACGTTTTTGGGACAAGAAAAAATACTAACAAGCTGGAGGGAATGGCAGCAAAGTGTTGACAGGACAGAAGCAAACCTATGAAGCTGGGCTATATCAACACTTGCTTCTTGAGCCCTGAAGACAGCGGAATTCAACTACAGCAGTTTGCTCAGGACGATGTCCAGTTGGGTTTTGAATATCTCTGAGGATGGAGACTCCACAACCTCCCTGGGCAACCTGTGCCAGTGCTTGGCCACCCCACAGTAAAAGAAAGTGTCTCCTGATGTTCAGAGGGAACTTCCCGTGTTTCAGTTTGTGCCCATTACCTCCGGTCCTGTCACTGGGCACCCCTGAGCAGAGCCTGGCTCTGTCCTCTTTGCACCCTCCCTTCGGGTATTGTACACGTTGGCAATATCTCCCCTGAGTCTTCTCTGCTCCGGGCCAAACAGTCTCAGCTCTCTCAGCTTCTCCTTGTATGTCCAGTGCTCCTGACCTTTAATCATCTTAGTGACCCTTCACTGAACTTGCTCCAGTATGCCCATGTCTTATACTGGGGAGCCCAGAACTGGACACACCACTCCAGGTGTGGTCTCGCCAGATGTTGTCCCACCAGCGCTGAGTAGGGGGGGAAGAATCACCTCCCTTCATGTCAACGGTTGTAGGATGGGGTCCCTTAAGAACGATGCAATTTAGAACTTTATAATTTAAAGCAGACAAACAAAGCAGGGAAAAAAATCAGTTAGGGAAAAGTAAATGGCTAAACAGTAAGGAAAGACATGACAATAATTTAAAACCCCTGTAAATTAAACAGAAGAAAAGATACCTGGATGGTGGAGGCACTATTTTCTCTGAGAAATGATGGCAACTGTACTAACTTGAGTCACTTGGAGTTGTATTAAGCAGAGCCAGACCTAAGCACTGGGAACAAACACTGGCAGTAGCAGAGGGAAAAACAATGTTGGAAAATGCAATATGTCTCTTCCATTTTTAACTCCTAGGAACATGTGTTGCTTCTTTTCTGAATGCTAGCAGATGTCAGCGCCCTGCAGACTGGTTTCTCAGTGGAGGAGAAATCAGAGTGGATATACTCTAAAGGCAAATTGAGTAATTTACATTTAGACACTCATCCTGGAGCAGAGATTGTCATAAATAACACACAGGCGATCCCTTCTTTCAAGACACTCAGCCAAACCCCAGAGCCCTGTTCCCAGGGAGCAACTTCAATCAAAGATATCGGCCGAAAGCAAACTCTCTGGCCTCTCACACAGCGATGCCCTCATCAGAAAGGTGTATTAAAATGTCAGCAGGAAAGAGATGCCAATCTCTGCATTTCCTAGCACACAATGACATTTTGAAAGCAGTGCCACCTGGTGACACCTGCCAAACGACACTCCACTGCTCAGCAGAGCGTACACTGCCTCAGAAATACCTCAAAGGAGGATATGGAATGGAATGAGACCAAAAGAAAAAAAAAAGGGGGAGAATTTTTTTTTCTGTATTTCTTTTTATTATTCCTTGTTAAGTTTCCACATGCAAAAATCCTTTCTTTTTTTTTTTCTGAATAGTGGTGAGAGCAGGCGATGGGTTTAATCACTGGCATCAGTTCCTGCCTGCTGGCACCGTAATTTATCTCAGCAGAGTGCAGCCCTCCCCTATGATAAGCTGCCGTGCTACCACAAGTTACAAATCCTCTCGCTAACAGCGAGGCTGACCCATAACCAACAGTACCAAGCTTGGTACAAAGCGGGCTTTGAAGCACAGTTAAGCCGACGCAGGAGTGATTACACCGCCGTTAAACGCCGCAAACACAGTCTGGAACAGCATCTCCTCCTCACATGGCCACCACAACGGTTTTGTGATGCTGGCCACCGCGAGAGCGAGCCTTCTGCGTCAGTAACAGACCCGAGACAAATCTGGACATCGGGGTTTGTTTAGAGGAGGTGGGTCAGCTCTCTTCTGGTTCAGATGCTACTCTGTCAGAGGAAATCCCACCCTCATTCACTGATATTCACCCCTCTCTCTAAAATAGCTCTTTTATTTCAGATTCAGTTCCACATCGAACTATAAACTGTAAGTATAAGGGAGCCAAGAACCTGCAGGCTGAGAGGCAAGCCAAAGCAATACCTTCTCCATAAGCATCTCAAATATGGCAGGGCTGTTACACAAAGCAAAAAGCTATTGCTTTAAACTGTCATATCCTTCAGCTGCTGTAAAAGTAGTCTTTTATCTGTCCTCTGGATCTATTTTTACCTCCCTACTCCCGAGTATCAACATTCAGCCAGCAGAGAGAAATCTGTTGCTGTTGAAGGTCTGTGCAACTGAAATTCCCCTTAGGTCCTACGTATGCCATCCTCTCTGTCCACGGAATGACTGACATTAATTACTTCAATCACAGCATGGACACTAGCTCTGGTGAAAGGGAAAAGGATTAAACCAGGAGCAAATGGAGGAAATTTTCTGTGGGAGGATGCAACACCTCCAAACTCAACAGCAGCTTCTGCTGGTGCACTGTATGCTGCTAAAATCGATCCCCATGCTAGACCTATCTGGATATTTGTATGCATCCAGCCATCACAGTGTTTCAAGCCCAAGGAATGGATGTGTCATCCCATCCAAGTAGGAATATGTTATCATCCTTGCCTTTAGAGAGACAGATTAAGTAATCTCGGAGTCACACAAGGGGCCCACGGGAGAGAAAAACGTGCATCCAGCTTCCCTATGTCCCTGGTCACTCCTGATCCATCAACGCGTCTTTCCAAAACCAAACCATCAACTTATGGACAACAAAGCCACTTTTACTTCATAATATCCTGACTAAAGAAGAGACGGTAGATGAGTGAATGCTGAATATTCATACCCAGCGTATTTTCCTTGCACTGTTCGTAGACTGGCATGAAGTCAAAAGGCAGGCACCACCCCAGCTCTTTGTGTTCATACCTACCGCATCTGAAACATTTATATGTCAAGTTTGAAACACAGAAGTAAATGTAACTCACCTCACCTATTTCTCCCTGCCCTTTAAAGACAAAACGGTAGAAAAGAAGCTTGCTAAATGCTTCAGTCAGTTGGTTATTTCATCTTCTAATTTGCAAATCAAAAGACTTGATCATAAAAAGATTAAGAGCAGTCTCTGAAAAACAGAACACCTGGTACACATGCAAATAATAAAAACATCAGAAAAGAAAAATCACTTGTCAAGTTTCCCTTAGACTTCTGGGTGTTTTTTCTGAGAAACAAATGTTCATTGAATTGGATCTGGGAGGTGTTTTTTGATGTATGTAACCATCTAGCTCCTGAAGATGAGCGTAAGCCAAAAGAAGCCAGAGTACCACCACGAGAGGTTCCAAGCTCTTTAGCCATTTTCTTGTTTCTCTTTAAAACGGGGATTTTTCTTTCTATTTAAAGAGCTATTAAAGCAAAGAGAGAGTTAGTGTCAAGCCACACTCTGGATCTAAATATTTTAAAAGGCAAGCAATAACACTGAAAATATCTGGATGCATATATTCCACCATGAGTCATTATATTTTAATATTTCGGTGTCTGGTAAATCACTGAGTGCATCACTATCTACCCTGTGAGATAATTAAGTTTAAAAGTCATAACAAATGTAAAATAACACATAATGAAACAATCCAAAAGCTATGCATTCACATTTTCCTTGGAATATTTTCTGATTACCCTCCTGCAAATTGTCAGCTACCCAGTGATAGTAAAATTGTTTGAATAATTTTAAGAGAAAAATCAAACACATTAACTTTTAATAATATTTTATGAGACTCATAATTCTTTGGGATGTAATAACCTCTTATCCTACTGCGATTAGTCACTCGGATCCATCATGTTGGTCCCCTGGTACTCAAGACAATCTAAATTTTGAGTAATACTGGAAAAGGTAATAGAGATCCAGAATTAATACAGTCCTTTGTGCCTGTAATGTTATCCCTAATGGAAGCTTTTTTTAAAAAAAATGTAAAGCTGAACAAGAGACCAAATTGTGAAGAGCCAGAAGATGACATAATTTGCAGGAGACAACACTGTGATGGGACCCTGGTACAAGGATTTAATTATTATCTTGAATAATCGCCGTTCTAATGACAGTTGTCTGAAACGACTCTAGACACTGAAACTCCTTACTGTCAAGGCCAGCAGCAAGAGGCAGGAAGACAGTAAATCCCTTTTCAACTTGCTGGAGTGCAGGGAAATCTCACGTTACCATTAGCAGCCCACAGCCCACCAAGCCCACCATCCCGGGCCGTGGGAGGTACTCTGTATCTCACAGAAGACCACCGTCTTTCTCCCGCGTTCTTGTCATTGGCACCGTTCGCAGTCACGTTTATCAGTTTAATACCTTGGCTAATTTCACCCCAGAATAATGTTTGTTTACATAAACCTATTCTCCATGGTAAAAGAGCTAATGCTTGAGCGTTTCAAATGTTACTCTATTAATGGAAGACAGGATGGTGAGAGCAGACGTCCTATAGAAAATTACCACACTCTCCAATTGCCTGTGTTAGTCCTGCCTGTCGGTAAGTGGTGATTAACACCCCGCTGGCTGCAGCTGTACTTCTCAATATAGCTTCTCTGAGTAGGAGGATGCACAGAGAGTACCTCATTACTATGTCTTTAAAGCTGTAAAGCAAGGAATAATGCAAAATAAATCCTTTAAACTAAAGGTCATAGACCAGAATATGTTGGCATGAACACCTGCTCACACTTTTTTTCTGATAAAATCACAAAGATAAGTGATTTATCTGCTTCTATTCTGTTTCCTTTCATTGCAGGTATGCAGAGGCCACACAACTGGATGTTAATAATTCTCAGCCATAGCGGTATGTTTTTATATAATGCCAGAAGAAAAGCTTAGGAGCTTAGCTAACAGGCTGCTTTGCTGGCTGAGACAGCAGAGCTGGCATTAGCTGTTTCCCCTCCTTGCCCCAAGCTTTTTATTCACCGCAGACTGTGGGAGAACAGACCGGTCATCCCGTTCCCTCCATGCTTCCAACACTGAAAAGTTTGTTCCTTTTTGTGCGCACATTCAATCCGTAAACTGACAGGTAAAACCTGGCTGTATTGCTAAGCTATAAAACCCAATAACCGCAGACTCGTATGAGAGAAAATTATTGCCTGACAATGCACAGAAGCGCACGTGGTCACCACCTCGATAGATTTTGGTCTCCTTGTGGATAATGCTTCTGACCAGGGAGGAGGTTGGTGGCTACCCTCAATCTTTATCTGTTGCTGTCTCGCACAGAAGCTCAGAGGCCATGCAGTTACACCGACAAGGGCAGACGACACTGCTGCACGTAAAACCTAGCAGTGCTCTGGTGTGGTCCCACCAACTCCCCTTCTAGCTGGAGATAAACCCTTTGCCTTTTGCCAGATGCAGCACTACCCTGCACCCCTGGGCACTGCTGGGTGCTGCAGGAGTCCAGCCCTAGCGTGGGAGGGGGCATTGCCAGGCCGAGAGCAGGCACCCGGTCCTTTTCCAAAGCACGTCTTGGAAAATCTAGTCCCACATATGAGCAGTGAACGTATCTAAAAAATGCACCCATAAATGAGCGAGGCACGGTTTTCTTGCCCTACTGCCTGCCGCAGGCACACTGGAATAGATGCAGCTTCCATCCATCTGCCACAGAGGTGAAAGTCAGTCTTGGGCAGACAGCGACAAACAAAAATAAAAATGAAAAGAAGAAAGAAAACCTGACTGTTGCTGGTGAAAAAAGTACAGGCTGATTCAGAAGGACTTGGATGTGAAAGATTTTTACTCAACTGAGTCACTGCAAAGCAAAGCGATCGCATCTCCCGCTGCCGCAGGAACAGAGCACAGCATCCCTTCAGATCACAAACACCTCGTACGACAGACATGCAGACCGAGTTGTCCCCAGAAGACACTATCTCTCACTGCACAGAATTATCCTCCCAGGCACAGGGTTCACCCACGTCCAGTCTGGCCGAGCAGCCTGCCAAGGGCCCTGCCAGGAGGAGAATCGGGAAAACATCCACCTCGCGTTCCGGTGGCTGAAAGAAACAGTACGACGGAGACTGAGCAACAGCTCTGAGAGCTCTGCAGAGCTGCGAGATGGTGTCCCAAGTCCTGGCAATACGTACGGCAAGTACGGCAATATTTAGGAGTTGAGGGCAGATTTCTGGCAGTTCCCTGCTTGTCTTGCTGCTCAATCAAAAAGATGCCAATGATACTAGACCTGACAGGCTCTGTGATCAACCAACACCTACCTTCTACCCTAAACCACTTCGTAGTATTATCGCAACTTCAGAAATTACCACGTTTCTATAAAATTCCCAAACCACTGCTGAACATACAACCTGTGCCTTCTGTTTGTTTCTGAACTGGCTTGTTCAGAAAGCAGGCACAGGGCGTCCTGCTGGAACTAGGGTTTATTCTTTTGTCAGCTCTCAGGCTGAAGACTTTCACTGAGATGAAAGATCTCTTTTCCACAGAGCAGGAAAATACATCCTGCTGGACCTCTGAAAGACCGGCTTCTGCCACCTCCCAAAGTGCCACTGGTGCTGCACAAAGAACAGCCAGCAAAAGCCAAATTTAAGCAAGACCAAGGTATGGGCTGAAAGAAAATAGCCAGCACTCTCAGGTATTCAAAACTCTGTGGAGTTTTTGAAGCTGCATGAAGGACACCACTCCCAAATTCAGTAGGGCTACTGGCAGATCCTGGGACCCTCGAGGAGCCACAGAAGCCAAGGGCACCAAGTATCACTGGAGACTGGCAGACAACTCTCTATTGCCCACCCAGCCGCTCGGCCCTCCCTGCATGCGCTGCCTCTCGGCCAGCTCAGTGCAGGTCTGCTGTAGGTAAGGAGCTCTGCTTTCCCCTCGTGTGAAACCGGGCAGCCTGCAGAAGACGCAAGATGAAAAAGTTCAAGGATATGACGGAACCACCACTTAAGCGTGTATTCTGCCCCAGCGAGCCATTCGGTGTGTAACGTGATGCAGCTTTCTGAACTGACATTTAGTATTTGCATTTCCCCTTAATGCACACGGGATTATGCCTGGATACCTGACAAGTCACCTCGCGCTCCATAATCACAACTGCCTGTTAGGATAATTAAACTGTCACCTAACGGGGGGAAGCTTATGAGTTCAGGGGACAAACCTGATGTAAGAGCCAAACCTGGACCGCTGAACATTTTATTTATCTACTTACTTGTTTTGTCAGAGATAAGAATAGTCATGAAACACGTGCCAAACTGCAAAAATTTAGCACAGCTTTTCCTCAACGTGTCATTTACAGATAGAAGCACAGAAAAATTCATAATTACAAGAACTCATCACATCTAGAGAATTATAATAGAATATTTTTGCTTTGAAATACTTGGGAGGAACTCAGATAGTCTGGTTACGTCAGAAGGCTTTAGATTAGATTGATAATGCAAATATGTCAAACTTGCCCACCTGGAGAGATGCAGTACAATAAGATTAATAAACGTGTCAGCAGGAAAAGCTTATGTACCAGAGTCTGCAGATTTGCAGCTTGAATTGTTGTGGCAGTCTTGGGGAAAAAATCCTTATAGAACAAAAACGTGAGGTAAGTTCAGAAGAGAGAGTCCTCACTGCAGCGGTCCTTATTTACACTCAGGAAGTAAATAAGTGACTTCTTTTTGGGGGGGGGAACACCCCCTGTTTCCCAGCATTGTTTTAAATCTGGAGATACCAAGTGGACCTCTGGGCTGTTCCGAGGCAACGGAGTTTACCTTCACCGAAAACCTCTGTCCCCTGGAATGCAGAAATCTGAAGGAAAATCTGAAATATGTATACTTTTGCATGCGTTTTGGCTGAAACAGTGAACAGAGAAAGCCCTCAGGCAGCAGCAAACTCCTCCTTCCAAAAAAAGCTGCACAGCACGATGGCAGGACAGGCTGGGAAGTCACCCCACACTAACCACCCATGGCCAAGGCCATTAGAGGGTCCCGAAGAGAACTTATCACCATCCGAGACAACTGGAGGAACATCAGAGAAATCAGTCACTGATCAAGGCAATCCCCTTCAAAGCCTCCCTGGATGTATCACGGTATTATGGGCCTGTCTTGCCGTTGCCATGTCAGAACCAGGGTCGCCCCTAAGCCAGGGTCTCTGCCGGCGAGGGATGCCAGTCCTTCCTGCGCCGAGCTGAAGTTGTGATGGCCAAGAGTGGTGCAGCCAGCCATGCTCCTTCACCCCACATGTCCTTGCTGAAGCAGTGTCAGACCAGGCTGGCAAGCATCAAGACAGACAACCCAAAAGAGAAGGATGCCGCCATCCCTATCTCTCAGATGTATTTTTTAAGGCTGGTTGGAAGTATGTGCCAAGGGCCTCCGTCAGTCAAACTCGGGTCCCTTCTTCCATGGCTATTCTCACTAGGTTTGACAGCCAGAAAAAAGCTTTTTTTTTAAAAAAGCAGAGACTGTGATGCTGTCACCGAATTCGAGCCTCAACCACTTACCATTAGGGTAATTCTGTAGGGTAACCGCAACCAGTGAGGAACTGGCACTGATGAGGTGCCGCACCAACCCGAGCCACGCTGGCGCAGACTGCATGGAGATCCTGTTACACATGCTTAATATATATTAAGCGTAATGTCTTTGATCCCACAAAAAATGATTACGCCTTATTGCATTAAAAAGGCATGCATTGCCACGAGCCACCAAAGGTCATTAAGGAGATTACTCCTCACGTGAAGATGAGCCGAAACACTTAAATCACACCTGAACCATAGCATAATTGCTGCTTTTCTCAACAATGAGAAAAATGTTTAATTAACCATATTTTTTAAAATTTTTAAATCAATTAACCAAGTGAATTTAATGCTTAAAAAAAATTAAAGATTACATTTTTTTTCTTAAGATCTATGATTACATTTTTAAATTAAAAAAGGGAAAGGCGTACAATCTTTTGAGTGCTTCCATAATTTCATTTAGATCCCAAAATAATTAATGACAATGCAGTAAGTTACCTTGGAGTATTAATATAGACTGTCCAAAACAGTTTAACACTTTTTAAGTCTTCTTGATACTTTCATAGTCATTAACTGTAACTCAATAGTACGCTCCTGGAGCTCCACACCTAATTACCTTTCATAGGTACAAAAAGTTTTATTTAAGTATTCATACTAAGTGCATTCTCTCGTGAAAGAGTATGTTTCAAAGCTACATTAATGCAAAATATGTACAAATAAATGCATCTGTGTAATTCGTGGTGGCTTGCTGATGTATTAGAACGAAGACTACACAAATTACAAAAAAAATCTGACATTTTTCTTAAAAAAAGCACCTCCAGAATACTTGCATAGTTAATATTCTCCATATGCACGGCACTCAACTAAAAGATTTTCAGAAACAGCCTCGTTCTATGTCATGGCAAGAAACAATACAAAACATACTGGTTATCGAACTGCTGGCATGAATTTTTACTGCGTATAAAGAAGCATTAAATTTCAGCATGCGAGTTACCCAGCTGCCTTAACAATAAAAAGTGCATATGATCACATTATTTTAATTCTGCAATATGGATTCTTCATGAAGCCATTCTGCACAATGTTTATTTATTCGTGCCGTATGAAACACAAAACTTCCCCCGATAAAAGGAAAGCACTGTTCAGAAATAATTATGGTTCACCAAGTTTAAAATATTCTTTAATCAGATTTTATTTAAACATACTAAAATTTAAAATAGACGCTTATAATCTGTTTGACAAATTTTGTGTAGTATCTAGTACTGGATGCTGCTCCTGCTCGAGATTGTCTTCAGGAACAGACCTGCGACCTTCTCGCCATGAGAGAAGCAGTCAGCACCACGTAGGGGATCAGGCCCAGTCAATCCAGGCAATCGACAGAGCTGTAATCCTAATGTTTGTTTTGCAGCATGTCCTGCCTATGTGAGAACAAATATAAACGGAAAGCATAACTTCCAAGCAATTAATTGTATAGAACGGGGAAGCCGCTTTCCTACTACTTTCTAACTAAATTTCAGAAGCTTTACTCAGTCGCCACAGCGGACTAATCAGTCCTACCAGAGATGTAAGAAAGCAAAGAGAAGCTGCGTGCAAGTGAAGTTCAGCAGAAGCCTGCTGCTGGGCCAGTGCAGCACGCAGGCTTTTGGTGAAGAGCCCGAAGGGAGAGGGAAGCACTCAGTAGCAGCTTGGTGCCGTGTAATTTATCACCGCAGAGCCACAGGCTACGACGTATGGTGCTCTCAGGGAAGCACCTGAAGGCAGCTTGGTAGGGCTCTATGAAGATCAATGATACACCAAAGAATACCATTAAAAGACACATCCGTCTTCCCCTAATCAATAACGGCCTTAAAATGATCTCCGTGACACACTATTCTTACGAGCGCTGCTGCTGGGCTTCTTCAGCTCGCTTGTCATCCTCTGGCTCAAGTCTTATTACTGGCAACTACTGCACACGCTCCCCTTAGTGGAGGAATCTGGCTTCTCCTGAAACTTAACAGACAGAACGAGGAAATAGAAAGGTGGCATCAAGTTCAATGAAGATACTGAAGCGCGTTCAGTCTCTTCAAAAACCTCCGATACAAACGGTGCACGTGGCAAGTGGTTTTTTGTGGTTTTTATCAGACCAAACAGTCTACTCTTACCATTCATAGATTTTAGCAAGCCACTGCCGAGGGGATTCAGAATTAATGAAAAGCATCCTCAGATCTGAATAAAAAGCAATTAAAGAAGCAACAGACTAAAAATGTAAAGCTTGATTTATCTTTTTGTGCAGACAAAGCATTACGTGTATTTGTGTTCCCGCCATGGACAGGGAGACTTGCCCTCCTCGGATGAGCTTCACGCTGAGGGGCAGCCCCTGATGCCCGGATATATCGAAGCAGCGTCTCGAGGGTGCGAGTCCCGTACGTTTCTTGATCAGCCTGGCTGGTGTCCAACCTCCTGCACGAACGGGAACTGCCACTGGCCTGTGTCCTTGCAGCTCAGCTGCCCTCATGGCTCTTGCTAGCGAGCACCCTACAGCCTCCTGGACCGCAACGTGAAAGGTCTCTCTGTGGTCAGGGGAGCACAGAGAACGGCAACACGTGCTGTCAGACCTTCCTCACTTTTTGGAAAGGTAGATAGGCAATTCCCTCTTCCACACACAGGCATCACTGAGGCAGAGAGGATGCCTGTGGGTCCTCAAGCCTCCCACCAGGAAATTATCTTTCTAGGCAATGCATTATTCACTCCCTTAAAAAACAAATCCTATGGTTTTGCTTTGGCTGACACAAAACAGATGCTTGGCAGAGGCAAGGGGGCTAACACGTGAGTTAACACAGCCTAGATAAATCCCTCTTATTTTCGTCGATCCTTCTACATTGGCTTGACCAAGCTGCTAAGTCAGGGCATCTAGAGCACTAACGTCAGAGTGACATTGCTCATCTGCCTTATAACGTGCTTGGTCAGCATCGTTGAGCAGAGTTTACCGCGGCAGTCTTGAGGGCAGTAACCGAGAAGCCATTTAGGAAAGGCCTCCCACAGTCAATGTCCACCGGTAACTCTAAGAACCCTCCTGCACCTAGGACACACAACTGTCCCCAGGTTCGCTGCATCTGATTAACTGCTCTTTAGCGCTGTGTTGAGCATGGATAGAAAGTCCTCTGCTTTACTACCTAGCTGGAGTTTAGTTCTGCTTCATTAAAAACATCACTCTAGTTAAATGAATGAGGTTTCATTAGTATCTTGATAGATATTCATTTGGTAGGGGTCACAACCATGATACTACGTAACTATTTTTTCTGCACCTAAAACAGAGTTCCACCCAAGCTACAAAGTTCAGGTCTGAACCCGTTGCGCTGGGAAATCCAAAACCCATGCATATATTTGAATTCAAAATTGTGCTTGAGAAAAGTACTGTTACGGACTGAGCAGAGAGGCTACACCCCTACAGCATCCAGAATTAGTAGCTTTGCAGCTGAGCCTTTGCGCAAGATGATTCTCCCATCTGATGCTGAAACTTGCAACTGTGAAAAGGTTTATATATACTTAAGAAAAAATTACAGCTAGTGATGCAGAAACAATTCCCATGCCAAAAATATTTCAGAAATTAGGAGAAAATATAACTCAATTTTGATTATAATTAGGTTTCCTGTGGTTAGTTAAATGTTTTCTCATTTACCCTTTCGTTCTACCAGTGTAATCAGTCACCCGGTTCTTTATGAACTATGTGCCACGGTGTACACGCAAAACTGGCTGGACATAGTCTCAGGACCAGCTTCTGCAAATGTGATGCCCCAGGCAGAAAATAAGCATGGGGCACACACATATTAAGAAAAATAATAATAATAATAGTAATTAAAGCACAAAGCTTAGCTCCACTTTATTGCTTAAAACTAATGTAGTTATTATACCAAGCAACAGGACTTTTAATTTCTAATTACTGTATTTATTTTCCTAAACAGATTTCAAAGTTGTTGCAAAAACCTGGATAATTGTTTCACAAGAGCAATTAAATATTAGGACTAAATAAACAATATTCATTGGATAATTATGTTGAACTATGTCTTTATTTAGGAAAACAGAAATGAATCAATAGTTTATATTTTCTAGCCTTTGGGGAAGAAACCATTTTTGGAGTTTCTTATTAAAAGTGGAAGGATTTTTTGTGTCTTGTAAAATTCAGACTTGAGCTAATTCAGAGAGCTGCTTGCAACCCGGATCCATCTTTGCAACAAACATAAAAACTCTAAAGAATGTTTTTCACTGCTTAAAACAAACTACTTTTTAGTATAAGACACCTCAGTGAGATTTTATTTTCCTTTAAAGGCAAAGGTAAGGTTGGCAGGGAAGCTGAAACAGAGTATAACAAAAAAAATGAACTTCTCCAAATCTTTCTGCAGTTGGTTCCATTCCATTCCAGCTTCTCTGCTTTGCAGGATGAATCAATAACGTATTCATACCTTTAAAGGAACACACCAGTAGGTAAATTAAGATGAGTCTTTGTGATTAGGTGCTTTGCATAGGCTGTCACTGAAGCTCACCAGAAGTTCATTAGCGCTCCTCTAATTCCAGGACCACTATCCGCATTCCCACTCAAACATTGTATTTCACCTGTGCTGAGTAGTTTGGGTTTTGTTGTAGATTTTTTTTGCTGGAAGTTGCACAGAGTGGGTAGGATAGCATCTACGCCCTATTGCTGCTACGGTTAACATTTTGCAGTGCAGTTCTAAGTACTTTCTCCTGTGCTGTCTTGAACTTCAAGCATCTGAATAGCATTTTAACCTGAAGTGTTTCCTAGATCAAGACATTGATCTTCCATTGTGTTTTATCACTTTGAGACTGGAAACAAATTAAGGCTTTTTTTTAACCTTTAATTGTTAGCTGGCATGAGAGTAGCATCGTAAAATCATGCCAGCTATTCCCTAGATAATTTTTTGTATTTGTGCATCCACATGTGATCATTTCAATATATTATCAGTATTAACCAGCTGTTCTCTTTACTAAGTACAGGGAACACAAACAATACTCTAAATGTTGATGTTGTCACATCTAATTGCCCAAAATAAACCTGACAATCTCCTAGGGAAACACACTGCAGGTATCACTACATATGCTCACTGAGGGATGTCTAGCGAACAGTCAAAACAGAGCTTGGAATGGCAGAAAACACCAGTGTTCCCACCTAGGTTTTCAATACCGCGGACTTTATCAAAACTAGTGATTGCACAATTTTGAGCTTATAGATATTCCTCCCTCTTAGCTGCACGTGGAGTTGTGGCTCCATTTGAGCACAACCGAGCAACTGGCGTGGTATTTCTAATTATTTTTCACGAGGAAAAAAATTTCAAGCAATGCAGTATCTTACAGAAAGGGAAAAATTTATCTGGGAGGCGTACATGACAAAGCCACTCATCCCCTAGAAATCCAGACATGTTTAACAACTAACAGGTTTGTAAAAAGGAGGCAAATTTCAGAGCCAGAAACCCGTGAGCACAAACAGTCCCAGACAATTTATAATTCTGTACCATAAGTAGCTGGTCCATAATTCATTGACGGAGAGTTAATGAGAATATTTGTAACTAATACCCATAAGAAAGATAAGGGGTGGTATAATGTGGTTTATACTTTCCTACAATACTTTTCAAGGACAGCAGGGAAAGCTTCCTGACAGCAAAAAGCAACAAGAAATATTGCACTGACCTACCGATTTCCTACATTCCCATCAAAGTAATCCATGTGTAGAGACATTAAAGAACAATTTGTCCCAACTGACAGTTTCCAAATAACTAGATGCCTTTTAATTGCTGGCATCATTAACCTTAATAGTATAATTGTGTAGCTCCAAATAATAATAATAGTAATATAATTTCCCCTCACTTCCAAATCGTTCAGCAAAACTAGAAAAAAATGATCCACGGAATAAATTCTAAGAAGGAAGAGAAAGGGGAAAAAGTTCCTATCAGATAAGAACAGGAACTTTATCAGTTTTATCTGCCACAGCTCACAACCTTTAAGGAGTAAGTATCTGCACGTAAACTTCTTTAGACAAGTAATAAATATTAATAATTGCCAACTGCCTATAGGTTTCAAGTGACCTTTTCAAACAACGTGTCAGCTCTCCCCATTCCGAGGACACACTGTGGAACATCGTATAAAACCAGCGCTGTCTTGAATGATTCATTCTTGTGTGCACCCAGGCTTCAGCAACACTACCTGCTAGAGTAACCTCTACTGAAGACATGTTGACATACTCTTTTATTGATAAGTTTAATCACGCATACAGAAAAAGGAGGTATGTTCCCTCTCCCTAAACAGCCAAGAAGGCCTTTCCTACCTAGTCTGGAGTTCCTGAGACACACAAGGTTGGGTACTGGTCACCACAAGTTGCCTCTGCACTCAAGATCTTGAGAGGGAGAGACATCTCTAAAAGGTAATTCAGATTCAGTAACCTGAATGACCCTCTGGGGCTAGCGGATGGCTCAGTCTGTACCTGGTTGGTGATGAGATGCATTTGGATTAGAAACATCTATCATGTTTTAAACAGAATAGCACCTGTGAAGGGAATGGAAAATTTCTTTTGTCAGACAAATCTGACTTAGTAATTGTTATTGGTATAAATAACGAAACTATTCTATTGGTTTTGCCATAGTCAAAGGGAAGAACCCAATAGATCATTTTGTTCTGCACTAGGGAGTAAAATGTAGCAAATGTCTGATTCAGCACATAAACATCTGGGTAAAGAGCACTGGCTTTCAAGGGGAGACAGTTGCTCAGTGTTTAAATACATGCGTAAGTGCTGTATTAAATATAAAACCCATGCTATGCAGTTCTCTGTGTCAGTGAAAAACACAGAACTAAATGATACAACCTAAATATTAATCTTTGGGGGAAAACCTCACTAGAGAGCAAGGACTGAGGAAGAATAGCCTCCTGGATAATGTATGAGGCTGGTCCTTGGCTCTGTTCCTCTTTTGGCCATTGTTATACTCTTCCAGTTGTCCTTTACCAGTCTCTTCATCATGTCTTAACACTTTCCTCACACACAAAACAGGGATAACAATTCTTAGCTCTTTAGGTAGTGCTTTGAGATCCACTGATAAAAAGCTAATCGCTACAATGAGGTTTTCTACATTAATTATAATTGTCCTGAAAGACAAAAAGGTATACAAAGAGGATAGTCCTTAAGCTTTGAACTGTAAAGTATGCTTCACAAAAATAATTATTTAATGCAAGTGTCACTTCCTAGATGTTAAAAATTCAACAAAGTGGGAAGCTTACAAAATTTCTGACTCTCATACCTTCAGTTCTGCATTAGGTACACTGATTTTTCAGTGAGGAGCTCCATCCAACAGAAGTGAACACCTTCTTTTGAACCTATATTCTCTGATGAGCAGTACTATATTGTTTCCCGCAAATGTATTTCCAGGGAAGAGTCCAAGTTTATTTTGCTTGAAGCCCTCATTGATTCCTATAATACCCTTATACTAGTGGTTTTGAGTTTGGTCTGACCGATGCTGGGGCTTCTGTGTCTGCCCCGTTGTGCTGCACTACACCAGGCAATAGCTACTCTCCACAAACCCTTCTTCCCTGAAGTACACTGCAATATGATTGGTAAAAACTAGAGAGGTGCTGGTGTACCTTCAGACGTGCTATTTTAATTCCTGGGACAAAGACACTAAGCTTCAAAGTCAGCCACAGTCATAATTAATGCCCTAACTAGAAAAGCGGTCTGAGGACAGGTGTATGCACCATCTCAAGTATTTTGAAATTTAGCACTTTTGCTGATTATTGCTTTTTCCTCCCCACTCTATGCTCAGAGTTGATGCTCGCATAGGAATATCGTATTGTGGGATGGACCTATCAAGAATCAAGAGGATTTGAATCTTTGCCATGGTATATACATATATACTTACTTTGATTTTTAAAAAACCAAACCAAACCAAACCAAACAAAAATTTGAGTAACAGATGTTTCCATAAAGGCTCAGCTCTAGCAAAGCTATCTCCAGTGCACTATGATTATTCTTGTTAAAAGGGACATTTAAACATTGTGGCTCCCTAGAGCTGCCTTGTTGAGATCTATGTAGCAGAAGTATTATGCATGGAACTCCCAAAAGAAAAGTTGAAAGCTTGAGACATCCCATAGACAACCAGAAGCAATCATGTAATCAATCATCTCCAAATTTTATCCAATCCACTCTCATAAACGGTTATTTAATATGGCTTTGGATTGAGAGAGCTCCTAGGAGAGCTCCTGCTTCCAAATAGGGAAAGAAAAAAAAGATCTGTTGTTAATCTTTCATGCTAAGAAAAAAAAATTGAACTAATAAAATGCAATTAGCGAATCTGTTCAGTGTAGTGAAATCCAGCCAAGCCTGCTGCTTTAAAACTTTCTGCATTTTTGTTAATGCCAATTTTTATCTCTTCCATTTTTGTAAATTCCAAATTATTGTCTTTTTAGTTGCACGGTTTAGGTATTCTATTAGGATAATTGGACATGGGCATTGGGGCATAAATGTTCCTCTGTGAAAAACTCTGGCAAGGTGGGGCAGATTGTGTTTTTGCTTTGCCACTAAAAACGTCTTTTGTCTTAATCTTCTCTATAGACACCCTTAGGGCTCCAAGAAGAAAACCATCAAAAAGAAACACACAGGTTGTCTCTTATAAAATGCTGGTATCAGCAGAGCACAGACTTTTTGTACATGGAGGTGATTATTTTCATCCATTAATACCTCAACCTAGTATTATTGCTTTTTGTCACCTATAAAAGTTATGTCTTATTTTTAGGCTGCAGACTAGCCGTTACATATTGGAAGACCGCTGTATAAACTGTATTTGCTACATGCTGCATAGCAAAAGAGTTGACCTTTCTTGGGAACAAGTCACCACACTCACAGAGCTCTGTGTTACATTTGATATTCAGAGATGATGTTCATTAGGTTGTGACAGCTGTTGCCAAGTTTCGCTTTAGAATGCACTGTAAGAGTGAAAGCATACCAAGATCAAAGGTAAGCTTTATAAAAAATGACTGCTGTAGAAGAATTAGAAGAGAAGAAGTTTGGCTACTAAAAATTACATAAGACTCCGGGACCAGATAACTGAATCTCACCTTAAACAAGCTCATCTCCCCCGAGATGAAGACAAACTAGAAAACTGACTTTTTGGGACCTCTGAATGAAAAAGATTCTTAATTCTGTGAGTGATCACACAAAACGAACTCTGCAGGGATAATCGTGATCAAAAATATCTCCTCTGTGTAAATGAAGGTGATACCATATGTTAAAAACGTATTTCTGACAGTTACAATGAGCAATGAGCAATTCTGCTGTTGATGTGCTTTAAGAAGCTAATAAGACTAAGACTTTAAAAGGGAGGTTACAAACAGGATTAAACATTGAGGAAAAAACCTGTGCACCTCCAGGATCTCTTGCTTAATTTGATAAAAGCTCAAGAACAGTTTCTCTCCGGACCACAGCAACAGATGATTTGATTGGGGCAAGAGTAATCCTGAGAGTCATGTCTCCTGCCTTTGGGTCTTCTGTTCGCTCATTAAAGCTAGGAAGGGTTATTCCATGTAACTTCAGACAGGCCTAAATAATTGTGCCTTTCTGTGAAGCTCTTACCAGGAAACAGTTGCAATTCATGAGACTCAGTCACCTGTAGTAGGTTAATCGGTGTGTTACTGACTGATACTTTTCTTTTTTCCAGCTTCTTTTCTCCTTTGGCACATGACTGTTATCAGTTTATATACATATACATATTTGAACACTTGTGAAGAAGTACAGTTTACATTTTGATGCTTAATGGATCAAAGCATTCTGCAAGCACAAGGTAGATGTGTTGTAGGCTTCCTTACTTAAGCCGACCAGATGGCCACGTTATCCAACTGGCTGAATTGTTCCTATGTGACACAGAAAGAGAAGACTGATAAAAATGTAATACAGAGAACGATAATGAAAGAGGAATTAAAGAGAAGAAAAAAAGGGTTACTGCTTCAAGTTGTGTCCAACAGAAGGCATTACACCCATTTGCCTGCAATCACTTACAGTATTAAACTGCACGGCTGTGATGTGCCTTGCTAGTCTTATTCTCTGTTGGCATCCCTGTGTTGACTGGAACCTCATCAGGGAAGGTACGTCACTCCCCATCCAAGCTAGCGGGCCAGTAAATAGCAAACAGCTCATAGTACCAAAAGGAGGGCCCTCATTTTTGAAAGAAGCATCTCTATTCCTTTGGAGATACTGGAATATGATTTCCCAAAAGACATATTAACCAATTATGTTCAGCTTACTGTATTCAGTTAAAAGCTTATTATATTCAGCTCACAGATTCCTTCTTTCTCTTTCAACAAAATATGCCTACTTCCTCCGAGGTATTTCAAAAACAACAAGCTGTTTGCAACAAAACCCAATGTCCTTTCAAACTAAGTCCCATAAAAAGACCAGTCAACTCTCAAAGCCACTCAAGGTCAGTCAAATGCTGTTAGTACTGAGGACTCTCAGTGGTCTTCAACGATACTATGAGAGGTTTCTTTCTTCTAAGAAGCAGCAGGTCACTAACACAATAAATGCTAGAGCTGAGCAAGAATGAATTGCACTGGAAACTGTGGCTCAAGTATCAGTCAGGCTCCTTTGAAAAAACTTAGTAGGTCTAACAGCATGCATGAAATGCTGTCTGTCCAACATACATAGGATTCCTGTAAAAACATCTGCCAACCCTTGGAGCTTGGATCATACAGAGAAATAATGTAAGGAGAATTAAGTGGAACTCCTTTTTTAAAATTCAGTTTACACATTCACTCCAATCTTCTGCTCCTGCTTCCATTTTTTCTGCTCAGAAATATATCTAAGCCAAAAGGGAAGAATTCACTTTGATGGGCCAGTGTGATCCAGTTTGGTTTAAAAGCTTCTGATCTGTAAAAACCACAGTAACAAAACACACAATGTGGTTCCTGTTTACTTAATGCACTATTTCCCCAGGAATTCTGGTACTGTCATAAATATAATTTCTTGCTCTTATTGCTTTGGAGATACTTCCCTTTTTCAATAATTCTAACAGAACTAAATTGTTTACATAAATTTTGCCATCTTTCCACTAACATTACCAATCAAGCCCGTATGATAGTAAGCAGTGTCAACATTTTTATGAACATTGTTCCTCTAATAACTCAGTGCAGGCAGCACTTTGGTCTTTTGAAATAGGCCAAAAATTAGACTGTTCAGGGAAGAAATATCTGGCGCTTTTGCGTATCAAGCATAAACACTCCTTCTCTTTTTTATGGCCATTGTCAGCCTGACGGACGGAGCAGAGGGCCAGCCACCTCCTATGCAACTCCCCCCACTGTGGGGGTCCACAGGTTCCCCTTGTCACCAAGCTGCAGTGGCAGGGATGGGGCTTGCTTGGGATGCACAGATGAGACACGGTGGGTTTTGGAGCATTTGGGCCAAATTCGTTTTTGAGATCTACTGTTCTTTGTGAAGCTGGCTCAGGAAAGGATGGATCTCCATCTGGCCTCCCGTTAGATGTGAATCTTAATCAGGAAGCCTCTGTGGCTCCTGGATTACCTTGTCTGCTGCCCTTCTGGAGGTAACCTTGTCTCAGGTGGTCCAAGCCCTGGCCACAAGTGCCAACTTACACCTGAATTCTCCAACAGCGCCTTGAACTTTGATCCCTCTGACTGCTCAATGAGGAAGGAATAAGCCGTACCTTTTCCCCTGGGGTGCAGCACACCAAATGGATTAAGTCCAGCTATGCAAGGAAATGCCTATTCCAAGAGTGCCCTGCCAGGACGTTGGCACCATCTGAGTTATGGCTTGGCAGCAGCACCTAGGTGGATGCCTCACTCCCACCACCACGAAGGAGCAATGGAAGGCTGAACAGCACCAGCACGTGAATGAGGAGCTCCATCAGAACTACTGGGAGGAAATCTAGGTACACCCAACCGAAATTTAGTAAGTAGAATCTTGACAATGCCACTTTCTTTCTTCATTTGGAGAGCAAAGAAGACAGGAAGAAATAAGAACAACCACAGTCTATCTTTTTCAGTCTGTCCAGAGGTCACACTGCTGCTACATTTTCTTTTCCTAACTTTTAGACAAAGTATTGTGTCATGTTCGAGACATGTCTGAGAGTTCCCCTTTACTTGGATGAAAATCCGAAAAAATAAATTCTTACTGTATGGCACTGGCAATTTTTTATTGATCTTTTTCTAGGGAGGAAAGTAATTTTTAATGTTTCTCCAAGATAATTATATAGCTTTCCACCTTCCTATCATAGGTAAAACCCCTTAACTCTTGTGTCAGTGTGCTCAAACCTAGGCACACTTAAGGTTACTCCTATGGCTATACAGTGTCTTATTTAGGCAGTTTGCTTCTTAGTAGTAGATACGCTCCTTACAATACGTCTAATTTCCTAAGACTTTACTTACTCCTTACTCCTAAACAATATTTTTAGTAGCAGTTCAGACACTTGTTCTCATTGATTGGGTAACCACAGATCCATGCTTCTTTCTGTGACTTCCTCAGTTCCAAAAAGCCTGCTGGAATTAATATCCTACTGTGGATGGGGCAGAGGGGGACTGGAGACAAAGGATGCTGCTCCCAAAGAGTTTAATGGCCCCAAAGAGGGCACAAGGAGAAATGGCTTCTCCAGCTCACAGGTTGAGATACTACCACCAAAGTGGTGTGAACACAGAGCTTGAAATTCTCATTTAGTTCCCTACAGGAAGTCTCCTTATCCTTGACTTGAGAAGAGCAAGATGAATTTCATTGATAGAGAATTTCAGGACAGTGCTTGATGCATACTGGCTTTATAATTAAAAATATACAACCAAAGAAAAGATGGTCATAAAATGCTGCCTAGGGCTATATCTAATACATGATGTTGTTTTAGTTTCCTCCTTACATTATATTTTTATCATCAACCCAGGGAGTTCATTAAATCTGTAAAGCTGTTGGAAGTTATCTGACAGCGGATTGTATTACTAGAGAGAACTATTGATCCAGGCTACTTGATCCCATTACAACACACTTCCATGAAGCTTGTGAGAGGCAGCAATCTGTTGCTTCTGCACTAACTACAGTTATTTCTCATGGATGGAATAATGAAATGTTTTCTGATGTATAACCATGACAGATTTTATCTGGAATGAGTAAAACAAGTAAAAGTCAGTCATAAAATATAGCATGGCTGGAATCAAAGGCAGCTAACTCTTCTGCTCTTCCATCAGACTGACAAATAACTAACACATTGTGCAGCTCCTTGTATACGACATTAAATCTCAATCAGTTGTTTTCCTACTGTGAGATTAAAATGGAATTATTTATCTATCTGGAATATCAAAAAAGGCACTGCATCATGAACTCTAAGCTTCTTGTTCTGATGCAGCATCTTTCCCCCAAAAGACTAAACAATGTCAAATGGACTCCCTCATCACTGAAGATGCAATATATGAAACCCTCACCAGGGCAAGGAACCACCACTTGAATCTTAAAAACAATTATTAAACAGGGCTTATGTCATACTTAATTCGAGGAGGAACTCAACTTAAGCAAATTTGTAACATGAAGGACTCCGAGGAACTCTTTCAGCAGGTTTTACATAATGAAATACCAAATTATATGTACCGGTTTATGTTACTATATTGACAGCTGGCAGAATTATATCCCACTAAGGCTGTGCCATACTTTCATATGATAATTTCAGTACTCACAATTTAATAAAATTTGAATATTCGGTGCTGAAATTTTCAAAGACTAGTACATGTACAAAGTTTTTTTTTTCCTCCTGGAGAGTCAGTGTTAGAGAAAAAAAAAAATCTCTATTCTCCCTACTATCCAGTTCACATGTAAGAATTCAGAATTCACTTTACAGAAAGCCTGAACATGATCATGCTTTAGAGCAACAAAACACAGCTTAGCTGCTACCCTAATGTCAGGAGCACATGCACGTTGAGGAGTTATCCAAATTTGGCCATGTTATACTGCTTCCGTAAAACAGTTCATATGTGCTGATGCACCCAGGACTGATTACCTTGGCAACGGAAGGGTGGTGGCAGCAAAAGAAGGTCAAGGAAAGACTGGGAGCACACTTCCATCCAGGATTTAAAATTTAGGGACCTCTTCGCAATGCTCTGCTTCAGTCCTTCAGCCTGGCCGCTGGTCTACTCACCAGCAAAGAGTTACCTGCCGCCTCATGAACTGAAAAGGTCTGGTCCCTGCTGTGGATGCAAAGGAGCCTTCTGCAGATGATCTGTGTGAGACAGTTTGCATCAAATGCTGCATTTTGGCACCTTGTCCCACCTTCTCCCTGCCCCCTACCCAGCACACTTCTTAATATTTAAATTAAAAATGCTAAGATGGCACAGTACAACTGGTGAATGAAGAATTCTGTATGCAACAGCTCATCCACCTCATAACACAGATTTGGTCCTTGTGCACTATCTCACTATAATCACAAAATAAGCTCGTGTCAGGGCGAATATACATAATAGGCACCTCTCAGCCTAACATCTGGATTATAAGTCATACACATGAAAGAACTAAATTAAACCAGCATGAAACAGCCTTACCTCTGGCATTTCTTGACTTCCACATGCTTAATTTGACACTGTAACACTCTTCTGAAAGCCTTTTTTTTTCCCCCGCATGCATGCATGTCTACCTCTATACTATTACAAAGTACACTGTGCTTTCATTGCATCCTATAAATGTCTGTTCAGTATTGGAGGACTGCTTAGAAAGAAGCATGACAAAATGTAATTTAATTTGGAGAAGGATGCCCTATAGATGCACTGTACGAAAGGAAGCAAAATGCAGCAGAAGATGCCCCACGTGGGCTTGTGGCATCAACAAACATGAAGGAACAGAAGTTGTGCATCTGGGCTAAGGCTCAAGCTCCAGTCGCATCCATTTCTCGCAGTTAGAACACGCAAAACCTTTCCCCTGTTCTTTGCTGGGGGGAGCCCACCCTACAGACCTTCCAAGCAGAGCTCCCCCACCCGGCTACTTCACCTTATGAAATCCATAGGGATAATAATCTGAGACCTTTCCACCTCTGTCGAATTTTTCCAGCAGATTCACTGAGGAAAAACAGGCAAACATGGTACAATCACATAACCTGGAAATAACTTTGATAAACTGCTGTTGAGAGCTGAACAGAACAGAACCAGCAATCAATAACCCAAATGCTACAATATGACAAGCAAAAGACAAGCAAATTTGACATGAAAGACAGTTGGCTGCAGAGAGTTCACACGTAAGTTGTACAGCATGGTCAGTTCTATAATTAGAGAAGTGTAGAAACCTTCTTTATAAAGTTATCTTTAGATGTTACCAAATCATTTCACAAATGGCTTCTTGATACTTTTGCACCGGGTGGCTTCAGAGTTTAGATCACTATATCAGAGCTTTACTTCTGAAAACTTGACCTCAAACTCAGTGGCTGCTCCCCACTGGTCTTAAGAATTAGCTGAAGATGAAGCACAAATAATTCTAGCAGGTCTCCTACTGGCAATAAAGCAAAAGCACATAACACAGTAGATCTTTTTTTTGCCATTAAAAGTGCCCACTCCTTCCGTAATCTCTGGACTGCCACATTAAATTTTTATTTTCTTCTTGGAATGTAGTTTCTTTATTAGAGACCATATAAAAGATAGGAAAATAAAGAGGGACTCTCCCCTTCCCTTCTCCAACTATTAATGATATTGTGTCCCTTTTCTCTCAAAAATGGCAAATAAGTTGGACTGAGCAAAGATGTGACACAGACAATGCAGCAAAGATATGAAATATAACCCTGGGTTGGATAAATGGAGCAATAGTTAGGAGAAAGATAACTTTACCTCTAAATATTGCATCAATGGGAGCAATACCAGAACATCATGTAGCATTCTGCCATTTTCCTTTTACAAGAATAAAATAAAACTGGAGAACCTAAGTAACGCTTAACCAAGAGCTGGGAAAAGGTGTTATAGTGAGGGACTTAAGAAGTTAAAGCAGTTTAGCTTTTCAAAATAAGACCAAGAAGAGATTTGATTACAGCAAAGCTGCACCTTTTCAGGGAGAAAATGCCAATATTAAAGGCCTGTTTAATCTAATGGGGAATGACATAACAAGAACCAATGACTAGAAGCTGAAGCTAGATAAATCTAAATGAGAATTAATGCTTCTACTTCTAGCAGAGAGGATGATTAACCTTTGAAACATACTACCAGAGGAAGTGCTAGATACTCCATTTATTGAAATTTTGGATGAAGTCTGTATGGCTTTCTGGAAAAAAGAAACATTAAAATCAAGGCAGGATAGCCCCCATTTAGCATTTTCACTTGGAGGGCACATTACTGGACTCCCAATAAAAAGAGCATGTGTTCTCGGTGGATCCCATACTGCTCTTCGATCCCAGCCCCATTCAGCCACACACCTTACTAAAGGATAATTAAGCTCTCATTACAACAGTTGGAAAGCTACTCAGTGGTGTCAGTCACGCCAACTGCCCTGTTGCCTAAACTCCTATTCGTGCCTCTAAACGTGCACTCTCCTCCACGCGGAAGGAGCTGTGGGTGGTTTGGGAGTAAGGACGATGCTCACCAGAGTGATGGCAACTATCGCGCTGGTGCACCACCTCACTTCTCCAGCCTGCCGCAGGACCCAGAAGGACAGAGCAGCAGTTAAGTCATACATTTTTAAAAGTGTTTCATTTAATAAGGTACAGAGGGTTTCACTCTTGAATTACTACTGTATCATATGGCATGAAATTGTAATAAATTTATGCGCGTTTCTTAACAGGATGATTAACTGATTTTCTCTATTAGAAAAAGGTGGCATCTTAATTTAGGCGCAAATTATATTACACTGCCACCGTGACATCACTGAGAATAAAGTCTCTACATTTTGTCAGGTAATGCATATGCAAACCAGGTACAAAAAAACGACAGTCACCATGCTCAAGTCATAGCCACCTTTCCATCTGACCATTCCTGATCCTTTTACTTTTGTCTTCTCATGCTCCAGAGCCCTGAAAACCTTTCCTCACTTCTTTCTTCTGCTTTTTTCCACCCCAAAGTCATCCTGTCCTCACCTACAGAGGTTTGCTCTGTGAAAAGTTCATGTGAGGGAAAGAAAACTGTTAGATGACACAGCGCTGTCTATCCTTGCTATCTGCTGGTTACTTGGGTGACCTTTACAGTAAATAAGTACAAGACTGGCAGCAGAGATTTCACCACCAGCCACATCTCTCCTCTCCTGCCAGACACTGCACAAGGCTCACAAAACTGTGGTGAGGCAGCCCAAGTGTAATTATTCCAAAGATGTCCATTCACGGCTTGACTTTCTAATGCTGGCTACGCTGCATTTAAAAAGTCCACCCCACTCACGAGCTATTTCTGACTGCAATGATATTCCCTATATTTAAAAGGGAGGGAATTGTCATTCCACGAATCATACAGAATATTTTTGTATTCCTCACTCCAAAATGTCAAGTCCACAGTTTTCTATGAACCTTAGAAAATATGTTTAAGCTTCTCTTTGTTTTATGCCCGTGGCAGTGCAGTATGCTTCCCTCTACTTTGGCTCAGGCTTTTCAAGTTAACCATGGCTGGCTATCTTGCCAGGGTTAAAAAAACACTTACCTGATACGTCATAGACAGTCTTAAAGATAGATCAGCTAAGTTTGTGTAAGTAGTACCTCCCCCCCAATATTTAAATAGCAAGTAATTAATATCCTATAATAAAAAACTGCCTGATCCTGACAGCTCCAAAGTTTGCAATGCAAAGAGAACAACTGATGGAAAGAAAATTCTAATCATTAGGCCAAAATGTTCTGCAGTTCCAGCATCAAATGACTGCATTACAGTTTATACACGACCCCCATAACCCAGAGACAGAAATGTAAACTCTTACTTCCCTTGTGACACAGGTGACTCATTGTGTCTCCAAAAAGCAAATTTCCCACCAGGTTGACTTAGTTTTCGAGGTGTTGCATTTAGAAAGTCTTTACATATTCTTTGAGGTATTTCTGACCACAGTGATATTTCCTGCATGCATAAAAGGGGATATTGCTGGGAGGAAAACCAAAATGGAATATTTAAGTGTATTCATTTACAAAGTGTCCTTCAGCTTGGCTGAAAAATCAAAATGCTGCTTGCCTTGTTGTCAAAACTAATTTCTTTCAAACTTCTTGAGTATAACCAAAGAGTCAGTGCCAAGCACACCTCTCTTAAATCACCAGAAACTCTGACCAGTGAGTAAGGGACAGTTCACCAAACCAGCTCCTTTCTCAGCCACACACCCAACTTGAAGCATACCCAGAAATACATTTCTCTGTGATCTCACCACCTCCTTCAAAGCCATGGCTTGAACAGGAAGTTCATTGAACGTTCTCTAATGGGAGAATTCCACTCAAAAATTCCAGCATAAAAATTTCAAAAGATTTTGTGAAGCTGTCAGTTTTAATGAAGCTTCTGAAGGAAACGTGAGACTCCCCAGACTGCTGAATTCTTGTATCCAGCTGGCCCATGGTCCTACATGACCAGCCCAGCACATGCATGGTCCTTTGCTATGCAGTATCTTAAATTACTTACAGAACATCTCCTAAATCTCTCACCTACATTCAAAAGATGTCCCGAATGACCATTTCTGCATCTGCAGGAACTGTTCCTACTGATTACGGACAAGTGTCTTGTCTAGGTACGAGCTGGTCAATTCTGCAAAAGGAACTACCTGGGAGTTTCATATGACCAGGTTCTCCACCCAGGATGTTAATCAACAGGGGGAGGCACAAAATTAATGCCTACCAATTGGTGCAGATATGGCAGGAGCTGCCTCAGTGAATTTATAGTTCTGAAATTCCCACCTGGAGAGCTCCTGCACCAATTAGTCAAATATTTTGCTGTGAAGGTGGCTCAGACTTGAGTCAATCGCCTTGTCTCATGTTGGTCCATTGTCTCAAGCCAATCCATTGCCTCATCTACCTACATGACTAACTGGGGAACTCCCAGACCACACAGAAAATTACAAATTTGGGTGTGCACACAGATACAGTCCTGCTACCCAGCTATACCACCATTATAACGATAGGACATGCTTGAATTTCATCCCTGTAGCTCTCTTGTAATTTACACTTCATAGCTCTGGCCACAGTGGGAATCTCCCCAAAACAGAATACTTTTCATCTAATGGAATTTGAATAGTAAATGATATTTAGCTTTTACAGAGTATGTTTCATCAACAGAAATCAAAGGATTAACATTGTTATTCTCATTCTACAAACAGGCTTCACAGGTAACTGTAAAAGGGCAAAGAGACTTCCTCACAAAATTCCTCAGCCCAGCAGTGATACCGAAGGGAGAATATATGCAGCAGAATAGGGTAACAGGCTTAATTTCCATCCTCTCAAACCTTTCATCAAAATGATGAAAAAAACGCTCACCTGAGAGGTTAGTATCATCACCTCGATTCAACAACAAGGGGACAAACTCAGGAGATGTCAAGGGATCTGACTAGGAAACTTGTGGCTGAGTCACTAAGACACACATTTTTACTGACTCTGTGTTACATGCTTTTACTCATTAAGCATTTTTCCTATATATACTACCAGAAAATACATGAAGGATATAAAAATATACATTCTGTCTGCTTGAGTATAAGACAGAACAGAAGCCAGCTTCTCAGATTTATAATCTTGCTGTCACTGAAATAAAGGAACTTGAAGACAGACTACACAGACACAAAAAAATAATAGTTTTCCTTAAAGCAAAAAACATCTCACCTTCAAAATACATCCTTTAGGACGCTCCTCTCCTTTTTAAGTACAAAAGCACCAGGAAAAAAAACCATCGTGATTTAGAGGTACCACTGATAAATAAATTATAATTCGGCACTACAATTTTTAGGATGTATGGTTCTTTTATTAAAATCAGAGCCTTCCAGCACTAAAATGAGAAATCACAGGAAATTAGACCTATGTTTCTGCTGCACTGCAACAGCTCTGAAAATACAGAGTGCTCGCTGATTTACAACACTGACATTGCCGATTCCACCAACTGATGACTACCTACAGGCTTTGCTGTTGGTTTGAAATAGCGCTGAACTTTAGCCAGTGCAGGAGTTTGATTATGGAGGCAATCTCTTCTCGTCCTATTCATTATGCTGATAAAACAGCAGCTAGCACTTCACATTAGGCGGAACTTCTACTTTAATTACAGGATTTTTACTAAAGTTTGTCTTTCGGTGACACTTCAGGAAATGTGGAGTCTGCATGTGTAATGTAAAAACAACTAATTGATTCTGTATCACTGCTACTTGCAATAGATTAAGGTTCCTGGTATTTAAAGTGTGGAGAAGTAATATAGTGATATCCACTTCCTACCTAAGTAAATATTCTGTATGAAGAAAGGCCTTTTCCTGGATGGTAATGCAAGCATAGAATTAAGTTCTTTCATTGTATCAGATAAAACTTTATATTAAATATACAAAAGTTTGATTTGAAGAATATTTAGAAAAATGGTTATCTATAGATGGTGACAGATTATTCAGGTTTAAAAACCGAGTCAAATGTTGAATTTAATCAATACGCGATTGCGATGGCAAAGTCAGATTCATGAACATTGTTAAGTGCAAACCTGCTAGGAATAAAAAACAATTCCTAACTAGGAACAAGTGGCACCTCACATGAATGCTGATCTTCCCAGCCTTATCAGTGATCAGAAAGAAATACAGTTCGTACTATAGCATTGCAGTAAGTCCCCTCATGGGCCTCTGCACTCCTACAGGTCTTAATGAAGGTCACGCGGTACGGGACATTACACAGACTTCCAAAATTACGTGATTTTTGTTTTCTTTTCAGGCATCAGCTGTTTTCAGTTTTAGTGTCCCTCATCAGGCCTTCAGGGGGTCACCTCACCTATTCAGGACATCTGCAGATGCATCCACCAATAGCCAAACAAGTCGCTAGAAACTGGCACTTCAGGGTCACAAGTCATCTGACCCTTTCAGATGCCTAGACATACTTCTAGGATGCAACGAATCGTGCCCTAAAAGTATTTCTCTCCATAGACTATAAGAAGAGCCCAGACAAGTAACTCTGATGCAGACATCTACAATTAGATGAATCCCACTCTTAGTATCACTGCAGAGTCAAGCCCAGCAACTTGGATGCACACTTCTCATACAAAGAGGATCAATATTTTCAAGGTATAAGAGCAGCACTTCTTTCCCAATCTCACTGTTTCCAGCGTAACACAGGTAATAAGTGACTTGCCATAGCAAAATACGCTTCACAGCCAGGAGGAGCCTCCATGTAACAGAGATTATTGTCTCTCTCCTCTGGTGAGAGGGTGTAAATGCCTCAGAGCAAACGGGAACCTGAGGTCCTTTACCCTTGGGTTGTACAGTACAAACTCCCAAACCTAGGATAGCTCTGTTTGCACTGTCATAATTCTAAACTTGTTGATGGGTTTAATTCAGCCACCATCCCCCACTCCAAGAGGGATCATGATCACCTCACCCAACATTTCTAGTAGGAAAAAACAATCTATTCCAGAAAGTTACTGATCTAAACATACTTTCCATAAATTAACAGTTCTGTTTTCAAAACTGACCTGCCAGCCATAACTTAAATACATATACCGAATGCCCTGACATCAACGGCAACACTCAGCACGAGACTATAAATAAGTGAGGTCTGATTCAGTCTTCCCTTTCATAAGTGTGACCCAGGTCTGCCCAGCTGCCACCATGAGTAAAGCTGCAATTGTCCAAGAAGCTTTACACAGAACGGCTCGTTTGCAGAGAGGGACTATTAAGTGGCCATTTAAAAAAAAAAAAAAAAAAAAAAAAAGATACTGCATATTTTTGCAAAATTTTCTGCAAAAAAAGAATTGAAAGGTGAAAGGCAACATATAAACTTAAGAGCAGCACTTGCCTTCCCTTCCCCCCACCTCCCAGCTTGCCCCATGCTTCAGTGGGCTCAGTGCCTCTGCATCACCAGCATGCAGCATGCTGGATCATCACTTGAATGGGAGCCAGCCAGCCATGGCAAGGATAGACTCATGGGCACTAAATAGAAAAAAGTCAATTTTGAGGTAATTACGTGTTGAATGCCCTTCTTAACCTGCAGCTGTTGGGGGCATTCAGCACATATGGTTAAGGCTGATGAAATTTTTAAAGTCACTGAAATTTATAAGGTTACCTTGGCAGGTCACCCAGCTTGAATTTTTTTTTTTGCTAGTGTACAGAAACAGCTGAGAGCGAGACTATGCTGTTTACTGATTGTAAAAGGGGAATGCAGTCATGCTGCATTAGGAACTGCTCAAGGACCAAAACTGAACCCAAACTCCTCAGTGCTCCAGGGCAAATGATTGAGAGAGAAGGAGAAAAAAGACAGGAACAATTATTCATCGCCTCTTTTAAAGCACTGTATCACTGTCCCGGCTCCATCCATCCCCTTCTCCCAGTCTCAAAAGAGAGGGAATGCCTACGGATGCGGGTAGCTCCTGCAGTGAGTAGGGGAAGTCCTTATGTCCCTCAGAGTATTTTTGAGCTCAGTGAGGAATTTTGACAATACTTTTTTGGATGGAGAATTCCTTGAGAAAGATCACTTTTCTTTCTTTTTTTCAAAGAAACACATGGACAGGAAGGGACTGGCTCCCAGACTCTTGACCACTTGCCGTTCCCCTTAGATTTCTGTCACACATCTCATGACACCGGGTGTGTGGCTTCAACTATAGCTGAAGCGAGCAGCCTCGGAAAGACATTATTACCTAAAACAGACTGAAGTAAGTTGGGGTTCTTATTTCTAGTCAGCTCTTTGTGCCATTATCCACCATCACAGAGCTCAACCCTTAGCTTTAAGAGAAGCCAAGCACTGAAGATCTGTCAAGACCCAATAAGCCTTTGTGGCCCTGATGGTGCCAGGAGAATTCCTTTCCCTTACTAACCAATCTCTCTTCTGCTCTCCTCTGACAACTGAGGGGCCTCAACTACAGCCTGCAATTAAAGTAGCCATGACCCTGCTCTAAAAAGTTCACTCACAAAAGAGAAAATATGTTCTACAAATTTTCTTGCTTTTTGTTTTCTGAGTCAGTCTTTAAAACTGTGTCTGTTGTGTGCCTACAAACAGGTCTTACAAACAGACCTGTACAACATAATATGAGGCACTAACATGTTAGCTGAACTGTGAGTAAACCACAAAGCGAGAAGTCATCTGACTTGGAGGATCTGAAGTGATCTTCCCCAACAAAAGGATGTCACTCCTTTGCATTCAACACTCCGTAGGATGGCTCCAGTGTTCAGCGCTGTACAACACAAGTTCCGTGTTATTACAGAGTATTTCCATGCAAGTCACTGTGGAATTGTGTTGGCATTTTCAGAGAACTAATAATGATAAATGTGTTGCAAGCTTCTTTACAGTTTTTTAATGAGTAAAAATGTAGAGCTGGGTGATTCATAGAAGATGCAAGCTTTGGATGTTGTCACAGTTTAACCCCAGCCAGCAACTAAGCACCACGCAGCTGCTCACTCACTCCCCCCCACCCCACCCAGTGGGATGGGGGAGAAAATCGGGAAAAGAAGTAAAACTCATGGGTTGAGATAAGAACAGTTTAATAGAACAGAAAAGAAGAAACTAATAATGATAATGACAACACTAATAAAGTGACAACAGTAATAATAAAAGGATTGGAATGTACAAATGATGTGCAGTGCAATTGCTCACCACCCGCTGATTGACACCCAGCTAGTTCCCGAGCAGCGATTCCCCGCCCCCACTCCCCCCAGTTTATATACTGGGCATGATGTCACCTGGTATGGAATACCCCTTTGGCCAGTTTGGGTCAGGTGCCCTGGCTGTGTCCTGTGCCAACTTCTTGTGCCCCTCCAGCTTTCTTGCTGGCTGGGGATGAGAAGCTGAAAAATCCTTGACTTTAGACTAAACACTACTTAGCAACAACTGAAAACATCAGTGTGTTATCAACATTCTTCTCATACCTAACTCAGAAACATAGCACCGTACCAGCTACTAGGAAGACAATTAACTCTATCCCAGCTGAAACCAGGACAGATGTTCAAAGTTTGTGTTACAAGAAATCATTATAGTAGGACAACCTTACTGAGTCCTTGCCTCTTGCATTCCTTCGTGACCTGATATAAGACGTAAACAGACCCGCTCTTTGGAAATCTTATACTTTTTGTATTGAAATTAGTTGCAAATCCTTGATTAAGTACAGGCATGAAGTACAATGGTGTAAACAGTGAATAACAGCAGTCTGCACTTAGAAGATTTGGTTAAAGTACATAAAAATCTTCACTAGAAGCCAGGATTATTGAAGGAGTTCAAGGCAAAAAAAGGCCCTGCATATGCACAGCACTAATATTGAGAAGTTCTTACAGAAGACTCAAACACATTCATCTTTATCTGCACCTGGTCCCATTGAATAGTTTCATGGCATTGCAGACACTTAAACAGCCACATACTGGTCGGATGACTGGTAAAAATAGGTGAGTAAAGTACAATTAAACTGGTATGTATGGATACTGTAATCTCAACAATCTGTGTATTTTGACATAACATAGAGCTTGAAAGAATAAGTGAAGCTTTAAACATGGCAAGTGAAAAATTACCTATGTAATTGTCCCTTTTAGAAAACCAGACTAATTTGTAGTGCTGATCAGTCTTGCAACAGAGGAAAAACAAAAGCCAGCCATAATGGGCAAAGGCAGTCAAGCATCTCAGCCATCTGAAAGGAGGTAAAAAGATCTTCAGCATTAGGAACAGAGATTGAGTTACGAATTCTGCACATGGAAAACTTTAAACTATGATAAGTGTAGGTCATCTGCTTGGGATAACAAGCCAAGCCACCAAGTATTAACCAGAAAGTGAATGGGAATCACCTTATATTAATACTTTCTATGTAAACATTATTAGAAGCCCCTCATCCCATACCCTGACTATCAAGAAAGCAGGCTAATGTAAGTTATGTTGAAAAGGAAGCCAGGCTCCAGATGTATAAACTGTCTGATGGAAGTTAGCCATTCTGGTTATTCTGCTGTAGATAGCTTTATTGCAGGTCTGTACTCTTAAGAAAGAAGGGAACAGCAAGCCACTGCTGCGACAAAAAGTCACATAGCAGTTTCAAGAGACTTTTCCAGGTAAAGTCCATTTAAAGCACTTTCTTCCACAACAGCTTGAAGAGCTGTGTACTAGAGTGCTCTACAATACTACCCAAGAGTAATGATGGTGTTCGCCAGCCATGTGCCTTAACACCACATCCAGATACACTCTGTGAGGTATAAATCGGACCGCACAATACAAATAGTCTAACTGGGGCTACTGGAAATAATTAGAGAGTAGAGTACTACCTATTGATGTGTTGTTATTGCTGCATATGACTAAGAGTATCTAAAAATTCAACCAACTATATAGTCAAGCTTAATTCAGGTGAATCAAAAGGGTTTCCGGACTCAAATGCTACAAATAGTATGAGGGACCTGCTCCAGCCTCTAAAGCCAGTACAGGTCTCCTGATCGGAAGAGCTAGTAGACAGGCTTGTTGCTCCAACCCCTCTGAATGGATTTGGGATTTATGTTAGCATGACTTGCTGACCCAAAAGATGGGAAGAAAATGAGCCTTTCCTATTCTGCAACCTCCAGGACAGTACTTGATTTGTGCAATGCCTTACAGTATCTCTGACTTTGGAGGTGGAAGGGAGAAAGGAGCTGAAGTGAAGAGCCCTCTCTGCTCTCCTGACTGACTGGGTCTGAGAGCAACATGTCCATGCAGGGAAAAAACTAACCTAAGTAGGTTAGCGATAAGTGGTCTTTCTCTGGAAAAATGAATCATCTTGTGAAGTGACAGAAGATTTGAGAATTTTTCCCAAGTCAATCTGGAAACTGGAGGTAGCTGAGTGTCCACCAGAGAAAGAGTCTCTACTGAGAAAGGAAGAAGACGGAATTATCAGCGAGTGGGGCAGCAGGCTTGGAAAAAGTCAGCCAAGAATTTTGTCTGAGAGGGATCACCTTGGGAAGATCAAAGAACTGATAGAAACTGGAAAGTCAGAGTTTCATTCAGACAAACTGCAGTCTAGTGAGGAATGGAGCAAGTAAGCTTCATCATTCAAACCTGTGTGACTTCTGTAGTGCCATCACTCAGTGTCGAGATATTGTGCCCACTTGGGCCAAATGTTGTGTCCAACATTCAGCGTCTTCCTTACCCACAGAAAAGTCAGACTGCAGTGAGTACTGACTTCTGCAAAGGAAAGTTAACACTAAAGCACACCTAGTTTTAGTTAAAGTTCTCCTGCTGTCTACTGGAGCTAATTGCAATCACAGACTTCTTCCTTTCCCCAAACACTAGCAATGGGTAATGGAAACATTTGTAATAATTATCTTTTCTGGAGAAGCACAAATCAAATAAAATCACCACAACACTAGCTGTCTTGAAAAGGTATCAAGATGATCTATTTATAAATGTTGATATATAGCTAGAGAGTAAGATGAAGCATTGCCTGTGCCCACAATATAGTCCTATTCACTCATCGCACCAGGACACCATCAGCACCTTCGCCTTTGAAGAATTGGGCAGAAGGAAACCAGAGAAAAAGGAAGGCTGAAAAACCCTCCCTTCAGTGATCTTATGGAGGGGCACTATATTTGCGTCCTGTATGAGGCACTTCAGCAGACCCATATGTTGTTACTATTCCTTTAACCATCCTTTAAGCGTTCAAACTTCACCACTAGTGTGGGAAGTGTGTGACAGATATACAGTTAGTATTTCCAATAATGATACAAATGAATGACATTCTATTCAAACAGTTTAGACAACGGTGATAAAAATAAAAAAGCACACTAGAAAAGAAAGGGGAATGTGTGTGTCAAAAAACTACCTATAGCTTGAATGATGGAGGAATAATTTAAATGTTGCTATTATAGCAGCAGAATTCAAATGAATGTCAGGCAAGTTTCAGGCTAACATGCTCATAATTCCTTTGATCACAATGTTTCACAGTATTTAGCATGTGATGGAGAGCTTTCACTTATTTACGGTACAAAAAGTAGGGTACAAATTATTAATAGCTCATCTCATTCACCAAGTGTTAAAAAGTAGCAGGAGGTAGGTAGTGCAACGGCTGTTTAGAAAGCAGTCCTCCTTAAGAAGTTTTAAAGGAAGATCACATATAGCCCAAGCTGCTAAAATCCTTTTAAAAGATAGTACAGGTTAGTGATGCCATTTCAGGGCATTCTCCTAGAAATCTTCCAGTGCTGCAGAAAGAACAAAGCCAGCATACCAGCCAGTGCTCTGCCATTTCGGTAGTTGTCAGCAGCATCCCAGGTTTCCAACCCAACACATACAAGTTCTCAAATTCAACTCCCACGGTAAACCAACTGGAAGAATGATCTGCTTTTGCTGGACCAGAGTAGGAATCTTCAAATAGCCTGAAAACTAGCAAAGATGTGAGGCTGGCAGAAAGCAGGAACTGATTGGGAAATAAAAAAAACCCAAGCCAACCCAACCCAACCAACCAACCAAAAAAACCCCCAAAACCAAAGCAAGGTAAAACTTGCTGCCTCTGTAACATCCATATCCTGTGAGTTCCCTGGGAAGCCTAAACACTGGAATAGGAAAAACACATGTATTTCCTTTGCGGCCGCCCATAGCCTGGGTCTCAAATTCCATGACTGTAAGTCTCAAGAATCAGGCCTACACCATCCATCCATCTGCCATCTGAGGGGCTGATTAGAAAACCTGTTAGGTTAGGAATTTGCTGTGAGTTCTGGTGGAGATACCTCGGGCAGTCATTCACTGCACCCTCCCATACTTAGACTATTCCTGACAGATGTTTGTCCAATCTATTCCTAAAGAGCTCTACAAGCTCCATCTATTTCTTCATTATCCCTACTGTTGCAAAGTTTGCCTAATGTAACCTGCAGCTGGCACAAAATGCCGATTTCTTTCCCCGAACAGAAACTAAGCTTGTTGAACACCTCCACAGGTGCACTTAGATACCTGTGTTTACTTGTATTTTTAGAAGCATGCCTACTGCTAAGCGTGTATAAACTAAAATGAGCAATAAGTTAACCATGACTTACATTTTAAGACTCTCTAAATAACAACTTGGACTGCCAAAGAACCTCAAGTTGCACTTTAACTAACTATATAGAAAAACCACTTCATCCACAAGCAAGAAGCAGACACCACTGAGACAAAACGCACCATCTGCTTAACAAAACTCCATGACACTACACAACAGTTTATGATGAGTGAGATGCCAGGAGGAAAGCAAACCAATTTTAAAAATTTCTCTATCTATTACTTAACAGTTCTCCTCTCTGTGTGTAATTCTAGTAACACCTGCTTTCCTCAGCGTCTAACATCTCCTTTTTCCTCCTTTTAGTTCTGCCTAACCAAGAGAGTTATGGCTGCGAAAGCTCCAGCTCTGGCCAGCACATCATCAATGGAATTGTTAATTAAATTGCAAGGTCAGATTGCAACCTCGCTATTCCAATATAATGAAGTACATAACTTTTGGAACATGACAAAACTGAGCTGAAAGCAATGGAAACATAAAACACTTCATTTCTCAATTTTTTTTTTTTTTTACTTCCCTTTTTTAGAGGATGAAGCTGATCTTGTGAAATCTGTGTGAGTTTTAGCATCAGTTTCAGAAGAATTTGGTGTTTGGTCATGAAGGCTGCAATTTTCAGCAGAATTTGGCAAAGTCATGTAGACTAACAAGGAATTTGCATCAGGGGCCTCAGTTAACAGTTTCAGAAAGTTGAACTGAACCAGCTTTGGTCTGACCAAACATAAAGTTGTAGCAATAAAATTAGGGTAATAAATTCACCTTGTATGGATGTTATTCTATACACATCTAGCAATTTCTCTAAGAAGGATAAAAACCAAACTGTGTAAGATACTTTCATAGAAATTAGCAGTCATACTGGAAAGACATACTGGTTCACACATACCCATAACTGAAACAGCTATATTGGTACAAAAATCTGTCCTTAGATTACAATGTGTAAGAAGATGCTTTTTTCAGTTCTCCACAGCACTGACGCTTCAGAATTCTTACAACTTGGCACAGTTCTAGCAGGAAGGTTTGAGAAAAAGCCATGCATCGATTCCACACCACAGTGGTTAAGGTCACCCTTGCAAAATCAAGTCTTTTCCCTTCCTAATTCAGAGTAAGGACATAACCTAAGCCTCCTCCAACCTGTTCCACATTGCTATCATGCCAGGGCAGATCACCAAGTCCTTCCTGCTGGAGCTGTCCTATTTTGTAAGACCAATGGAGAGGCTGTATATGTGGAAAGGAGACTGACCTTTAGGCAAATGGATTATTCATCTAGAGCTTGCAAGGATCAAACTGCTACGCCAAAGAATTTAATATGCAGTGAAAGAGCTCCAGCATGGAAGAGGCACTCTGAGACAGCTGGTGGGCTGGGGGCTTGGCCAGTCTCCCAGCGTCTGGAATAACACAGGTAGGAAGACCTGACTAATGAATTCATGCACTTAGCCAGTGAGGACATTAGGTACCATGTTATTACACACACCACAGATTGCCTCTCCTGTTTTGATCTAAACTGTTTGTTTTACTAAAGTTTTACTGGAACTGGTATTTTCACTTGAAAATACTCATTTTTGATGAGTGAACATTTTCTGATAAATCACTTCCCAGCATATTCTCAGTCTCATTTTAGATGGATACATGTCACATTCTGAACAGCCATTACACTCCCTGAACACCCTCAGATATTTTCCCATCTAAATGCTAACTAGAGGTGATACTGCCTACTTAGAGAAGCCAAATGAAGTCATAGCCCACATTACTATAACAGCAATAAAAGGGCAAGAAAATGAGGAGCTGTGCTATTAAACATGATGAAAATAATAAATGTTGTAGAGTTTGCAAATGGGCTGGGAAATATTTTGAAGTGCAAGCATTTTTCTTCCCAGTCTAGAACAGAGCTTGGTAATGAGGAGCAAGGTGCCAGAAGCAGACACGTTGCACCGAGACACGCTGGAATTGGTGGATCTTTCCTGCCTGCTTACTGCAGATTAGGCAAAGAGTGTAATGCACTCTCTGCAGTGCACTCAGGCTGAAAAAACCACCACACAAGGCAGATTTCAAGGAGACACTGGCACTTTACAAGGAAGACACTGGGATTTTGCTATACTGATCACTTTTATAGGAATGGCTGAAAGTGGGTCTCAAGGTCTTTCATAGTCAGGTAATAAAAATACAGAACTTTTTGAGAAAATCTTCCACTGTAGCTGCAAAATGTATCTGAAGCCAGGGGAATAAAACTCAAAACTTTTAAAAATAGAATGAAAAAGTTGCTTTTTTCTTCTTGGGGAGTTATATCTCTTTTTATAAAAAAAGAGAAGAAAGAAGCCCCCTCAATTTTAGTACTGTCCTTGCTTAGGTACACCCTTATGGTTTAGATTTACCCTCCCACAATAGCCTGCTTTCTGGTATTCTGCACCAGGTTGATCAAGTATTGTTTACATCCTGGCCTTGCCACGAGTTACGCTGAGCTAATTCACTTAGCACACAGCTATCCATCTGCTGGCCTCAATCTGCCCCTTCATCTCTTCCTCAAAGGAGGAGATGAAACCTCGTTACACTTACTCAGGCTAATCCCACATTAATCATGGGAGCTCTGGTAGGCTGGGTGTTATTTCCCTCCTTATACCTTAAAAATGTGTGATGATACAGATGAGAAATAATGAGTCCCTGAAGGTGAGCAGATATAACTCTTCTCTGACAACGCACTCTCAGACTTTCACAGTGGGGACCACACCTTGAGCAGACGAAGTATCTCCTGCGGAGGCAGTTCAGTCCCTGGCTGGAGGAAAAGAATATGCAAAATGCAAAATAAAGGCCAGCCCATATGCCACATTTTTACCCATTTAAAGAACACGGAAGAAAACCCGTTTAGCTGCAATGGTGCAAGTTTCTATGTAGACAAGCCTTAACGCTGATATAGTCAACAAAGGAGGAGGGGAGCAGAAAATAACCATCAGCTACTCTCTCCACTGTTTTCCACAGTTACTTTCAACTAATTCACTCAGAAACCACGATCGCCCATCTTGTCATGGCAGACTTTAAATTAGCTTAAACGTTTACAGAGCTTAATGGAGCCACTCGAACATTTCAGTTTAGACAAGCAATGCAGCCAGAATAAAGCTGACTGATGCAAGCCACTGGATTTTCTTCAGAAGCAAGTCAAAGGCTGTGAAATAAACCCCAGGAAGACCCACAAATGAATACAACCCACACCACGCAGGAGCGAAGCACTCGTCACTGACACTGCCCTCAGCAGCAGGCACACAAAGCTGCAGCATACTGAATTATTATAGAAAACCAAGCCACAGCGGGCTTTAATTTTTCCTTCAAGAAAAGGAACATGGAAAGGGTGTGATATGATACAGGCAGCTTAGTGTACTCTGGGAAGTACTAAGGTGCTGTAATTCAGATGGTATACCTTTGAAACACTGGAACTTCAGCAGAGGAAAAGACAATTCAGTTTGTACAGCACTTTAATTTGCTATCATGCAATGGCTAGTTTATTCTAGAGTTGTGTTTTTACGACTGTAGCTTCAAATCTGGCTTCTCAGTCTTCACTCTCTTTTAATAAATCTACACTCCCTGTTTTCCTGTTATCTACAACAGTTTTCAGGAAAATTCCATTGCTATTCCATACGCTTTGGTGTTTCCTACAAACATGACTGGTTTCTTTGTTTCTTCTTCAATGGATTCGATGAATGGTGGCTTTACAATCCCCCTCCCAGTAACCATTCACATTAACGGAGCCCATCTTTACTCCCCATTCCTCCTAAGGTCATTTGTATACCCTGGAACATGTCCTCTTTTCAGTTCTCACAATTCTGGCTTCATTGTTGCAAACTTGAATATTTGGTGCAAAGAAAAAATATTTTCTTGTGTTGTTTAAGACTGACAGAGGAAGCCTTTTTTGGCTTTCTGGAGGGATGGGGCTGTGCAGACAGATAATCTGAGGCAGCGTGTTTCAAGACTACAGAGCTTTGCATGCGTCACTCTAAAATTTAACAGCTATCTTACCTTGTGGCATCTTTGGACCCCTTCACCTCAACCCCTTTACTTATTTTAGCTTCTTTTACTTATTTAGCTTATTTTAGCTGAAAGAAGCTTCACTTCCTATTAGCTCTGATCCACTTCATAACAAATCAGAATTAATGTAGGCTAAGGAAGCCAGAAAAAGTCAGAAATGAATTTCCAGCATCGCGACATACAGCCTCTAGGGAAATTATTGGGCTTGGTCTCCAAGACTGCTACAAGCTGCTAGGACTTCAGTGGACAAAATGTTGTGACCGTAACTAAAAGGAAACAACTGAAAGAACAGAAATACCCTGCTATGATTTAGGTTTAAACAAGGACATAGACATTAGGAAAGGATTTGATTTGTGGTAAACAGGAAAAGAAATAAAACTAAGTATGTGTGTGTTGCTATTTCACGACCCACTGTGCAAACGTTGCTGTAGGCACTGTGGGTTTTATTGCTCATTAGTAAATAATCAAGTTAAAAATAAGATGGTTGGGAAACTGCTGATTGATGAGGAATAAAATAACATGACATAAACATCTGTCTCCCAGTCTAATATGTGTTAGTAGAGGAAGACATTGCTAAGGCACTTGAATGCTCAATGCACTGATGTGATAGTGATTACACTGGGAACAGTGTAAAGCAAATACAGCTGCTATTGCCTTTCCCACAAGGGGAACATTACAGAAATGCGGGTCCTGATTGTTTACTTCCAGAGTGTCTTTAATCCCCAAAGACTTCCACATGGCACAAACTTTCTTTCCCTATAAAACTCTGCTCCCAAGCTCCACGGCTCTCAGGCTCTTGCTTGCAGCATGAATCCATCCTTCACTGGAAAAAACTTTCCCAGCTACAATAACAGCTGACATGTCTTCTCACCTTGGGCATGCCCAAATCTACTTTGTCAAACACACAGACAGACCTGGGCAACAAGGAGCTTGCAATGCTTAAGCATTTAAGAAAGATAGCCCACACAGGTATCCCTATTTCATTAAGGAACTTCCCTGGCAGAGAAGGAGCAACAGACAGACTCTTCCACTAAGGCATCTCCTTCAGTGGTTTCCTCTGCCAGGCTTCACACCTACAGAATTAGAATCACTACAAATTTAACTACTGAACTCAATAATTCACTCAATTTCTATCCTCTATGTACTGAACTCAATTTCATGAGAAATGAAATTCCTCCCAAATGCCACCCGCACCCTGCTCCTTTGGTTTATCTTCACATGGAGAAGGAAGGCTGCATTTGCAATGACCATCTCCCTGTATTATTAAACCCATAATGATCACACACAAATACAAAATAGCCTCACCCTTTTCCCCAATTAAAGATCAAAATACTGAGCCAGTATCTAGCACAGTCAAACAGCCTGTCCTCAGAGCTCACAGTGGTTTGTGTTTTCCATACTTCAAGAAGTAAATATGAATAAAGCTACAAAGCTGAATAAATACATCCTGTAACAGATGCAAATAATTGTCAAGATTTTAGCATTTACCTCAGGTTATAATACACTTATTCAGACTTTTAACAGGCTGATTTCAGCCAGAGTTACGAGTAAGAAACCGATTTTATATTTAAAGGCTCCACCTACTTTCCCTGGCCACGCCACTAAAAATGAAACTCTTTATTTATGCAAGAGTTAGAGAAAAAATGTTAGTTACTACTGAAAATATTAAAAGTTGGCTCAAAAAGGAGAACTTTGATTTTTATTCTTTTTTTTAGTTAAAGAATCAGTAAGAGAATGAACCAGAAGCAATATTTTCAGAATTTAAAGTATAATGTCGTACCACACAAAACTCCAGCTGAAAAATAAACGCACACACACTGAAAATTCTCTTAAAAGAATATATATGAAGATTGCTAACAGATAATAAGTGAAAACAGTATGAAACAAGGACAAATAAAGAAGAGTCCAGAACGGTACTGATGTCTTGGATTTATGTTAACATCCCTAGTTACAACTTAAAAACAATAAACAATACACTAATTTCTAATCTGACACATTAAATTGGGAGTAGGAAGCAGCTGCATCGGGGGAGTGAAAAGAATGGGCAGAAAACAGTACCTAGGCTGAATACAAGAGATGAACATCTACGAGAAATATGCATGACTGGTATACCAAAAGAGTCAGAGACTGCAAAAGCGGGAATGAAAGTAGAGGCAGGCAGAGAACAGCAAAGCAAGATTAATTTGCCATGCAACATGGCTGTAGTGAAGGCACAGCAAGCTTGCCAATTTGCACAGACGGAACAAACACTGTGACATCTGCAGACAAACCCACATCGGATCAGACCACCACGAACGGCTGCCACCTTACCCACTGTTGAGTTTGCATTCGATAAGCACCACCACAAGAACATGTTTCAGAGTCCACCACACACATAGACCAGCAGGTCTCACACCATAACTGGATTCATATGTCTTTTGATATGGTCACAGCCAGCATCAGCACCTCCTGTTTCCAACCTATGCAAGAACTCTGTGGTGGGTCAGACTTGGCTAACAGCCGAACGCCCACCCAGCTGCTCACTCACTAACCCACCTCAGCAGGACAGGGGGACAAAATAGGATAAGAAAGCTCATGGGTCGAGATAAAGACAGGAAAATCACTCACAAATTACCGTCATGGGCAAACCAGACTCACCTTGGTAAAAATTAATTTAATTTATTGATAATTAAAATAGACTCAGGTAGTGAGAAACAAGCCAAACAGTGAAGCAACACATTTCTTCCCCCCTTTCCCATGTTCAACTTCACTCTAGACTCCTCTACCCACCCTGAGCAGCACAGGGGCAGTGCATGTGGGTGTGTGGGTATGATTAATACACACCAGTTTCTCTCTGCCGCTCCTTCCCTCTCACATTTCCTCTGCTCCAGCATTGGCTGCAGGCAATATCTGATCTGGCACCATGGAGCTCCTCCTCCTCCTTCTCTAACCTTGGTGTTCCCTCTACTGTTTCTCACTTTTCTCCCTTTTCTCCTCTGCCTGTCCGGGCAGCTTGGCTGAGGGGGTCGTGTGGCGGGTCCGTGGGAGCCAGCTGGAACCTTCACATAGGACCAGGCATGGGGAGAGCCTGACCCCAGCTCTCTGTGTGTTGGAAGTTGGGATAGTGTCTGGGACTGAAAAGGTCTGGCTGTGAAGACCCCTGGGGCAAGGAGCGTTGCATGCCCAGAGGGAGATGGGAAAGGAAAGGCTGGGTGGCTTCTCCTGAAAGCCACCTGAAAGACAGTGAGGGGAATAGGAAAGAAGGTCATATCTCACTTGTGGAGGATTAGAAAGTTTCTTCAAGGGCTTCTTTTTCATCCTTTGGGGCCTTATTAGCCAGTTCTGCCCTCTGCCTCCTTCACACCTGTCCCATTTCCCCCTCTCAAACTGCAGCTGCTATTCTCACAGCCCTGTGGAGCTCCCCTTTCCTCCCAGTGCCTCCTGTCAGCTCCTTGCAGAGCCACAGATAACTAAAACGTAATGTCCTCCTGACCTTCCCTTGCTTTCCCCTGAGCTGAATGCACCAGGACTGGTAGAACATCAAGCAGCCTCTGTGGGAAGTGGCTGTACCTCAAGATACAAGGTGGGGAGTGGTGTCACGAGGGTGCTGGAGATTGTGTTGGTGTCACACACCAAATCCAGTGCGCAGAGGTGTCGGGAAAGATGTACCCAGAGCAGCCAGTCTGGTCAGGAGTGACTGAGAATCCAGGCCACCAGGCAGTGTGCAGATGAAGCAAGCACCATGTAGGGGGTATGACAATGTCCCCCATCCCTCGCTGGGGTCAGGGAGAAAACATGATAAACAGACATTTGGGGCATCTACCGTTTTTAGCCTTCATGTTACAATAATTACATTGGGTAAGGCATTGACATTTAAGTGTACTCCCCTGGTCCCATTCAGTCCACTCCTGAAGGTACAGTGGTACTCACAGCCTTCACCAACTGGGGACCAGACAGTGCCATATAGCATGGCCCATGCACGTACAGGGGGTGCAAAGGTCCACGCTGACTGCTGCTGCACACACTGGTCATCACTATTCCAGTGTGGATTGATCTTCTGCTCTACACCGAAATTGCACAGCTCCAGAAAACACTTAGGAATTCAAAGAGACTAGGTAACGCAGGCCTTGAACAAGTCAAGCCTTGGACATCTCTATCACTACTTTTCCACCAAGCTGGGCAGCCAGTGACTTGAAAGAATTGGGAAGTTAGGACACTCCATAAGATAGCCACCCAATGCACTGGTAACAACTCCCAAAAGGTCACAGAAGGGAGGCAAGCACACAGCACTAACTCTCCTGAGGAGACCTTGAAAAGGCACCTCCTCATCTACATGTTTTCCATGCACTAGTAGTCACCTCATGTCCCAGCATGGGATGATATAGTCCCAACCACTCCAGCTCACTGCCAGGCTGAGAGCCTTGGCTGTCTGTGGACAAGACAGCCACACTGGCAAGGACTGGCAGAAATGCCATCTTGATTGTCGTCTTCTCCAGAGGAAAAGCAGCACGGCTGAGACAGTATCAATCTGTTCAAAGGGTTCCTCCCAGCACACCTGCTGCAGACACAAGATTAATTTTGCCACTACAGTGTCCTGCAGTGCATGTTATTGGAACTGGAAGTGCTGAGTTTGGTCAAGCAAGTACCATGCTATCACTGAGAAACAACATGAGCAGTAATTAAGGTTTTAGGTCCAGGGCCATATGTAAGCAATGGTGGTATAAGTATTGACACAAGCACTGCATCATGTTGATGTTATCTGCATTAGGCAGACAAAAGGGCATAGCGGTCCTTCCCAGGGGGGCTTAAAGGGCTCCATAGGACAGTCTCCCCTCAGTACTACGTTTGTAGTGGAGGTGTCCAGCCAAGCAGACCAAGCTATATCTAATATAAAGTAACTTTCCCCAAAGTTATATAATATAGATAGGATGAGCAATATGTAATGTAATCACAGCTGATGAAAACACCATCAATTACATAATTTAAATTACTTGGCAATATTTGCTGGGAAGTAATGTTGCATAAAGAGGGGGATTGAAGAGATGACCTGAAAAGTTTCTTTTTCAGTTTTCATTAGTCAATAGGCAAAACATTTCACAAGCTGACTGGGACCTCTGCTGCAGCCAAGAACATCTGGAGGAAAAATATGTATCACTTACAACTACGCTGTAGAAAATTAAACTAGAAGATCCCAGTAATTACAAATTATAAAATTCTCAGGCAGCTAAAATGTACAGTGTATTCAAATAAAAGAGATGTTAACTATACCTTCTCTGTACAAGTTGCTGACTCAAGATGGAATCCATTCAACAATACCTTGCGAAACTGAACCTCTTGTCACTTGAGAGAAAAACACAAAAGGTCTTCAAGAGCCACACAGGGGAAATTCCTTCTGCTCCTACTGAAAGCATGGAATTTCTCCCCTCAGCTTTCCCGCTAGTAGGCTTTTACACCTTTTAGCTTTTCTTATACGTATGAAGAAGAAGCTTCTACATTTGCAGAAAGTGTAGTAGTGGAGCCAAAAGACTTAAAAGCATCTTGGCCCCACTCAATAGGGCCTTGCAATGGTCACATCCTGATATTTTAATGGCTCTTTCCTTTCATGATTCACTATTTCCACACTTTATATTGCTGAGTTTTGTTGTTATAGTTGATGTTCTACTTTCTGACGTAGTGTGAATTACACAGGTTTTTTTCCTGTTCCACACTTTATCATACAGACAAAGGAAATATATTTGTGTCTATTTTGAGATTATCTTCTCAAGGTCAGTTTCCCAACTTCTCCTGTTGTCAGTCAGCCCAGAATGCACTTGTGTACAATGCTTAACTTTAAGCATGATAATCATCCCACTGTATAGTAATTTCCATAATGAATTCAGGGTAAAAACTCTCTCACCAGCTGCCTCAAAATTAAGAAACATGGAAGGTCTCAAATCAACTGCCCATGTACATAAATTCATTACCACTCTCTTTAAAAGTCTATATTTACTAAAGCGAGACTACTGAAGTCTTAGGAACCCTGTTGTCAGCATCCTTTCCTTCTGAGATTACCATTTCCCTCTAGTGAATAAAGTCAAACCACCAGAAACTGAGCAGAGTTCTGCTATTAGTGGTGGTTGTGCATATGCTTTGTATTAATAGAATCAGTTGCCCCGAGGAATTAGCCATCTATATTCATGAACTAAATGAAATAGTATTCATTGAGCAGTTGATGACAGCACAGCTGCAGAACAGGTCAGTTCTTGTATTTAGGAAGAAATCTTTGCTTTCTGTTGCAGATGAAGGATATTCTCTATGGGCTCCATAGTGTTCCACCCAGACCCTTTTCTCCTTTCACCAGTGCTTCAGTGTCCTTCTCGATGTAACTGAGATTTTAACTAGTGTCACTAGACTGAAGTCTGTTTCATGGTGACACAAAGAGAATTTATTTAGGGAACATGCATTAGTCACTAGTAAGGCAAAATGCAAATAGCAGGTAGCTTTTGAAGATATATTAGATGCCTTTCATATCTTAAATGCTATCTTCAAGCCAGCCTACTGTATCATGATTATATTATCAGCTAAAAGGTTCAATGTCCATTTATAGATCCATTTGAATACAGTAAGGTATTCAATACACAAAGAAGGAGCAAAATAACAATGAATGTGTACAGAACTGATGTGAGATAATAAAGGAAGGAAGCAGTACTGTACGGTCAGGTGCTAAGTTAAGTACAGTCTTTCATTAATTCTCTTTTTAAGGCATTTACTTCCATTTTTATCTTTGCACTACATCTTCCCCTTTCCAGTGACTCTACTGTGACACATGTGAAACAGCTTTTACTGCAAGAGGGGTTCAGAAGGTACCTTCCTTTTATTCTGAATGTTCACTTCAGGAGAAAACCTCGCAGCGGATTGGAGAGACCAAACAAAGGCAGAATAAGAACAGATCTTTCATTTCCAGCATGCAGAGACGCAGTCGGACGTCACAGCCATGTATGCGGCCTTGACAGAGGCACTTCATCGGAATGTGTTCATGTACCAGTCTGCTGTGCCAATGGGCTCAGGAGATTTCCTTGGTCTGGATAAGGTCTAGGATTTGGTCTTTCCCTGGGTCCTCTTGGGACCAGGCTCCTATCCTATGATTACTTTGCAAAAAATGGACCCATACCTTATCCAGTCTGCATCTTCAGGACTTGTTCCTTGAACGTGAACATCTTTGTCTCTCTTGATTGACAGTACAACACCTGTAGTGCCCTATGAAGTTCATTGCACTCACAGACCTGCTGCAGGATGCTGAAACATACGTCCCTCTCTCACGCTTCTCTTACCGCTTGGGAGCATTTTACTGACAGATGTGAGCTCCTCCTGTGTCTCCAAGTCATGATGGAGATCGCTCCCGTCTTCTGGCCAGGACAGCACTCTCCTCCTTACCTCTTCTCCTCAACCCTGCCCAGGGAAAACATGCTCCTGTTTCATTCTCTCTTGCTCAGATCTGAGCATTCTCTGCAAGTCTCGAGCGGTCATATTCCCAGACACTGGTTCTCTCGTTCTGCAACTAGATACTTACACTGCTCCCAACCCCCTTCTTTGCATATCCTCCTAACACGCTTGCTGCTTAGTCATCATTAACATCATTAAGCTTAACATCTCATGAGTATTCCTCATCTGCTAGTACATGTGGAAGAACTGGCAGGCAATTCACATAGACCAAAGCACTCTGTGAAAAAGCAATTTCCAGAATTTGAGAATTTTGCATAGCTGGTATTCTCAAAGGTCATGCCTGTAGATGCACAGAGGGTGCAAGATGATACAAAATCAAATCTGAGGCATTACTTCAAGAAATACCAAAGCCTTCCCTGAACCCTCAGCCCATGAAGACACTTTGTTCTATTTCCACATCACACTTTTTTCTAGCTCTCTGGAGACAACATATAGCCCCCTTTTTTTTTTCCTCACAGGGTCTCAGCCTGGCACCATACACATACTAATACAGAAATCAAGCATTTGCTGAGTAGTTTCACCTAAATATAGAAAACAAGAAAATTAAGTAATTAGACTTACCAAGAAAATACTATTAGGATCTTTTCAACCTTGGCACTAAAGTTTTAAACAAAATAGGGTACAATGAAATCCTCTGGCAATGACTATGCCTGCCAGGTAGTTAGGGAATATACCTTTTCACTCTGGATCCAACTAACTTCACTCTCATTTATAGTTTCCCATTTGATATTTAGATAACTTTACAACATTATTCATTATTAAGGCTGGATTCAAATCAGTAACCTTAAGATGGGAAGTTACATATCCCATTTATTACTCAGTTTTCTAGATAAGCACTTCTGCCTCAAAATCGTGCATCAGTTTTGAACATGGAAGTCACAGCTAACGGCAGGGAGAAACAGTGTTCATCGAAGTGTTGTTGATGCACTCCTGAGTCTCACTAATTATACACAATCAACTGATTCTCAAACATCAGGATGCCGAATGTTGCCTTAAATCAATCCTACTTGATGGGAAACTTTCCATTGCCTGAAGAGGTGAAAACATTTGAGTTAGTAATGAAAATCAGATTCAACATTTTGAGAGCAATCTCTTGAAGGCAGCTACATAGAAATGAAGACCTTTAACACTGTTCCCCTCCTGTCGCACAGAAAATAACCTCAGCTAGTGTTTTTTCTTTCCTACAAAATTGAATAAATATAAGACATTAAAAACTAAATACAAAATATTTAAATGTGTGCAGTAAGGGCATTGTTAAAACTCTTACCCAACTAAATCTGTATGGCAATACACTGCCTGGAAAACAGCAGTTCTGACTCTTTATCCAAGGAACACGATTCCATATGAAATTCCACGCGCTATGGAACAGAATCAGCCTTTTGCAGATAATCCACTAGGACCATAACCTAAAATCAGCCGTTACCTTCACTCTGGCTCCAACTAATTTCACTTTTGAGTTCCCCATTTTGATATTTGAATTAGCTAAAATATTGCTGGTCCAGACACCTTGAAATGCCAGCCATAACTAACATAGAGGAATCTGGTGCTGGAAACTGTTTCTGTGTTTGTAAATCCCTGTAGATGTGCAATAGCTACAGAAATAGCAAGACAACAAGGCTAAGGAATAGAGTAGCTGATAAAATAGACTAAGATGAAACTATTGATACGCTGCTTCCTAAAACAGACTGTACCACCAACTCGGCTTCACTTCCCAGGCTAGAAGTAAGAATTATTTAGGTGTTACAAATCTACATAACTAGCAACTTGACCTATATCTGTCAATATGGTCTCCAAACATTTAATGCTGAAAAACATGGAAAGGAGAAATGTACACAGAGTGAGGCATGCCAGGGTTTGACTGCTCTCTCTCCAGGCACGCATCTGTCCCTGCCCCGGTACCCAAACCGCATCGGTGCCCTCCCCTGCTCTGCTGCCCAGGTTCTTGGTTGTGCTCCCTGACACAAGCCTCAAAAGGATTTAGGCATCTATAGTGGGACTTCTGAGTAGGTCAGCTACCTACACCTGAGTCAGGTCCTCAAAACAGCCCTGTCTTCATATTTGATGCTGTTAACCCTTTTGGGTTTGCCCTGTTTGATACTTGGCATTGGACCCCAGAATTTTGTTTGGGTGAGTAACCTAACCACTGTTTTTCAGAGTTAGGACTGTTCACTCATTTGTGCTCAACTTTTAATATGGCGTTATTTTGAAACACTTCATTTCATAACCAAAGAAAGGAGGGGGAACAAAGCGCCCCTAAACCCAAACAAGCCAATTCCCCATCAGTTTGGACATTCTGAGAATAAAACCAAGATTGCACCATTTATCTGTTTCCAAAGAACAGCACCTGTATAAGACTCCTGGAGGGGACTGTGGAGGATCTTTGAATGGCTCAAAGCTGGCAATTAAGCCTAGAATTCAAGATACAGCCTGAACTGCAGCACTTAAGTTTCTTAATTTCAGGCATTGCTTTGCACTGTGGATCTCTTCTGTGTGTAACTCTCCCAATATCTTGCAAACAGAAGTCAGGCACCAAGATCATAGGTAGGGATGCTATTCTGGGGGCCTGGAAATGCTGAATACCAGCAGGAACAAATGCTTTACAGGTACAACGCAAATGCCTATGGCACCATCAATGCGTGTGCAGGATTTTGATGGTTTTTTCCTGCCTCTCCTGAAACCAATCAAAAATACAGCACTGACTACCATTGCTACAAGAAGCAGAGACTCCCCCTTGGAAAACAGGCATCTATTGACAGGTTGTCTCAGTTGTAGTCAGCAGTAAGAGCACCTAAATCAACCCTGGAAGATAAAACTTTTTATGGTAGCTTTGCATTGCTGTAACTGGAAATGGATCTGCAGCTTTGCATTTTAAAGGCCAAATCCTTCTATTTCTTTGTTCTCTTTTCTTCTTTTTCCCTTTTCCTTTCCTTCCCTTTTCTCCAAATTAACATTTGAAACACTTGAGAATGCTAATTGAGTTTCACTTAATTCAGACAGGAAATAATGACCTCAAGCTAATAAGACAAGTTAATAGTCCCCTGCAGGTAAATTAACACAAGACCAAATGCTTGAAGACCTTGAGGATCATAACTGTTAAACTTAAGTATGCATTCAAAGCAACTCTGAGCATCTAACAAAACAGGTCACAGATCATAAATCAGAGCTATTGAAAAAAAACCTCTTCAAAAAACCACGGGAACTGCAGAACACATGAAGTTAACTTTCTTTCAACATCTACTATAACACAGCCAACTGAAAGAACATTTTGAGTAAATAAATAAAAACCCATAATCTGAATGCTCAATGTGTATGGGAAGGAGTGCTCAATGAAGACACTAACTCATCCCCAAAATGAAACAAATATGTTTCAGTAAGCCATCTATCAGAGACAGCTGCCTTTCCATTGCAATAACATAGCATTTTCTTCTTGTAATCACTTTATAGGCTTCAAAATACAAATTTGATTATATTATATCCATGAAGACAAAATGCTTACAGAAATCATAATGCTGTTTAAAGTCACAAAACAAACATTGCACAGCCCATAAACTGAAAAGTGCTATAAAAGTGCCCAAAGCGTAATAGTCACTCCACAAATCACCTTCATGTCAGGATGGACAAAAATTTATGACCTAAAAAAACTCATAGAAGAATATCCTCCCTCTTTAAAACACTGTTGTTGACAAATAAATGGGTAATTTTGACAACCTACTCAAGTTTAAACTCACAGCCCTCTATTTAACACAAATGTGTTTTAAAAGTTAACATACGTTGCTGAATCATGTACAAATTAATAAATCATGTAACACTGGTTTAAAAAATAGACAATTATGAGAAATCCAAAATTCAGGGTTTCAATATAGTTTCATAGGTATCACTGTATCTTATAATACTTTAAGCTGCTAAATTAACTTAGTGTTTAGAATGGAGAAAAGCTGTTATTTACAATTTTCTAGTTTTTATTTGGAGCTATTTCCTCACTTTTGGTTTCAGCTTGGTTTATAGGCTTCAAAATACAAATTTGGTTTCAGCACAACTAGCAGGTGTCAAGAGCATATTTTCTTTGATTGCACAAGTTCATCTAAAGCTGAGACCAACTCTGAATTAAAAAAGCTGAAAAGCTTGCTTTGCTCTCCGAACACATGAATACAAATTATGTGGCAAGAAGGGGGACCTAGCAAATACAAAAACTGAAGGATACGCACAGGTATTCATGGGTGCCAATGGTACAGGTAGGCAGCTGATACACCTTTCAGATGCATCTCAACGGGCTCTGAGCAGTAAAGCCATTACGGTCCTTGGTTTGGTACTTCATGTCAGGGCAGGCCCAAGAGGAGTGAGGATGCGAAGGCTCTCACAGGCTGTAGCTTGAAGAGGCTGAGGTCTGCCTGCTAGCCAGTTTTATTAGCTCTCCTGAGAACCACCGCAACAACAGGGCTACCAAAGTCATCAGATTTACAGAACATTGTCGCCTTTGAAATCTCTACATTGATAGCTGCTTAGATATCCAGAAAACTCAGTCCAACAGTGACTAGAAACAGTACTGAAATTGAGTAAATCTATTGCTTCGAAGTGAAAAATAGACATTGACAGAACTACAGTAATAAAGATAAAATAAATGCAAACACTAAAAATACAATTTAAAATTCTAGGTGGTTTTTTTTTTGAGCACCCATTTCCATCCAAAAGGGAAGGGCACAAATCATGAGTGAAATAATAAGCAGATATGAAATAAATCAAACAATGTTTTCTGCCTAATAAAAATTAAACAGAATAATTTGATTGGAGCTTGCTAACGATTAAACTGCCTGGATTAATGTTCTGCATAAACAGTATTCTGGGGTTGCAAAGAGAGGACTCAAAATTGAGTGTGAAAGATTGTTTCAATTAGAAAAAACTAGATATGAGTGGTTACAGTTTTTCCTGTTGTTTGGTCTTTCTTCTGGAAACAAATACAAAAGAAGATTAAAGCAAACAAAACATACTTGCTTATTTTATCACTACTGTCATTACATTAAGCTATCATTAAAGACTTTAAATCTTTTCTATTTAAGCCAGTTCACCCTTCTCATTTCTGTGCTATTTCCTGCACAGCTCAGTTCTGTTTTGCAATGATTTTGGTTTTGATCCTTTCTGAACATCATGAAAAGCACCTTCTCATTAAGTTTCTGTACAGTTTTGTCTGTAGTGGTTACGTGCATCATAGTAGTACTTTGCCAGACAATGGTGATATTATCTGAACAAAGCTTTGCAATCAAAAGTCTGCATCATCCAGGTTCAGGATGGTCCCAGAGGAACCTGAAATGGTTTCCAGAGGCTTCATGCAAGTACCCACAGGTCGCAGTTACAGTGACTGGCCCCAAGTAAAGAGAAAAAGGCGTTCCAGAAAAGAGCTGATATTTATCCCAGCATTTTGCTGCTAGTGCCCTGACCAAACATGAAAAGCACTCAAAATGCATCCCACACCATTAGAGCAGCACTGGTACCAGTCCGTGCATCATTCTAACTCTAAATAGTTCAGTTGCCTTCTCCTCCATCGTTTCATTCTCATTTTCCATTAAAATAGCTCCCCAAAGCCCTGTGCAGCATCCCACTAATCTGTGCTTTGAAACTAAAGAATATTTCAGAGCTTTTACAAGAAGTACTGTGGTCGACACCAGTTTTTAGTACCAGCAGGGGTGAGAGTCTATCCTGGCCAAAGAACAATTAGGTAATTGGACCATAGTAGGAATAATACAGACCAACCTAATTAGGTTTCTTTTCTACTAAACCCAATGGATATATTGATTACCTTTCAATTGGTTTAATAAAGTTACCTTAGTACTTAGAACAGGTCTCAATCACGTCACAAAGGAGGCCAGCATCATCCACAAATTTCGAGAAACCTAAATCCCTGTGTTTCCCAGACTTTGTGGCATCATCCTGAATGCTAATGAATTCCACCTTGCTCCCTAAAAATGAATGCCAAAAAGACCTATGTAATATTTACAGTATATTATACTGCCATGTACAGCGCACTTTCTAGAAGCACCTTTGTATGCAAATAGAGCACACCAGAAAACCTCAGTTTCTTTAGTATAACTTGTACACAGTTCAATTCCAGATGTGGCATTCAAATGAGTCTTAATTTTTCACCCTGAGGTATCACAGCCGGAGTTGCTTTGATTTACTGATTTACACCAAAGAAGTACAGGTGCTGCAGTGCCTTGTTTAGGGAGAGAGAAAAGTGTATGGCATTTCCATACAAAGTTCTGAGGAATTATGCATGACTTAACCCAAATTTAATACAGGTTCCTATTGTCCTTGTTTAGATGCACATATGTAATAGACAAATTTAATAATATCAGAGATCTGCTTACAGAATTTCAGTGCTTAATGGGCTCAGTCAACTTGAAAAAATCATAAAGCTAAAGGGAAAATATTAGACATCATTACAATGAAAATCTTACATGACAATGACTGAAACAAGGTAGTGAAAAAGACAGTTAATTTTAGTATTTCTTTATGTAGTTTGTCAGTTCATCTTTTGCTGTTATAAATATTCACAGGAGAGTAGAAAAAAAATGTAAAAATGGTAAAAGGATTTCTTGTTTGCTAGAAAAAAAAAGAAGAAATCTAATTTGTCTTCTTAATGTGAGTTCTCACCTTCCTACTACCAGCAGCACTGGCTACCCATTTTTAAAACTATTTTTTACTTTTTAAGCCTTCTCCTTACTTTCCTCCATTCTTCTTCAGCTTGGGAAGAACTCAGTGCGGAAATTACCAGCTCCTGTTCTCCTTCAGTTCTTTCTTTAACAGCAAGTCTTCTGTTGTGATGCACATGCGTTACTAAATATGACTACTTTGATGTTCAATTTATGAAAATTGACTTCTGTTTTTAGTGTCTATGCCTCTCTCTACATTCTGTCCTTTTACTCATCTGTTGCCTAGTCAAAATTGTCTGAACTTGAGCCAGTTTATACATTGCTTTATAGCACATGCCTGACTGAGGCCTTAAACTTTAACTGAGATTCAAAGACACTATCCCTTACAGAACTGAATAAAAATATTCTTAATAGGAGCTGTTTTGGTTAAAAATTTATCCTACTGCCACACTGCCTAACTGTGCTTTTTCCTGTGGGTCTGCAAACACATTTCCCCAAGCAGCAGTGAGGGCCCCAACTACAAGCGGTCAGGAGATTTTGAGAAAGTTAGTGGTTCTCAGTAACCTTGCAGGTTATAAGCCTCACTGGAGCAAGGACCGCAAATGGAAAGCAGGTGGCACTGAGAGATATTTGGGAAGAGACACAACATTTCCAGATGCCTGATGCGTCGTTCTGCACCGCCACCCAACCACTTCCTGCATGCCTGGCCGCTGTCTCTCTGGTGTCTACCTCCAGCTTGAAAGGACATGGCCTACAGAAGGCAAATAGTCCTCACCGAGCTTGTTTTCAAGTTGGCCAACTGAAGACTGCTGGCAAGATCAGTTTGGCAGCCTCCTCACCCATTAAACCAGCATTCTTCTTACCTGCGGTCTTCCTGGGTCCAGCTTCCACAGCACAGAAGGTGAAAGCTCTTGCTGAGGACAGCTCAAGACCCAACAGTTTGGACAATTCCCTTACCAGGAGGTTAGGTCATGCTTCTCCAAGTTGACCAGCAACCAGAACCTGTGTCCCCCACCCCCTGGCCGGCAGTTCTCACCACGAACAATAATGTCAAATGCCTACGGTCAAAATCTATTTCAGACCTACCCATGTCTTGTTTTCTTGGCATCTCTTGAAGATCTGTACACCACTTTCCTAAATTCATCTGATAACACCTACAGGGCCTGAACCTTCCCAGACCACTGCAATTAAGCATGTAGAGACCTTAGAGAATCAGTAATGAGTTCAAGAATGCAATTAGGCAGCCCTTGAAAGTCATCAGACTGGGTGTCTGTCTGGGCTTAAACCCTAGGTATCGAAGTCTTAACACAGCAGGGTTAGGAGTCTGATCTCATACTCATCCATGGTCATCTACAAATCACAGGAGCTGCATCATAAACAGCTCATGACCCAGGCCTCAGCTGAATTCCCACAAAAGCAGAAATGATCTGAAATCTATGGCTTCGAACTGCCTATGTAGCCCAGATCTACCCATATATATAAAGCGTCATGAATAAAATCAGTAAGTAACTCAAAAGGTCACCTAGCCATGAGTATGCACAAATGCCTTCCTGACAGATATTCTTAAAACCTTCAGCACTGCCTATGGAAACTGTGGTGTCACCTTGTGCATTCCAGTGTTTCATTACCCTCACTGTTAAAAGATATTCCTAATATCTGATCTGAATCTTTTTTTTTTGGTGATGAAGTTTGTACTTTTGCTACCCTGTCCCTTCCTCCATGCAGCAGCATTTATATATAAGGACTATATTTTAATACAAAAATTTCCTTAATTCATTGAACATCTTCTTAAGTTTCCCAAGTATCACTGATGCCAAAATTATAAATCTCTGCTTCATAAAGTGTAATAGCTGCTTCATTAACTCAGACAGACTAATTACAGTCATTTGAACAAGCCTGAATTACACCCATCCAACTAGGCACACCAGCATGATCCAAAAAGTTCCCAATTGCAATTAGCTGTTAATTTCTATACCTGGAAGTATTGTGACCATACTAACATATTTGAGGGTTGCTGTTCAGTTCTCCAGACCAGCAACCACATTATAAAAAGTACCATAGAATATGGCAGCCCCTTGGAAGAGACTGAAGGACTGAGGGTGGTTGGAGTTCTAGCTACAGGACACTTTGTCCCGTTTGATGGTTAGCGTGAATTAAAACTGGAGGTCAGAAATGATGACCTGCCACCTTCCCTAAGCCTAAATTAATATTAAACAGTTGTGCAAAAGGTGATACTTTCAGGAGAGAAACATTCTCTACTGTAACCTGGGAGAAAGTACGCAAGATGCAAAAATCCTGTTTCCTCTTATTAGCATGAACCCTTAACTAATCAGGGCTTCTGATCATTACATTGTTTCATTTATTTTAAATTAATACAACATACCTTATGTAAAAAAAGCATAGCCCTATGTCTTGCATTTTGAGTGTGTCTGCCTTAAATTGAAAACAAAGACCAAAACAAAACCAAACATGAAGTACAGAAGGACTGTCTATAAATTTAATCAACTCTGACCCTTTGCTCACCCACTTTCCAATAGCTAGGGAGAAAGGAATTGAGCTGTAAAATTTGTTCTGGGCAGGAACTTGGCATCTGCTGTCAAGTCAGAGTCCAGAGCAAATTAGCGTCACAAATTTCAAATACATTGACCTAACTCATGTAACTCAAAAACCGCAGCTTTGATTTAAATCATAATGGACTAAATCCTGGCAGGCAGTCACACCCATGCGTGGGGCAGGATGGATTCTGGCAAAAAGAGAACAGGGGGCAGAAGGTCCCAAATTATTTTGCCCTGGTAGGGTGATAGACTGTTTGACACCTGTTTTCCAGTGCTAGTAGTAGATGTAAATACCAGTTAATCCATTCCTGTGTCTCCCTCATGAAGTACTATTTAATCAAAAGCCTCCGAGTAGTGCATTCTTTGAGCTCATCCTTTTTGACTAGGAAATGTCTCAGACTTCATGCTAGCAGAAGGCCTTTTGACTGTTCTCTAGAAATGTTATTTTCATTTTTAATTAGGACTCACCAGAAAACAGCAATCCTGTTCTCTCTCAAGCAACTCCCAGCTTTAGAAGATATGTTCAAAGCTAAAACAGGGTGAACTCCCTACTCTCCAATAAGTAACAGAAATAACCAGAACCTGAACTGCAGATGGAACACCTCACAGTCCAGAGAACCCCAAGGATGATCATATTCTTGGAAGAGTAGGATTGGAAAGGGTAGATTCCTCATCTTTGGTAGATCAATCTTGCCATAAACAAGCAGCAAAATGGGGAGAAATACTGAGATTCCTCATTAAAAAAAATTATCCAAAACTACAGACAATTTTACTTTTGCTTAAAAAGAAAATATCTAATAAGGTAACAAAGTGTGTTTCATAACATTGTAAGACAGAAGCATTCACAGAATTTACAGCAATAAGGAGAAGGTAAAATACCTTCTCATCAGTATTCTTCAGTGCTTTGTTATCTGAAATGCTCTTTTCAAAACACTTCTATCAGTCATCAGAGATTATACTCTTTAGGGGAGAAGAGAATTAATGTGGCATTTGCCTTACCTCTCTTCAAACTAATTCACGCTAGAACAGTTCTGATGTCTTCTGTGTTAACTTGTACACCTGCTCTTGGCTTCGTATCAGAAGAAAACACTACTAGCTTCTACACATTGAAAAATATTTTGGTTTCTGTATTTTCAAGAAGCAGTCAGAAGCATTTCATCAAAACTGTAAAAGGGTTGGGATTTCTAGTACGGGCCAGGTTCCTACACGACACAAGCCAGAACTAAAAGACTGCTCAGTGCTCAACTGCTCAGAAAAGCACTAGTGGATGAAGTGCTTAGTCTATGGTTTTACTCATAATATTAGATATTATTTGGTAGAATAGTCTGTAGAATAGTGTCTTCACCTTTTTCAGGGTTACCGCCTTCTCCAGAATGTATGTATAACTGAAATTATTTTGGCAGAATAATTCATAGTTGAGATTTCCAGGCACCTGGTTTCCCCTGTACAGCACCATTTCAGGACATGAAGAAGCACGAGAGCAATTTGAAGACAGTCGTATTACCTACAGTATCTTTCTACTGCCCGTCTTGTCCTGGGGAAAAGGTCACTCTGTCTTTTGGAAGAAGAGTTTGCATGATGAGTCAAGGATGAAGGTAGGACTTGGAGAGGTCAATTTCATCGAGGGGAAAGATGTAATGTTAAACTTATAATTGGATAGCCATTCCAAACACATTTGTAAGTCCCAGACAGTTCTTTCCATTCATGTATGTTTTAGGTGCAGTGATTTCAAAGATATTTCACTATGTGGTGCATATTTTGCAAAGCAAACACCAACACATAATTATCTCCCATAATTATTTAAAATAGTTCTCAAACAATTTCTTTTCTAAATCACATTACTGTGCAACTGGAACCATTACAAATGATCATATTGTTTAATTAGCCAGTTTCTCCTAATTTCTCCTACAATTCAGAATTTTAATTAACATTTCATTGCTCTTAAACTGAGTGTAATCGCTAACAGCTCACATGAAATCCAAACTAAAATTGAATCTTTTAATAAACTGCTATTCTGAAAACTGTAAGGAAATAAAATGCTTAATAATTAAGCATTTCTTTGGCTAAAATCCTCATCTATTCCTTATGAAGAACTAGTTCAACAGCCCAACAGCACAACCCTTCTATGCACAAAAAGCAAACATAAGTGTGAAGTAAAAAGCCCAAACATACAGCAGTCTCTCTTTCAGAAACTAAAGTAACCGTATAGAAAAAAGGCAATGTTGCATCCTACGTAAAAAAAAAAAAAAAAAAAAAAAAAAAAAAGTATGTTCTCACTTTCAGCTTCTGGAGGAGGTGGAAGGCAGAGTTTTGACTTGGTTGAAGATAAAGGTCACAAAGAACATGGCTAAAGTCACGATGGGGATCTACCATTTTGGGAGAAGGCAAGGGATTGATTTCTACAATCAGTGGAAATGCTTAGGGGACAATCCAAGCTTTGGGAGGTACCGCAGGAGACTGTTCCTAAAGATGAAGGAAGCTACTAGAGAAGCAAATATTTTAGTTTTGATAGATACTAATGGGAAATAAATGGGAAAACTAAGTGGACGTAAGCTCAGTGAAGCTGAGAATAAAGCAAAAGAACCTGCTATTTTAAGGAAAGCAATCAGTGAGAAGAGAAGGGCAACTGTCTTGAAAAGAGGAATTCAACCTACCCAGGGAATAGGTTGAAAGGGTCTCCTGGGAGAGAAGCATAAAGGATAGAAGTGTTCTGGAGAGCCAAAAGAGTTTTATTAAATACAACAGCAACGAAATATGCTATTGCAGAGGAAGGGTACAGAGAAGAGTCATAAAACAATATGACTGCATTTAGAGCTCTTCAGTGACCTCAGAATTAAAAAAAAAAAAACTATACGGAAAAGCTTAAATAAGGACACCTATTTAAGGACAAGAACAGAGGAACAGCACCAGCATGTGGGAGTAACACTAGAAAGGTTATGACACAGACAAGTTATAGTTTGTAAGGGACATAAGAGGCAACAAAAAAGGTTAATAGAAGAAATAGAAAGGGAGACAGGGAAATAGAGTTTATTTCTATAATGGGAAAAGAGAGCACATAATGGATGATGCGGGGAAGTCTTAAGTATTCAATACCTACCTTCTTTCAGTCATTTATTCTCCCTCACCCCAAATTAATTAAACCAGCTTTAACAGCTGAACAGGATCATGAAGGAACCAGTTGCGAATTACTAAGTCAGAGGTATCTGACAGCCTCTGAACTGCCCCTTACGTGCTTCTAGGAAGTAGCTGAAGATGTCTCTGAACCTTATCCACCTCAAAATATTGTCAACAATGTGAATTTGTTTAAAGGCAAAAGAATTGGACTGAAATTCCTTCTCTAACTAGTTCAGAGCAGGAATTTCTGCCAAAGTCTCTCTTCTTAGTAACTCTCCTGGAGCAGAATATCACATGAGAGCCTAAAATAGTGTCCTTAATATTTTGTTGGAGCTGTTCCCTTTTGCACAAAAAGCTTCACCAGCAAATGAAACAGAGAGCAAGAAGAAAAATACTCTCCAATTTAGGTGATTAGATTGCAAGCATCTGGGCCCTAGTCCTTGACCCAGTGACTGCTCTCTTACCCAAAGTGAAAGCATGTCGGTAGGAAAGGTGAAGGATGAGATCTGGTGCTTAGGTGTATTTCAGATTTGGAAGGTTTGGGTTTGTGCCCCTGAGGTAGAGAGAGGAACTGAATAAAGTTCTCCCACACCAAGGGTGAATGCCCTAATCACCAAATTAGTTATGGGATTAACAAAGAGAAAACTTCCAATTAAGCCTTGGATTTTTTCCAGCCACAATTATTTTATGCATTCAAATGCTTCTGAGACTTTAAATCTCACTGTTCAGCAAATTTGCTGTTTCTCAGTAAATACAAACACACTCATACAGCCCTAATGATTATTGCCTGAAGGTGAACAGAGAAGGAAAGGAAAGTTATAATTAGTTGAGCCAGGATACAACTTCCAGATAAAGTGTTTGGCTGGCAGTTATGGCCTTCATCCCTGCCATCCCCCTTCACTCCGGCTTCTTCTGGTGGACAGTCTCTGCTGGTGCTGCCAGCTGGGAAAGCGCTACGATTCCTGCACGGCATGGCAGAGCTGCAGAGCAGCAGCAGCTACTTCATCAAAATACAACTTACATCGCATAAATATGGAGAATTAGAGCCTGTTTTTCATAAGACATGCTTTTAAGCTCCATATATTACTACTACTGCTCTCACATGGAGTTCTCACTCGCTTGTCCCCCTTCTCATCTTCACATTTGCAAAAATAACACCAAGTTATTATTCAGTCTTCCTTATATAAGGCATATGTAGAGCACTAATTGACAATAAAGGGTGAGAACAGCATATTAGCTAATTCTTGAAGGTAATTCTTCTTCATGCATCCATTATCTCGCTTTTATCAGGCTCACATCTGAGTCAGCAATTTTGCCCAGGCTGCTGTTCCAGGAGCAATGCAATATCCAGGTAACAACAGTACCATCCACATCACCTTCATATTCAATGCTCACTGAGGAGGAGGGGAATGAAGCCAGATTTAACCCTGAGAAAAGATCTGGGGAAAGCAGCGTGGCTGCTCATCAGATCCGGACTTCATCATCGTTCCTCCTGACTGTAAACCGTCAACATATTGCTGGGGATTGAAGCCAACCATTCAAGAACTGCCAGTTTGTCTGTCCTTTTTCTGTGGCTATAAAATATGTTATCAAAGCCATTTCCATATCCTTTCCTTACAAAGGCTGGGAATTGATGGATTTTGATGGAGTTAGCTTTTCTCCACCTTTCTCATAGCTTTGCATGAGGAAACTACTGTTGCCAAGCCATCATTTTAAACTGCTAAATTTATGTTGTGCCAGGAATTTTGTATTTTCTCTTTATATTTAAAGCCAATCATCTTAAATGTTTCTGCTGCGTGCCAGCTATGTTTTGCTTTGTGTTTGAAAGTGAAACTGAAACTACCAAATCTCTTATTTTCCACTGTAGGAGTCATGACAAATCCATGTTTGTGGTAAGAGAAGTAAGGTTCCTTGAGCAGCAGTCTAAGATTTTAAATCCTTGCCTGACATCTTGGATAAGTGTGTAACAGCTTCTCTAAAGAGCAGTCTCAACATCCTTCAAGCCCTGAGTGGCCTTTTCCCAACAGGAAAATGTTGGCTTAGCAAAGCACAAGCTATGCTATTTGCTTCCAGTTCAAGTGTTACAGGATGCACCACCCTAAAAAGTCGCCTTTTACACACAGTAAAGCCACATGATGAGTCTTCCAAACATGAAAGTATTTGCGTTAGTGACACAACAACTAGCAATGTATGACTATATGAACCTATATGAGCCTATTCCTAGTCCTATCTGACAAGGAATCAAGCAAAACCTGAGGGGTATGAGTGACAACTCACTAAATAGCTTGAACCCATGTGCTACGTTATGTGACTTGTAGCTCAATGTCACACAGCATGTGCTAGAGAAAGGAATTCAAACAGGAAGAGTGAACATCTGCTCCTAAGTGGAAAAAACGATTAATATTCACATAGGAATAGATGCATTTAAAGAATTCCTTATAGAATTTTAATATAGTTTAATTGTATTTGTTCAGGATAAGCAGCAGCACATTACAGGCACCCTGTGATTAATATCACCTACAGAAAATGAAAAATTTGCAGCCAGCTGTAATAGCGGTTAATACCATAGGGACAACAATTTGTTTTAATGAAAGTTACTCTCAGCTTTCAACTAGTTCGAGAAGCCAAAAAACCCTCTCAGGATCCATACTGCCAAACTTGCAAACTTCATTTTAGGTGCCTAGAAAAGCCCTCCTCAAAGCAGTGGGAAAGAGGCAGGTGTCCCTGAAGGCTTCCAGAAGGAAAACCTCTCGGCTCAACTTTAAGCCTTTTGTTACCAGACATGTTTGCCTAACGTATTTTAAAAGATTCAGCTCTAATCCCAGTAGTTAATGCTATATTATTAAACACTTCACTTTAATTATGAAATAAGTACCTGTCAATCTTCCTTGCTTTCATTCTGGATGTAATGTCCCTTCCGGGCCTCTGTCACTAAAAATTAAAGGCTTGATTTCAGAAGTTGGTAGATGTTACATTACTGGACAGCTGCTGCACAGGAAAGGACCTACTACCAATAACAAAAGAAAAATATTGAAATAATGCATAGAAAAGTTGTAAGGAAAACTAAGAAAAACTTTATATGCTGGGAAAAAAATTGTAAATTCAGTATGTATGATTTTCTCTCATTTTATGTACATCTCTGCAGAATACCTCAAGCAAGGAACACTTACTAAAGCTGAGAGAAACAGAAAAGTAAGCATTCCTGACTGGCTTCAGTTATTGTAACAAAAAATAAAGCAAGTTACAGAAAAATGTATTTTTAATTTCATCTTGACATAGAAAGAAAATGAGGTTCATCTGTGTTGTTCCTAAAGTTCTTCCAAACCAAAAAGCTGTGTAAGAGTTATTATTAGTTATATAAATCTTGGAAGCTTGTGATCCAGGCTGTGATCACTAACGACTATAGAGCAGAAATCACAGTAAAAATTTAGCAATGAGACAGTTTATCTACCTGAAGCATCAATGAGCTGCCCCACACTCTTCCTAATGACTTCAACCTCCACCTGCCTGACCTGTTTTAGTTCCTTGTTCCCATCACCATGATCTTCATTTGACCTGCCGCTGTGGTTTATCTCCTCTATTCACAAAAGCCCATTCCTCTTCACCACATACACTTCTGCTCTCTCTGAAGCCTCTGTTGCTCCACTCTCCCTTTCCCGGCACCACCGGCGCTCCTCCTCACGCTTCCCTACTTACGTCCTGGCATCCAGCTTGTACGTGATTTATAGTGCCTTAGGTCTGATGACTTTTTAGCAGAATTCAAATCTTCTTCATGCCTCTCCAATGACAAAGCTGCTGAAACTGTTCATCTTTCCATCACCTCTCTCTTGTTCCCTTTATGGAGCCCATGCTGTCAGTCCCTGTGCCTGGATCATTCCAATATTTGCTTCCCCTGCACCTACTTTTACTTGACCAGGCACCTTTAGTATACACTGCAAAGTATCCCTAGTGACATTCATCCACTCTTCCTTTAGCTCAGCCATCCTCCACTTTCTTTTAATACCTTCATTTTAACTTCAAGGAATCCCACAGTGACAGTCCCAGGGATGTCCAGGATTTGTTCCTCAAACTCCCAAAGCATTTCCTGTCCCTACTTCTCTCTCCACACAGAATCTTGCTGATTTCTTTGAAAAATACCACATGAAAAATTATTTTGGCCTTTCTCTTCCTATCAGTCCTACTTTCCATGGAGAGAAATGAGTCAACCTGGCTCTGCCATGATCCCCATCTCTCTCTCTCCTATAAAACCTGTGCTTCCCACCTGTCTTATCAGCTGGGATTCATCTCACCTCACTCTAGACACATCTGCACTGCAGATGTCTACAACGCAGCCAGTTAGACTCAGCTGGTTGTTTTTTGCCTTTTCATCAGCAGAGAAGTATGTCCTCTTAGGGCACAATTCACCTCCCCCCAAGTCAGCTTTTAAAAGAGGACAGATGAGTTGTGCCCCCAAAGTGCCTGCTTCTCTGCATCATCTATAACGGGAAGCTCAACAACTCACTCAGTCAGATGTAGCTGGCTAAAGTGAAGCAACAAAACAAACCCCCAACTTGCGTCCCTATCTACCCTACAGCTGCCAGTGCAGGTTCAACATGACTAAGCAAGCATGTCATGCCTCCTTTTTTGTTTCTTCTCATCGCCATGACAATACACATCTTGGGCCTGCAACTTGTACATCAGACTTAACTCTTTGGGGTTTTTTAAAGATCTGTTTATTCAGGAGATCGCTAAGCCCTGCACATGCTTCCAATTTAATGCAAAACTGCTCTTCAAATCTCCCCCCATGGCTCTCCATTGCCCCCAACCTCAAAAAGCTAGGCAGACGGTACTCTGCTCTTGTACAAAGGTCATTGTTTACCATATTACCATTTGGAGTATGGACTGACATACTGTGTTGTAACAGTAACTGTAGCAATACCGTATTGTTCTCTTCCTTGTTCTCCTGAAATCGTTTCTTCTCTCATCTTAAATTTAGATCACAAATTCTTAAGGGCAGAGATAATATTTCTATTCTGCATTTATCCAGTGCTTCTTGCAATGGGGTACTGTATCATGACTATGCCTTTGACGTATTATAAATATAAATAAATAACAAACGCACACGCTAACACAATTACATTCTGGTTTTGCTTACAGCTATGCAATTTTGCTTGGGCATTAAGCGAAAGCAAAATTAGACCTAGCATATGTAAATGCTTCTGTGAGACCCTCCCCAAATTATAATATTTCCTTATATTAGAAATGCCATATGACAAAGAAAAGAGCAATAGAAAAACATTAGCAGATTTACAAAAGGACCAAACAGCACAGATATAATTATATCTACTTTATTGCTAATTTGTAGGGCTCAGAACACTTCTGTACATTTACTTTCCTCTCTTTTCCTGACTGTTTTAGTCTCCTCCTTTTGCAGTAGCTCACAACTTGATGGACTTGACAGCACTACAAAAATAAGGCAAGTCTACAGTCTAAGTGTTTGTCACAAACTCATCCAGCTCTAGGAAAAATATTATAAGAATGCCCTACTTATCTTGATATTCTGCAACTGTAAACTTTTCCAAGTTTTCAAAGGTAAGGTTTTAAGAGCAATTCTTTCCATTTGTAAGAGGTTATTTAGTTATTCCCACCTGTCAGTTAAAAATCAGAAAATGCCTTCTTGGATGACAGGCAAAAGACTAGGCAAAGTCACCACTGTAACCTGAAGTCTTTTAAGATCTCTTAAGCTATTTTACAGTTCTGCTTATAACCAATCCTACAGTAACAGGAATTCCCCCCCCCCCCCCCAAATCATTATCTTAATGTTGAAGAAGCATGAAGATATGAATGGAGCGCACAACTTTTCTCTACTTAAACTATGCATTACCATATTTAATTATATAGCTGCTAGGTTATATATATATATACACACACACACACACACATACACGCAAGCAGGGCCAGGGCTCATTTTCAGAGCTTTAATTTGAGGATTATTTTCTTTTCTTTAACTGTTGTTGATTGAAATCAGTGTCTTAATGTTGCACAGCTTTGTCTTTTGATTACTGCATGTGATTAAGGCAACCAGTAGCAGTAATTTTTCACAGCACTATAAACCAACACAAAATAACACTTTCCAGTTCTTCATTTATTCATGTAACATAAAATATAGCTGGAAGTTCACTTGGATTCCAGTAATGCAATTCATATGCAGACGACAGCCTGCCACAGTCAAGGGAGTAAAGCTTTAACACACCCTGCCCGCAACACAAGAGAATCCTACGTTGGTTATAGGACATAAGTTATTTATTTTTAAGTTGTCCAACCTTCTGCTTTTGTGTAAGAATGTTTCAAAAGATGGATGAAACACATTTTCTGAACCACAGAAGTTGAGTAGAATTCCCGTTTAGTTACTTGTTCAACCTATTAACAAAGAAGTATCCATAGCCCAAGTCAGGCAGGACTGATTGATACAAAAAAGCTATCAGGGCAAACATGAATCTCTCCGTATTGCTGTTGATGATATGTATAATGATTGCTATTTCTACAGATACATCTTCGGAAGCCTGATAGGAAAATGAGTATTTATGATAGGGAAATTCTATAGTAGTAAAAATAATTACAGTTATACACATATTACAAATGCTACTGAAATATGTGCAACTTGCAAATAATAGGAGAGTGCAAGTAGGAATTTTGCAGAATAACACACTTTTAAAAATTAGCTGTTGTGTGGAAACAAGCTCTTTTTGGTACAAGGAAGAGCCAACAACCAACAGGACTTTTATACAGGTGCCCTGTGCAGGATTGAGCCATGCTTTTCAGAGATGAACATTTCAGCTGAGAAAAAACAGGTCTATTCCATTGTGATTACTGATCACCTAGCTTTACTTTGGGGTGGGCTTTTTGTTTCTGTGGCCAACAGGCACATGTCTTCAAGCGGCCACTGCTCCGTGCTCAGTATCGTCATCCACTCTGTGCACCAACAGGGAACAAGAAACTCTCTATCTCAACCCCTTGGAGGCCAAGTGTAATGTGCCTCTCGAGCATCTGAGCAGCTGGTGACACGGGTATAGTCTATGTGGGGCCAAAGTGAAATCAGGAGGCAAGGCTGCAAGCAAACGACACAATATAGCACAATGTCAGACACAACTGAGAAAACACTAAATCAAACCAAAGCAACAACCAAAGACAAAGACAGCTTCAACTGTTTGTAATGACCATTTCTTACTCCATTTTTTATTCCTCATTCAAGCCGTTTCTTCCTTGATGCATAAAGAAATACCTGACCCTGAACACTTCTGCAATGGTACTTCTATCTCAGCCTTCGACCTCCCTGAAGCTCACTGCTAAGGCATTGTCACTATGAATTGCACTTGCTCTGTGAGCTGAGGCTAAGCTGCTGGCAGCCACTGGCATAACTTTGTACACTGCAGCCTCTTGACCAAACTTCTTGGATTGCCAATAGAAAAAAACCCCAAAACATAAGCATTCAGAAGTCAACATGATTTTTAAACCTGTTTTTGTGATATTCTCTGTGTCACATTCAGCAAGGGGAGTTTTAGTTTCCTGAGATGTATAATATTTTTCTTACATTTTCTCTCCCAAGTAGTTACTGCACTCCTTTTAATGACTTCTAACACCAAGAAAACTCAGGAAATATAGTGCAATTCATCCAACCTGCATTTCACAAACTTCAAAAGGAATAAAAATGTTGTTAAAGCTGCATAAATGACAACTTAATCCCACATCAGATAGAAGTAAACATAGCAAGAAGCCAAATTAAATGCCATCTCTTTTTCTGTTTTTCTCCTTGGACTGCCACACACCAAACATTTCATATGATCTATAAGGCTTCCAGGATAATAAAGCAGAAAGATACATTTGTATAATTCTTTTTGTATTTACAGCAAGACAAATTGTCTTGTTTTGAAACACCAGGGCTGATTGGAGTTGTACAATAGGGTATAAAATTGTCACTGCAGCAGTCTGTGTTTGTGTATAGTCAAATATCCTGTTGACAGTGTAAGAGGAGTTGATTGCACTTTGAAAGAATTGTATCCACACATTGTCATCCGAACTAAACCCCTCCAACCTTGCTTTACACTTCTAATCTTCTAATTTTACTTTGTTTCTAATGTGTACAGATTGATTCAAAATGCAAACGCAAATCTGGAAGAATACCAGAAAGTTATTTTTACCTGTGTTGTGCTGGCTCTACTGAGATGTTTTGGTATTTACATAAAACATGTTTTCTGCTTGCAATTTTTCTTCTGTTTGTTCTGTGAAAAATTGAAGTTATAGCAGCCAATGTTTTCAACGGTGGTGCCTGAAGTTATCCTTCCAGATTTAAGCTTACGGCCTCCACAAAAGCAGACATATTTTAAAAGACATTGGGAACCATCCTATTTTCAATAAAATGATCACGATCTGAAAATCTTGCACCTTAGTGACCTAATAAGACCAGATGCTTACACGTGGCACAGTTGATACAGTCCACCCACACTCCAGCTGAATCCCAGACAGTGCCCAGCATCCACGTGGAGAAATCTCTAGTGTGCTCACAACTTCTCCCCCCAGACCCCGAGGTCTGGGGCCCTGCGTCAATGCTCAAGACCACGTAGCAGCGCCTTCTGCCATGTTGTGCAGTCGTAAGCGGTAGCAAGGACTCAGGTTTTGAGCGGGACCAGTTCACTTCACAGAACAGCACAAGGACAGAGGTACGGCTCAGACCAAAGGGTCCACAGAGCTCAGTATCGGGAGGTCACAAATAGAGTAGTTTAAATGTAAGCATGGATACACTCCTAGCATGCACCAACTTTTGATTCATGCACTTTCTAATCCAGAGGGGCAGCTTTCGACTTCAGTGGATTTTTCTTTCATTAATTTGTTCAATGCCTTTTTGAACCTCTAAAAACTTACAGCATCCATTCATTGTCCCCTGAGGGGAAAAACTTCTATCACTCAAATAAACGTTGTGTGCAGAAGCATTTCTCTGTCAGAGTTCTGCTCGTTTTTGTCATCTATCTCCAGAATTACAACTATTGATGAGATTTTCTCATCCTATCCAAAACAGACTCTAAAATACAAAGACTATCCAGTTCTAAATATCTCCTTCTCCCTGAAGTGAGCCATGAAATCTCTGACACTGAACAGGAGCTTATCATTCCTTCCCATTGCAGAGCAATGTAAATCTAATAGGAATACCAGGGAAAACTTCCCAGCCTGCTTGGTGAAGGCACAGAACACTCTTCAACGTCTGTACTCCATAACGGATTTGAGTACACACAATTTTAAAAAAAGGAGGGAGAGACACAGAGAGGGAGACACCAATTCAAGTCACAGTGAGTCAGCAGAGAAGACATACTTCACTTGAGTTCAAAAGCCTCAAGGGTTAATTGCTTGAGGTGGTTAGGAATGCCGAAAGACACAAGCTTTTTTCTCACCTCTTTGTGGTAAATATATTGATTGGCTTTGTATAAAGCTCTTGCACTGGGGAAGATGAAAACTAGGTAAGCTGTACTGCATGGCTATGAGTTTGGCATGCTTGAGAATGAAAACTGAGCTTGAGAGGGGTATGGTATATTGGTCACAATAGAGCAACTAAGTCATGAGACAGAAAATCCTCACCTACCTGTTAATCCAATGTCATCCAGCAAAACACAGTCAAACCAGGTCATTTCAGGACTTCGCATTTCCCTTAGCTGAACTTCATGCAGTTCCTGTCAGACCAATTCTCCAACCTGTCAAGGTCCCAATGGCAACCCAACTCTCTGGTGTATCAACCATTCCTCCCATTTTATATTGTCTGTAAACCTGTTAAGGGTGTACTCTGTCCCATCGTCCAGGTCATTAATGAAGATGTTAAACAGTACTGGCCCCGCTATCGATCCCTGGGGCACACCACTGGTTACTGGCCTCTAGTTGGACTTTGTGCAACTGACAACACCGACCCTTTGAGCTTAGCAGTTCGGCCAGGTTCCAGTCCACCTCACCATCCACTTATCTAGTCCATTAAGTCCCCAACAGACAACAATATAACCATTCTCTACTAAACTGAATCAGACAGAAAATCCCAGAGCCTTCCAGTGCAATGCACATCACTTTGTAAGTCAGATACTTCGGTCCAGCTTCATTGACCTTCAGCTGCAAGGTGCCTGCTCTGAAAACAGTGGGACACATGCAGTGCCATAGGGCATTGTCAGCAGTTGTGGTTCACCAAAGGTACAGACTTTCACTGTAGATGACACCACGTCACTGACGCTACTCTTTCCTTAGAGGAGCTGTTCTCCCCTGAGATTAAAGATAAGGTCCTAAAGTGGGAAGTATATGCCCCAATATACTACTGAGGCCCCTATCAGTAGCATATAACAAACTGATTCCCTTAAGGAGTGGATTATCCTATGGCCATGTGGGTTTTCTGGGACGCGCTAGTCATCGTGATGTCTGTCAGACGCCACGTTCTTTGCAACTCCACTAGGAGCAACAGAGCTTATGGCGGGTCCAGCAAGAGGGTCTTCATGGTTCAGCTGCTTTGCAGGAAGCATGCCCATGATCATGGTTTCTCTGTCCCGCTGTATGCCCCGTCCAAAATCCACATGTTTTTTATGGAGCCTGACTGGACCATTGGTCACTCCTATCTAAAACCTGAAGCGTATTTCACAGGCCTAGTTTGAGTTTGACATCTGCCGCTTAGAGCTCTGTTGAATTTGTGGGATCCACGTGGTGGGACAGGATCCACAAACTGGCACATCACGCTGTCACCCATTTCATGGTGGAAAGACTACGGCACTAGCATTTTACAACTAGCCAGATAAATTCGAAGGCCACATGCAAGCGGGATCCAGAAGATTTTAATCTGTTTAGTGTGTCTATGCTTTAATTCTCTTCAGCATAAATGGGATTTCAGTTAAGAAAAAAATCAATAGCAGCTCTGCCTTTCAGCCTTGTTTCTGAGGGCTAAGCGACCCTTTAGCCTGTTAATCCATAAACGGCCTGTTCCCCATTCTTTTCTGTTTCTCATTTCATACCTTTGATCCTCTCAAAATCTATTTTCCCCAGGCACTTATGTCTGTGATTAATTTGGATATTTCACACTTTGCTGTGTGTGGAAGTCAAGTTTACTTACAATCACAAATGAACTAGGCTATAAATAAAGTCATCACTGCACAGTCTGATTCACAGAGCTCCTTTCCTTTTCAGGTTATTTTTTTTAATATATCCGAAGCGTCTGTATTAAAAGCTGCCGGTCCCAATTAAAAGAGGATGAAGAGGCATAGGGCTAATTTCACCTTGTGTAGTTATTTGCCACCAGACAAAATGTAAATAAACCTGCAGCTATTCTGTTACAGTACGATTTCAAAACTTTTGCACCCACAAATCTGCAGCAGCACACTTTCCAGCTACAGTCTCATTATTAATTTTTAAAAAATGAAGTGATCATTATATTTCTCCTTTAAAATAATGCAAATTCTTAAACAAAATCATCTGTTGCGTGGTTTCCAAATTAAACAGTCACAAATGCTGAGATCAGTACAAACACCTCTATTCCTCATTATTCCAATCCTAGAGAAACTACTGAAAAACAGTATGTTCACTTCTGGTTTGCCAAGGATCATTGAGAATTTCACAATACGTTTCAAAGAATCCCACAGTAGCAAAGCATCCCAAAATGTCTGCAGAGGATAAAGCGCTCTGGCAATAGACTTCTGTCTGCTGATCCAGTGTAAAAGCAACACAGGTGAGAAAAGTAACTCAATAATTGGAGAAGAGCTTGGTAAGAGATGATTTTTCAGAAGCCCATCCATTATTTTTTTTCATTTGTCAGGTGAGCTAATAAAAGATATCATCTCCCCCTGAAAATCAAAGCTCAAAAATGCACGGAAAAAATATTCAGATATGAAATGAAGGCCTGCAGAAAAATGTACTAGGAGGAAGAAGCAAGGGGAAAAATGATGTTCTGCTTAAAAAAAAAAGCTGTATGCCACCATCACATGCAAAATGAATTTTCTGTATTTGATTAAGAAATAGACAGGTTTGTGTAAAACTCTCATCAAAAAACAGAAATTAATCATTTAACTGATAATCTCTACATACTTGTCAGGTGGGGGGCTTTTTTCTTTATTTTCTTTTTGCCAATAGTGATAAAAGATGATAGAGGTAGCAGTGGGTGAGAACATGGGAGGAGGGTATCAACACCGCTACCTCTTCACAGGCTTGGCTCAGGAGTCACTTTGGAAAGTAGGAAAAGTTGGTGGCACGTCCTGAGTTTCCCTAGCAGAAATCAATGGCATGTCCTAAACTCGCTCAGTGCAGGTAATGTACATGTATCTGCTTCAGTAAGTGCCCTGGAGTATCTCCATAATGAAGTTAAAGAGCTGAAGGAACATCTTGTGTGGGAAGGAAAATGCAAAGCATGCTCATTGCAGAAATAATGTTTCATTTTTCCAAGTATCAAATTTAGAAAAGACTGATTCAATGTCTACATTAAGCCTACTGAGCCACTAATTCCAGCTTGGGGGTCAATTAGAAAGTAGAGCCTTTGCCTACAGATAAAAAAGTAAAGCTATGCCCTCATTCAGGAAGGTAGATGGAAATGAGGAAACTGCAGGGAAAGGCAAGAAAATAGAACTTTTTCTGAAAAATCAGGAAAAAATAAAAGAAATAAAATTCAAAAGATCCTTTACATCAACTTTCTTCCGTAAAGAAAGATTCAGGAGAACTTCAGTAAAATAAATAAGGAAAGTCCCCCACCCCCTCTGGAAACCCTCTGCAGTTATAAGTTTAAAAGATTAAAAAAAGGTGAAGCTAGGTTAGTGTAGACTTGGCTCCATCCTGCCATACTGGACAGAAATTACCATAATTAATTATGACACATGCCAAGAGCAGTCTAGGAAAAATTACTTAAAAATTAATTTTAATGTACTTTTAGATACAAAAGATTCATGCTGTAAAGACAAATTGGCATCCCAGGTTAATAATTTCCTTCTAATGTAAAACCCAAATGCGTGTTCCTTTATGTCCTGTTAAGCGCTCAGCATTACTTTTGGGGGGGGGGGGGGGTGTCATGTTTTTTTTTTCCTAAGTACCGTCTTCCAATCTTTCATGTAAAATTTTCATGGATGTTTATAATTGTGCTGGAAATTAACCTAACATTCAATGTTATTCCAGGGCCAAAGACATGGCAAAGTAATTCGAATACTCTTGTGCCAATATATCAACATCCAGCCATGGAACTGAACAGCTTCCACTGCCAGTAGTAAAATACCTAAAGCCATTTAGCTCAGTCTAGCACTATTAAAATCTGCATAAATAACTACTTGTGATCTATTAGCAAACCGTAAGATGATTTCTTTCAAAGTTTTTAATTATTATTTTTTAAAGTGTTTCTCTCTGAAAAACACAATAGTTCATGGCACTGCCCACAGAATTGGTCTAACATAGGAGGTTGGTCATCGATATGATTTAACATGCACCAGCAGTGGCAAAGGAGAACTAAATCTTGACACGTTTAATTTTTACACACCGAACTGTCCAATCATATCCTATCTACTCAAAAAAACCAAAGTAATATACTCACTGATAACCACTCCTTCATATTCTACTACTTTTTTGCTTTAGATACCACGGTTACAGAAACAGGAGTTGGAGCAGGTGTCATTTTTCTTTAGTCCCACTCAGAATTTCATACTGGTGTCTATTACAAATACAACTATCTTCTAACTATACACGATTCGGAAACAGAACATGAGTAGCTACCTATAAACATGTGCTCATGCTGCTTCAGTCAATGTGACCAGACAACATGGAAGAATAATGCTTTGGAGACCTTCTTCATCCAGCAAGGTTCTTCCGAGGAAGAAGGAAGGTCTTCATTTTAAAAGACACAAGCACTCAAGAGGCAGTCACTGTCATGCTATTGTCACCAAGCAGACTGGATTCTGTAACTGTTTCTAGCTCCTCAGCATACAGATACTATACATTAAACTAAAAATGCAGGCCTCAAAAGAAGAATGTAACTCTTGGAACCTTTGCACTAAGGTACACTAGTCACGACTACGCAATCGATAAAAAATAAAGGAAAGCAACTGGATTTCTACGTTTTAAGAAACAGACAATTCATAATACAACTGTCCTTTCATTGACTATGTACTATGTACATTAAGTCCTATAACAGAATGAAAACACAGGAAAGTCATAGAAGTAATCAGTAAATATTTTTAGATTATGTAAGAAAATGAGTATGATTATTTTCATGTTGTTCCAAAAAGGCATTTATTTTTCTCATTAGCAGAGTAAATTAAGTTATACATTTTGATAACTGCAAGGGAATTAGGCTTTTTTCATAAGTTCATGCAAAATTTCAACATGATCAAATACCAATTATTCGAAACTAATTATTTGGGAAACCTTGTTATAGGTCTGTTGCTAATGCTGGTTCTTTCAACAAATCTGCTTTGAGTACACTGATGACAAATAAAATACTGTCTTATTCTTTCAATCTCTGCAGCATCAGTCCCAGAAATTTGTACATGAACACCTTAATGTTTTTGCACTAACGTGAGCTAAAGAGTACTTAAAAAACTTAAATGACACACTGAGGTCAGCATGCCGGTGCTTGGTACAAACCTCCCACTTCCCTCCATTTCAGGGCTTTGAAAGCCCATCAGGTTCACCAGCACCTGTCATTTTCTGTTTCTTAAAGCACAAATAGCTTTCTACACAGGAGACTCACAACAAAGCAAAGCAAATACACAAAACCAACCAAGCAACTAGTCCCACTGTGTAACAGCCTATCTGTTGGGCTGGGAAAGAATGTGCACTCAAATTTTTTTTCTTCACTTTTAGGAGCAGGAAAGCAGGAGCTAGGTGCAAGGAAGCAAGCAGGAAAATTGCTGCATATATCTAAACCCACAGAGCTTGTAGAAACATCACAGGAAGCTCTCCTATTTTTTGTCACAAAACTTACCACATGGGCAAGTTTCCTTAAATTCCAGTTTCTACAGGCAAAGAGAATCTCAGCCCTCATTTCTACACACACACACACACACATATAACCCGATCTGTATTTGCTTCTAGCTTTCATTAAGATCAAAGTTGTGTGGCTACAGCAAAAGAAGAAATGTATATTGGTTACTGACCAGGCAGAGGTAATTTGTGCTCGAGGGTAAGCAACAGCCACACCATCCTGCGACAACAAGCAGGTTTGCATTGATCACAGCTGGATTCTTGGGCGGGAAGGCAGATGCCTTGTGTGCTGCTACCACTCCTATAAATCAGACCCCTTACAGTCCCTAATTTTTTCCCTCAGTTTCTTTTTCTTTCTCAGACCTAAAACAGTTTGGGTTGGTCCTTCTTACTGTACACCAAAAAAAAGATGGCACAGAGCTGTAACACTATAGGTTTTCAGAAGGCTCACTTAATCCTCACGCTTTTCTTCAAATGCAACGGACCTGTTTCTTGTGTCCTCTCTTTGCTCCTTTCCAGGCAAGCTGTATGAGTATAATGAACTGCAAGTTTTGCAAAGTGGTGAGCAGAAGCAGATGTAGAGTCTTAAAAAAAAAAAAAAAAAAAATCACTGAGTAATATACTTAAGCTTGCAGTTGCCAGCCAAAGGCGGCCACGTGGGAAATCAACTCTTGCATTTTCCCGGCAAACAGACTCACCCCACACTTTAGTGCCTCCCAACTACATCTACTTATGAAAAGTAAAAACTAAAACCCAAAAAACCACAACAAAGAAACCCAGAGATACAGCTTGGGAAGTTCTCAAAAGTGAGGTAATTAGTCACGGACAAGCTGAAAAAATCCTTGCCAGTAAACTTTTAATCAGCACGCTTAGAAAATCCTCAAGCCTCTTTTTGGAAATATTTGTATTAAGACTCTCTTTCTCATAGAGTAAAACATGCTGTAGATTAGCCATCTCACAAAATGCATTTGAATCACTCTTTTATTCCACCATTTCATTTTCAGAAGTGCAGGTACACGAACAGACTCGGCCTACCGAATATCCCGATGTTTTGGCAAGAGCTGTCAGCTGTGCTTCGCTTTACTGCCTGCCTGCTGGAAAGCTGGGCTCCCAAGATTATGCAGCTTTTCAACACCAAGCCCAGTCAGTCTTATTTAAATAATTCACCACTACTGTCCTCAAGTATCTGTCCCCCTTGTGCTCCTCTTCCTTTTCCTGACACTCGTGTGGCAGATGGTACAAATGGCTTGACATACACTCGTTGCCTCAGCGCAGAGAAGGAAAGCGGCACATTTGCCGAAATCCTGGACTCGGCCCTCCGGAGCCAAGGCTTGTGAGCTGAGAAGAGCGATGTCAGAATAGTAAGTTGTGAGGGTTTGGATGACTTGATGTTCTTTGTGGTATCTTTTCTCTCTTATTTCTCAGACCCTTTCCACCTCTCATCTACTCACACACTGAAACCACTGGGTGTTAGATGTTTCCACCGGACTGAAAGGCACCTTGCAAAGCAGAGCTGCTATTTCCAGCCTGTTATTCCAAATCCTGACAGGAATATGGATAAACAGCTCCCCAATAATTTACAGACCAATTGCCTGCTTAAAGTAAGTGGCTTTTCAAAGATTCCTGGAGCTAAATGAATCTATGAAAGTGTTGCGTTCAATGCAGGGATGCTCCTAGTAACAACATAACAATTTCTGTACCTGAGGGTAAGCTGCCCCTCCTCCTAACCGGGAGTAAAGGGCAGTACAGCATCAGCGTCTTTGGCTAGCTTGCTTAATAAACTAAGTGGGAAATTCTCATCTAAGCTGCAGCTTCAGTGTGGTCTCAAGAAGAATGAGTAGGAAAGTAACATAGGTACCTTGGGATTAGCTAAAAAATAAATAAATTAAAAAAAAAAAAATCTCACATTGGTTTGCTGGTCAAAATTGACAAGAAAACTGGCCAGAAATCTTTTTTGTTGTAAACATTGCTAGGTTTTTTAATTTGAAAACCAGATTCACTGAAATGGAAGTGCCTCAGACAAACTTCTGAGCGGAAACAGGAAAGCAGAAACTCAACTGGTTTCCTGCCAGCTCATCTGATGAGATGCTGAAAACCCCAGACTTCCTGACAGTCCAACTTTGCCTTGGTATTCAAGATCCTGGGGTCTTTCAGCTCCTTGCAAGAGAGTGAGGATACAGGAGGATGGCTTTCCAGTAGGGATCCTAGCAGCTCTGGAGCCACAGCCAGTACCAGGACTTGCCAGGTACTCAGGCACTAGGAGAAGCTAGGACTCTGGTAAACTAGAAGTACAGAAACTGAGCTGCCAGTTCACACTTGTAATTTTTTTTTTTTAACTGAGTATTTTCATTCTTTCGAAATCCTTCTTCCTAGAAGTTTTCTTCAAAGGAAGATTTTCAATTTTACACCCAGAGAAAGGAAATCAAAAATGACTGAATGGAATACATCATCCTACTATGAAAGCTGACTGTTAACAACAAAACTGTAAGCAAATGCATTAGATATTCTCCACAAACAACCTAAAACAGCTTTCTGTTTCTCAGAGCCTGGTGTTCAGTGATCCAGATTTCTCTGAGACCTTAAGATTTCCAAAACAATTCACAAAAAAAACAAAAAAAAAGGAAAGAAATTTGTTCAGGCTTATATTGTAGCTTGCCACCTAGAATTGCTGTAGAACAAAAATATTGAAAATACTATCAAGAATATCTACACAAGCAGAGGGGTAATTTGAAATGCGAAAGAGGCAGAAGAGTACAGAAGTATCTATCCCCAGGATGCAGTATGTCTACTTACTTCATCCACCTTTCTGAGTTTGTATCTGTGTTAACACTGTATTAACAAAATCTCTGCAGCTACGCTGACCTGCAAAGCAAAATATTTTAGGGAATCAGATGTCATTTTGTTCCTCCAAGCACTTACATTAATTTTGCATTACGCATGCAACTCCACACTTTCCCATTTACCAGATACACAGTAAACTCTAATTGAAGTCTATAATATACATTAATAGCCTCCAACTGTATGTTTACTAAGGTATTCTCGAGTACTCGATGCATAACATGAACATTTCACAAACCATTTCATCTCAACGTGAAGATGTGTATATTTTCCAGCTAGCATAAAGGCAAGCCTACAATACCAATATCTAACATACACATTGAGAGGAAATTCTTTGTTTTCTAAATCTCGTCAGCACTTATATGCTGGAAGGCATTGTGGGACTAACTGGATCATATTCTTCTAAATTTTTACCACCAAATGGCAGAAAAACTGATGTTACTTTTTTTTTTTTTTTACTTTTTTTTCTTTGATGGAAAAGCAAAGCTACACTGTTAAGTAGCCTTTTCCAGAGACTAATTCACTGGAAAATTGCTTCTCTAGTGCTAGTTCTTTCCCCCCTGAATTGTATCTGATTGTCTCCAGTGGCATATTAATACACAAACATGACAGAGATGGCCAAGAATTACTTTACCTTTTCTGATTTCAAATTACAGATATTAAGCAGTTGTGTATTACTCTTTTCAATATTTGAAGTATATTTTTCTAATACTATAACTATCCCAAATCATTATTAGGAACATAATAATAGGAACAATTTTGTCAATGCATATTTTCTGCCAGCTTAGTTATGATTCTCTAAGGTTTTTATGTAGTCAGTCACTGAGGTAAGAAAGAGCTCCACATAAAGAACACAAAAGCCGAGGGGAAAAAAAAGTCCTTTCGATTACTCCAGGAAGAAAGGTGCAGTTACTTTGGATGGACGGAGGTGGGCAGGTATCAGGCAACAGAAAAGTCTTTCCCAAATAATAACTAAATTAGGAGCTTTCCCCAACATCTCAAGATCTTTTCTACTCATCTGTGTATCAGCATGCCACAGATCTTGCTATGAATGAGGCCATAGAGTTTCGTGAGGGTCCTTGATTAAGTTACAGACAACACATCACTGAAACCATCAGTGTTACTGCCGGACAGCATCTCAAAACCAAATTAACATGGAAATAGGTGACCTTTGCCTAACAAGAAGCTAGACATTTGCATCCCCCACCAGATTTGTATGCATTTTTGTGTCACATAAGTGACATAACTGAGAGAAGAAATTTTGTTATGGTGGCAAAGTCTATTATTTTCTCAAACAACTTGTAACAGAAGTGACTACTACACTGTGTGTAAAAATGCACTTTGAACAAAATAACCAGTGCGTATTGCTCACCTCTTAAATAACAAGGAAGCATCCAAATAAGAGCAGCTTAATAGAAGTCACTTAAATAAATTCATGTCAGAGACAGCACTTGAATTATCATTGGAAAATTTAAAAATAAAAAAGTTCTTTCAGTGCGACTGATGTTGTGCTGTCTCCTTCAATGAAATTTTCATTTGCCAGTCATTATCATTTTGGTGGAAGACTAAATTATTTGCTGCTTGTCAGTGAGGGACAGAGTGTAGACGAAATGTAAGAAGTTGACAAGTTAGATGATAGAAATGAATAAAATTTATGTTCTTATGAACCTAATGGCAAGTAATTATCTCTGAACCGGCAGTACAAATGTGCTTTTTCATCATGAATACCTGACATGTATTAGAAATTTCCAGAAGACATATTATTTATACAGTAAAGCAACAGAGTGGAAAACTTGTTAAATATATGGCTTCTGCATCCAGCCTTTAATAGAAAAGTTTAATTGAGTAGTGAACCTTTCACAAAATTTTTATGCCATGTTAAAAGGCAGATGCTAAAAAAATAACAACAGAAAATATCCCCTAAGTCAACATCCTAACTTTTTTTTTTTTCTTTTTAACATTTGCCTGAAGCCCTGACTCGGCTGCATCAAATGTTCTGGTTACAGACTCCAGCATTAACAAAGCTCATTATAAGAGGGTGTGTTTATGTAATGCGACAGACAATATCACAAAATATAGCACCTCATAAGAATAGTATTAAAGCTGTAAGTCGGCAGCCAAAAAGTTGCAGATATCAGAATTATGGAAGACTGTCCTACCTTTGCTCTTTTTCATGTGCTTATGTACACTTAGATACTCGGCACAGAAGTCTTGATTCTTCTTTTTTTCTAAGATAGGAGCTCTGCCTCATTTGGATGCACAGCTCTCTATTCAGCATTTTGTGTATGACCCTGTACCTCATTTAGTAAACAATATTCAGATCCTGCTAGAAAGACAGAATGTTTAATTTCCTTGTAGACTTTACAACATTACTCATCCCTTAAGTACTTAAGTGCTTCACTAATAATTTATCCTCACAATATCCCTGAAAGATGAATAGCTGGTATTATCCAAACTTACAGATGAGAAAACAAAGCGCAGAGAAATCAAGGTCAAATATACCGATTAAATGTAGGCGCCTACTTTGAGTATCTAGATCACGTTATCGCAGAAGACACAGCACAGCACAGCTCCGGCTGCAAACGTTCACGAGTAGCTGGAAGGAGCCACCGGAGCAAAGCTCAGTGAGCAATTCCTGCTCGGAGCTGAACCATGGTCGGGCATCCTCAGTGAGAGCCCAAGCCCGGCTTCTCCAAGACATCGTCACGGAGCAGCAGATACAACGCCGCAGCTATAGGAGACCCAAGTCCTTCTGGAGTGGCAGCTGGAGGCCAGGCAGGGTATACTACAGCGACTCGATGCTAGAAGCCAGCATGCAGGCAATTGCCTTGTGCCCCTAGGTGGTTTGGAGTACAGTTTTCTTTATAAAGAAAAGGAAAAAAAAAAATCGATTGGGAGAATATTTTTGCCATAAAAAGTTTCACTTAGCAGTTCTGTATAAAAGAAAACAGTTTTCATACCAAGAAACATCAGGAACTCTTAACATGCCCTGTGCATTAGTCTACTGAGAAACTAAATGCATGTGTCTTGGAAGTTTTAAGAAGCAAATCAGGCCTACTCACCATATTTGGTTTCAAAGTACTTTTGCAAGAACTAAGTATTTTTAAGTTAGGCAGGTGTACTACAAGCTTGACCTGTATAAAAATTATCCCAAAGAACTTCTTATGTATGAGTGGGCAGGAATTGCTAACTGATTTTTGGAGTTGATACATCCAAAAGTGACTAAGCAAGTATGTCTGACACTTTGGTAGTGTTATTTTTGTACAACAATACTTCATAAAAATCCCTGAGCGCTGCCTTGTAGCAGAACAATGCAGAACAGGACAAATAGTCCTCCACAGAACTGACAACCCCAAGTGGATATAAAAAGCTGCGTTGGCCAGATTGCCTTGGGTTCTTCAGCTAACTAGTATCAAGTCCTTCCTCCTCAAGAGGAGGTGTGACTGAAGAAAACGGGGCTCTCAAAGGACAGCAACTACTCCCATAAGCATCACCCCTTCGTTCCTCTGTTGTAGTATTTAACTTTACTGCCTGTCCCATTATCAGAAGTTGCTCAATGCTGCTTGAGAATATCAAAGCATATTAGTGCAGCAGTCCCAACAACTTCAGTATTGGAAGGAAAATGTCTCGAGAAGCAGAACCCCCCTCACAGCTTGCTATGCAAGGTTGGTACTCCAGAATTAATTTTCCATTCTAGCGCATGAGAAACACATTTCTTTCAGCAAGTTTGTTTTCACTGCATTTTTTCATGATATACAGAAAATGCATTTCATTGACAACAAAACTACAATATTTATGTCTCTAACACATATAAGACTGCATGTTATTATCTGTTATGTCCATCGAAGGCTAACAGGTATCAAGAAACATAATTTCTCTTATATTACTTGTGTGTGACAGAGGGACAATATCAGTGAAGGGCCACAGGACAACAGCATTAGTGCACATGCAAATCCTTCTGCTAACAGAAAAGTTAAATATAATGCATTTCCTAACCAGAAATATCTCAGAAATCAGCCTGTACCTACAACACAACCTAGAGTGTACATTCTTTGCTGGGTTTACCATATGTGGTTTTTTTCCCACCGGCAGAAGGAGCTCTTTATTAAAGGAAAATTGTACTCATTCAGTTTGTTGGAGGTTTACACCTTCTTGGCTCCTCCTGGCCAGAGAGCAATTGGCAAAGAATTTAAGATGTGTGGTTGATCTGGGGGAAAAAAGAAAAGAAAAAAACCAACCCAAACCAAACCCAAGAAAAGAACACACACAAGAACAGCAAAGGCAGTGTGTTTACTCCATCAGCTTCTGAAAAAAATAGTAAAAATATAAAAGTTATAAACCATACATTTGTGGGCTTATCAGGAGGACTGCCAGTACTTGAAGAATGTACAAATGCTGAACTAACTACCTGAAGTCAGTTACAGAGCTAACTACCTGAAGTCACAGCACCTGGGTTTTGCCCCATACACAGCAAAAAAAGCCAGAGAAAGTTCATTTGCTGAAGTTATAACACTTGTCTGATTAAAACAATCAGTTTAGGCATTCTAATAATAAAATGTTCTCTTAAAAAGTAGGGATCCAGTGCCTGCTATTAAGTGTGGGAATATGGGCAAAAGTAAGGCATTAAAAAGGAATCCTCAATCTCTTGAGAAGTGAAAGGTTCCCTCAAGATTTAGCAATTTGGTGCTGCCAAGTAAAAATACTAAAGGTTTAAGGTCAGTCTCTATTGTCCTACTAGGAGAGAGAAGATAAAGCACTAAACAGCAGCTGTCTTCAGTTACCTAGGATTACACAAACCTGAAAGGTTCCTTTTTATTTCAAACCCATGCTAGGCAAATTGGGTTATTTCTTAAATCAGAAGACTCTGCTACATTAGCTTTCTGCAGATACATCGTTACAGCTGTCATTACAATAGTTTTCTTCTATTTTCTATAGGAACCACAGGCAACTGTACAATTTTAGAAAGTTCCTCTATTACATACAGGTATCTGTTTCTCTTCCCTCTATCTGATTTGAAGGACAATAGATAAAATCTCTAATTCAAGTGAATATGTGATGCTTTCACCTTCTCCTTTATCTTCAAGTTTCTATTTTTTCCCCTTACTCCCAATTTTCTTTAAATGTGGAATATGGTCACACCTGTTTCCCTTAAAATATTTCAAAATACAGAGTTTTGGTGAGATTATAGCGTTTAAATCAGACAAGCGCAGTCCCAGCCTGCGTAACTCTATAAATTCACTAATTTTACTCCATGTTTTGAGCAGAATACTTTTCGTCCAACTACATCTGTACAGTTGGTACTTACTTTAAGTCACTCTGAGGAGATGGACAGAGACATGCCACACGGCAACTTATCACAATCACCTCTAACATCCATGTGAGTATGGACAAGAAATGCCCTCTGGAAAGGCTTTCTCTCTTTCTCACCTGGTAGTGACCACAAGAAGGTGCCTAGATGATGAACTCAGACCATCCGCTTACACTTTATATCCCACATATCCACCTTTGGCAGGATCAGTCCCGTCCATCATTGTCACACCAGAGTGCATCCTACAGTCCCACCAGAATACAGATAAGGAGGGCTTGTTCAAGAGCCTTTTTGACTCACACTCCCAGTGTCCAAGTCATTACTCGATTCTCAGCGAGGACACTGCCCCGTGCCCATCGATCTCATCGTATTTGCCTTCACCTACCAAACCTACTACCTGACGACAGCATTAGCTGTGTTTTCATTCTGCCTAAGGGCTCACCATGCCGATTTTCTCTGGAGCACCTTCTCCCTGGCTGACCCTTACGCAGGGAAGGAAAATGCAATCAAAGCCTTTAAATCGCATCCCCATCCTCCTTCAAATTCTTCATGAAAACGTATCTTCTGTGCACTTCCGCAAAACACAACACCCTTGCACTAATGAGGCCACTGGTAACTCATGACCTCTGATTTATACATGCAGTCCGTCGCCCCCCTAAACAAGAAACTCCCCTGTCATTAGGCTTCCCAAAGCCACTAAGCAAATGCATTTTATCTACCTGTTGAATCCTTCCGTAATCCTAAACGTGAAGCTCTCTGGTTGTTTTAAACTTTATTAGTACATACAGCATACATAATTGTATCAGCCTCTATCCAATGGCTACCGTCACACACATTATTACAAATAGCTGTTGCAGCCTACTGCTCCTGGGTTATAAAACAAATTTGTTTTTAAAAAGAAGATTATAGTATCTCTCAATCCTCCCTAGAAACTCAGAGGATTTATCAGAGAACATTTTGTTAAAAGTGTTAGCAAACCATGCCTAGTGTAGCCACCTCCTTTGAGGATTTTCCTGCGACTTCAGTAATTCTTTTAAAAACTCCTTTCGGAGTTAAAATCATTTGCAGTGATCTTTCTTTTCACATGAAACAAAGAGCTAAGCACCGATTTAGCTCACTAAAGCTTAATCATTAAGTTAAGGTGACTAATTTAGCACTATAACTACAGCCAAAGTGTCTTTCGCATCTCAGTTACCTAATTCTGAAGGGGCCTATCTTCCTCTGTTGACTAGAAGGAAAGTATAAGCAATTGCATCACTAACGCAGGTACTTTGGCGAAGTGTGTGAATGTAGGTAAGCTGAATATATGCCTCGGGACTGTGGTGTGAAGCTTGGAAACACAAAGTCTATGTGTTTGATAAATAAGAGAGAATTAAAATCTCAGCATTAACTATTTTTTTTAAATCCTTTCATTTTAAAGGCAGTGTAATAGTTTCAGATCCTACTCCATGATTACCAGTCTACCACATTTTGGAGAAAAACAGTAAGGCACAGTGCTTTTGCAAAAAATGCGATGGGATAATTTAAGTCTAAGGAGACATGCTGAGCGCACGTGCCTTCTCTGTATTAGCTGAGCAAAACCCAATTTAGTAGGTTAAGGCAGATGAAGAATGGAGGCTGTGGGAGTTCTTGTTCCGAGTGTGAAGCTGAGCTCAATAAGACATGCCTGAAAAGTTCCAGTTTCTGTGCAGAACTCTAGCCTGGGCTTGTAATTTGTTTACATTGCACAAGATTGTACGTATTAGCATCAATTGAGCCCTTTGGCCTATTCTTTTTCCTCTGTATTTTATTTTATCACACACACAGAGTAGTTGCTGACCTCATTTCGACTACACTTCCTTCTCAGTTGACTTTGAAGAAAAACTGTATCAGCATCAATAGGCAAATTTACTAGTATTCACCCAAGCATTACAAAAGGTAAAAGCTCGTTTTTCCCTGCCCTGGCATTCATCAAAGCCAGAGACAAACACACAAAATAAAGGGCACACTCCAATGACATATATCCAGCAACGGGAAACCTGCCACAGCATCAGTCCAGTGCTTCTCAGTCACAGTACACAACATTTACATGGGCTGCTTTGTTTGACCCCTGGAAATCTGTCCATTTGCTGTAATCCCCACTTAGCACCCACAGTCACTTCGAGAAGCAAATTTTGGCCGGTAAGCAGCTAGTTTGGTTATGCCTACCTTTTCTCTTCAACTGGCAAATAATTAATTTGATAAAGACTGTCAATATTCAGATGCATGTGCAATTTCAGATGGGAAGGAAAAATAGAAGTATTTTAGAATATTTCTGCTTTTTGGAAAAAAGTAGAATAGAAAGGAGAAAATAGACTAGAAAGGAGAAAGAATAGAATAGAAAGGAGAAAGTGCTGAGCCTGTTGGTTTGACACCGGTGTTTCTATTTTGGAGACTCTGCTTATCTGATTGAGGATTTAGAGAAGCTCCTTTTTTCATCCTTTCTTGTGCACTGTCAGTGGTGATAAAGGAATGAAGGGGGGGACGAGAGAGCGGAAGGTTACCCTGTACTGTTGAGCACACCATTGACTTAACAGGAGAAAAAGGAAAAACTGCCAACTAAAATTGGGTGTCCTGCTCAGAAGCAAAGCCTCTGATCTGTGCCACCCTGCAGAAACAGGGAATAGACCTACTCAAATAACTCTGCGGAGCACCGCTTGTTAAAAGTAACCATCTCAAAACAGATGGAGAAAGAAAAGGCAGAAAGAACAGGCAGAGCGGCTTAGGCAACAACAAAAAAGCCACTTCTGTCACTTGCAAAAAAAGAGATTTCTTCTCCTTCCTCTCCCCCAAATTAATAATTTTATAGGAGAAAAAAAATCAAAACAAAACTGGATAAAGGAGAGAATAGAACAGTGAGCTAATGGATGAGACGTAAGCAAAAAGTCAAGACAGGCAAGGTATAAACTAAAGGATTAAACTGAAGGAACATGCTGGATCAGGCATTCATGTGCCTAGGCGAGCTGGTTCAGGATTTGAACCTGCTGAAAAACTTTGGGGTTTTTTGGAGAGGCTGTGGGGTCAAGCTGGGCTACTTTTCAGCCAGCTCAGGTCCCTAAGCAAGATGACTCTGCGGCCTCAAAAAGGTTCATGCCAGCATATCACAGGGGTGTGAAAGAGCAGAAACTGCTTTTTTTTTTTTGTAGAGCTGGCTGGAACAGTACGTACTCTGTATGGAAAATGTTCTATTTCTGCAGCTGGCAATGGCAATTTCAGGCAAGAAACTGAGAGGATGTGGGAGCTAATAGCAGAATATTGGTCCTGCAGACTTCAAGTTAAGCTGTTTCTTAGCATAGCAACTTTAACCTCAGCTGTTTAACATTGTTGCTAACAGCTTGAAAAACTACATGCTACAAAATCTGCAATTTTTTTTCCTGCCACACTTTCGAATTAATATGCATTAAGTGAATGCTCTGTAACACTTCAGCAATGACCGCTCTGACAGCTCCTCAGCTCATCTGTGTGTCCCTCTGCAGCACACCTGTAGAAGTCACATGCACCGACTTCATTCAGAGACCCCGCCACCACCCCACTTGTATTCCTAAATAATAGCCTATGTTGCTCATGCATTAACCACCCACTATTGTGTCCTTTTATTTCTTCTTGCTTCACATGCTTGAGGCAGCTGGCCAGCTGTAATGAGGCACGGGAGCCTGGAGCAGGGAAGGGGCTGTGGGATTGCTTGGTGCTGCAAACTGGGTGCTTCCCAGCGGGCACCGTCCCGACAGGAGCCTTTCTAGGAAGCATGAGCTCGTGCTACAGCCTTGCACCCACAGCTTTCTGCCATCTGGCTGTCACTGTATCTCAAGACGTGGACTGACACACTGGAGCTTCATGAATTAGAGAACTTTGATGTGGTATTTCTGAAAAATCATGAGATCTGCCACTTGGTCCTGTTCACCACCTTGCCGCTCTAATTTTCAATCCTAGTTTGTGACAAAGCACCAACTAGCAAATGCTGGGAAATATCATACTGTTACACGCTACGACGCTGTGCCTAACCCCCATCCAGCGGAGCACCCGACAGAAATGCCCAGAAAAGCAATCAGCCCAGCTCTGAAAGCACAGCTGGAACAGCACGGTGCTGCTTCCCTGGTAGTTAACCTGAGATGGGGCCTGCTGAGGTCACCTGCGGTTTCCCTCGGTTCAGTTTTGTCCGTCTGTCCGTCTGTTCTCTTAAACTGGCAAATCATTGATTTCACAATGACCACCGGTATCAGAATGCATGTCAGCGTGTCGATGGAAGTGAAATAAAATGATAAAAACTATGGTGAAACTAGAAGAGTTTTCCCTGAGGACAGACTCAGATAGGTATTTTGTGTCATTTACATCAGTCTCTTCTTGGTTTCACAGCCACGAGAAGCAAAAGGAAGGGATGGGTCTTTGTTCCAAATCCACAGACAGACCTAAAATAAAAGCCTAAAGTAAGACTGCAGCACCCAGCAGAGCCATCCATAAAAAGCGTGCGTGGGGGATGACGTGCCCAAAGCTCTGTTGTTTCCAGTTACGGCAGTAAACCGACTCAGCCCTCAGCCTAGAGACCACAGGAGTCACAACTAGCTGCTATTGTGCTTAAACCCACCCAAGGGCCTAACCCAGTAAATTACCTGGTTTATCAGCTTATCTTTGATAGACGGCAATCCGCTGGGACCACACTCCTGGGAGGGGGGACACTTGGGTCCCCTGCCTGACCCGCAGCTCCCACCTCCCAGCACAGTGCCCGGCCCCAGGGCTATGAGCAACTGCATAGGGGTTTACCCCGCTCAGGAGGGTGGGCCACTGCACAGCTCCAAACTGCACTTCACGGCACCAAAGACAGAACAAACATGTGCAAACCCAACATCAGATTCCACGTGTGCATGTGTATTCCATATATTATAATTTTTCTAGATACATCAAAGCCATATTGCTCGATCTTATCCTTTTGTGATGCACATGATTGCAAAACATTTTTTTTCCTTAGTTCTACACTTCAGTTACCTCCATCTGCCTGTCACTGACTTTTTTTTTTTTATAGTGTTTTTACAACACCATATAGTTGATGTGTAGGACCATGTGCTCACACAAGCCTCAAGAAACACTGGTTTATTCACTGATTGAGGAAATTGTTCCTGAAGTAACGACAAGGCCCTGTCTGCATTCCAGATGCTAATACCTAAATTCTCTGCTTCAGAAGAAAGCAAATAATCCACCACCCTATGCTTCTCTTCAATATGCAGAAAGCTGGTTGCCCACACAGCCGTAAGTACTTGTGAACTCCTTAATTTGCCCATCTGACCTCTGAGCAAGCTCTTATCCTCAGAGCATTCCTCACCCATCTCCCTCCAGCGCGACACAACATGCCACAGTTGCTGCTTTGCATGTTAGCAGCACCCAAAGACCCTGGGACATTTCCTGTATCATTCTTGGATCAGAGAAATGACTTATCATCTCTTTTGGACTTAGCAATCAGCCCAAGTACTAGGTCAGACCCAAACCAGTAGCATCAACGAGACCATCTAAAGTTAAGCCTGACACAGCGTTACTCGAACCAAGGGCATAATTCTGAGCAACGCTCACGATGGCATGGTGCAGTGCTGGTCAGCAGCTGGCTTGCAAATTGACCACAGGTCTGTAGATCAAATCAAACATTTTAATTATCTTGTATTTTGCATGAAATCATTACGTCTCCTATAATCACCACCTGTAAAATTACTGTAGGGATAGGGAAGTTTATCACCATCTCTGAGGCAGTCAGGCATTTTATTCTGCCTCCTCGGTATCATTCATGTCTTACATTCCTATTAAGCAGCCAGGTCTGACACCTGTCTCTTTAACCCACTCCCACAGATAACCACATACGTCTGCATGTAAATGATTAACACTCCCCTCTCGTGAAGCCACACATCTTTGCGCTCCAGTGAGAATAACTGCTTATACTATTGCAAATAATAAAACATGTCATTCAATCCTTGTAATAAAAGCTTAAAATCCAATGTGAGGTGATGGGGGTGTAAGTCAACATGAGCAATTTGGACTCAAAGGCAGTTTAACACTATTCATGGGATCAAAGATGAGTAAATCGGCTCTCCTGGTTCCTATACTCTACCGTCATCCCAGTATTCAGAATTCTACCAAGAAAAGTCTATTACACACTAGTCAAAGCCCCACAGTGATCATTCCTCTTTGTCTACTCTCCCCTCTTAATTCTGGCATAGAAATTACACTAGCTTTGGTTGACAAGGGAAAACGCGAAGCTGATGTGTAGAACAGTGTAAATAACCCACAGTTAGTACCTATCAAAAAGCTCACTTCTTCAGTCGTCTTTACTGGTGGGCATATGTAACCTCATGAAGCACTACAATATTCCGGGAGACATTTACCAGTGTACTCTTATCCAAACGCAATGTGTTTGTATTTCCATTTTTTAACACAGTGAAGATCTCTAACGTATGTAAAGACAAATACTCTGCCCTCCGCCACAGATTTCCAGCCCTAAATAACTGAGCTCCAGCAGCGCATGTTTCTTCTGACTGCATCCTACCGTGAGATACTAATATGAGCAAAGGAGAAACACAGAGGAAGCATAGCTAACGTTTTAAATTGATCCGGTATTATTCAGTTAGAAAACAGTTTTTCTTCCTATTTCTTCACTCTCCCAGGATAGTATGATTTGTTTCCGGTATTAAAAGTCTATTCATAGAATCATGATGCATGACCTTCCTTCCTTCCACTAGAATAATATGTTCTTAAACAGAGCCCACACCGTATTTTACTTTTCACAACTGCTGCTAGAAGTGTTCTTGCTCTTTTCCCAGGATCAAGCAAGCCTCTGCTACAGCGAATGTTTAAAGCTGCAAAGAAACCAGATCTCCTGCCCTCAAAGCGTCCCTGATTCTGGATGCAATGGTAGTGATGTCTGGCTCATGTAACTTTGCGATGCCATTTTTTTAAAACAGAGGTACAGGAATCAAATCACAATGGTAAGTTTACTGAAACAACAAAAGCAAAGGGCATCCAGAAAGATAGGCAAGTATCCCTTTACAGGGAGGAAGTGCTGTACCAAAGCATTTCAAGTCTTACACTGATACTATTTACACAGACCTTTTTGTGAATACGCTCTCATCGCCTGTAATTTATCAGTCTTGCCCAACCTACCCAAAAGGTGATCTAAGGGCTCATATGCCATTTCCATGGGAGATGGGACATTAAAATAAAATATATTCCAGCTCTTTGATTCCCATTGATTTTGTGGGTAATACAATAACCAGAATGAGATAGCTGAAACCAATAAAACCTGATTTATAGCATTAAAGGCATTCTTTATAGCACTTATTTATGGTACATTACATCTGAAATCCAATTTCACAGGCTGCTGTTTGAAACTTTCTGTTCAATCATAAATACACTACATATAGCATAGCTCAGTGCCACAGAGTCAGATTATACAAATGCCTATGTTCCCAGAAGGAACTGCACTTCTACTGCAATTGTGGTAAATGAGTTTGACAGTAATTTTTCCCAACCAACTTCCAACCAAAAAGTTCCAGTCAGCACTCAATAAATTTAGAATATACGGTTACTCCTTTAATCATAATAAACATCTATTTATTCATATACTTCAGTTATTGAAAAGGCATTAACAGAAATCACAGAAAACAAACTTGGCATGTGTTTCATGATAAACTACTAAGTAAATTTAAGCATGCTAGCAGGGGTACTGTTTGAAAGCACACACAAGCAGGCACGTGTACCACTCCCATTTATGAGGATGGGAACATTACAATCCTGCTAGTTTAATTTTTGAAGGGTGAAAAGAAGGAGCCTCCTCAATGTGTCTCAAAGCTGCTCACTTCAAAGGAACAGACCACATTCAGGTCACTTACGATAATCATTGTCAAGAAAAGGGCAAAAAATCAGATCTGACTTTTACAGAGGCACTGTCATCTGAATCTGGAGCAAGTTCTTATTTATCTGAAAAGACTTTTTCCCTGAAAGTAAAATCACTGCAAACTATGTTTGTCAGGCTTTATACAAATTTAAGTTGAAAGATGTTTTCTCCCTGTCTCTGATATGAAGGCAGACTTTGTCTTTGTGTGATGTTTCCCTTCTCGGTTATAAGAGATTATTTTTATAAGATGTAACTACATTGACGTGTTACAAAACAGAGTACCTGTAGTGTTACTACTTAAAGGACTAATGAAAAAAGTTCCTATTGTGGCATATCACATTTTGCTCCTCTAGAGACACTACTCCACCGAGAAATAGAGCGAGACAAAATTAAATCTCCAAACATACAGGAGTACTCTTAGTCTTTGGTTCCTCAGCTATAAAGCCACAGACTCCTGTGGGGAATAGAAAAGATATCAATATTGTAAAAGCAGACAGTGGCTGGAGGCCTAGTGAGAATAACAACAAATGTGCGACTTGGTACACATTTGGGGGTAGGGAGGGGGGAACAGAAAAGGGGAACCTAAATCCCAGGTTGCCAGTTGAGAACAGACCTGACCTGACACGTGTATTTTTTTCAAACCTCTGCAGGAAGCAGAAGTGAGGGAAGGACACTTTCAGTGAGGAAACTTGAGACTGCAAAGCATTAATAATTTAATATCCAGTCTTTCACCTCCGGAACACCAATTCAAATCCAATTCACGTCAGCAGTGACCCAAACTTATTAACTGGCCTGCATGTTGAAATGGTATGATAAACTTAATTGGTTTCTAGTGTACATGAGACAAAGCTGGCCACTACCTTTGACATTCATAGCAAACTACACAACATGTTGAAGGTGATAGATGAGAAACACTCCCCCAGAACAGACTCCCCCCTCCACTGCAAGTTGGGCCAGTTCCCAGAAGAAATACTGCCTCGTACTGTAAACAAAAGGAACCTACCTAACGTTAAAGCAATATAAAAAATACACTTATGAGAATTTGTTAGCTTGTGGCATGTGTTTTTCCAAAGAGTAATTACTGTAGAACATGGATATTTATTTCGTTAATTTTTTGCCACTGAAAGGAAGGTTTGGCCACTAAAAGCAAGTATTGAGCAAGACCACACAGCTGGCTGGCATGGACATGAGCAACCATTTGACAGCTTGTATTCCTCTGAATTACAACCCAGATCCTACAGCTGTAGCATAGTGAATCCAAGGATGAAAAGAGGCAGAATGGAAAAGAACTGCATATCCTGTTACCCAGGTCCTGGTTACAGAGAAAGAAACACTTTTCCATTTTCCTTGACATCATTTAAAATTACTTGCACTTGAGAAAATACATAACTGTGTACCATCTTAGAACTCTTCTGGACATTAAACACAACTCATAAGCCTCATGGAAAAAACACTTATATACATTTCACTGAAATGAAAAGATACCATAGCACCTATTCTGAGTTTTAATGAAATAAAATTCACTAGGCTTGATCATAAACTGTCCACATCCACAGCAGATTTCACTTCAAGACAAGGCATATCTAAGTACATAAGCATACAGTATTTCTGAAAGAGATTTTAATGACATTTTCAGACTAAAGCCCCCTCCACAGTCTTCTTACACAAAGTGAGTAGTACAGCTAGAGAAACATTTTTTCCATTTTTCAGCAATCCGGTATTTTGCTTACACTGCAGTTGAATTTGTACAAGAATTTGTGAAGAGTCTGCTCAGAATACTAAATGCAACATGCTAGCACTTCGATGACCTTTCCCATGGAAAAACGTCCCCAACCAATCCACAAAACAACCCATGTGAAAACGTAGAAATTCTGTAATCTCTCTCAAGAAGAGATTAATAGGGGCAGCAAAATTTGCAAATTAGAGAAAAAATTTCAGTTAGTCAATGAAGATTTAAAAAGGCCTCAGGTCATTAGAAATACTTCACTCAGATCAATGTACAATATTAAACTTATTATTGTATACAATATATAATGCTTAGAAAATGAATTGAATCATTCGTACTTCTGAATTCTTCATAAAACCACTCCAATGTGAAAAGAGTGAAATTTAGAGTGGATAGTTCACTGACGATCTCTGTTTCATGTAGAGGTTCGGCTAAGAAGCTGGAATGAATTTGAAAATTAATTAAAATATTAAATCTGTATTTTATGTTATAGGTTGCGAACATGCATTGAATCACTTTGCTCAGTTCCAGTAAAGTATACTCTTTGAAAAAGACTATACAAGTGTCAGAGGGATCAAAAAATACAGTGAGAATGGTAAAAGACATGAGAACACCTTTTTAAGCAGATAAATTACTGAAATGATAAATTATGCTTGTATTTGCATTTTCTTGCTATAAGACAAGATCAAATTCAAAGGTAATACATTCAAGTCTAATTAAAGGAACTTTTTTTTAAATTATGTATAATACATGCCCACAACATAAACCGCAAGCTAAGCTGCTAAAAACACAAAAATACAATCCAATGATGTTACGGACTATGACAACACCCCAAAATTACCCTAATGTCTTTTTGGTTTTTTCTTTTATATGAAATACGTAACTTCTTAGACCTGCAGAAAGTGACAAATATAATGCTGATGCAGGTGTAATGCTTCACATTGACACATAGCTTTTCTCTGAATACCTGAGTAGGAAATTAATAGCATAACAGACACCAAAGTAAACACCTCATGAAATCTAGATCAATCTGGCTAACCAAAGAAAAGCAACAGAGACTCACGAAACGGATTCAGCTGCAGCAGGAATTCAGACTTCACTCTGCTGCCTATGGGACAGACTGATGGGTGGACAACAGGACACACTAAACCTCTTCAGCAAATCCTTACCCTCCAACATCAGGGTAATTAAAAAATACCAGTGTTCTCCCTGTTTATGCATTGTGTTCGCTGTCACCTTGTTTCAGAAAAGTTACTAAAAAAAGGCAGAAAAACAACAGAAATGGAAACACATGTCTGGATAGGACCTCTTGGGTCCTAACCTAGGATAGGCGTTAACGATATGCCATATGCGAAGCCTGTATCTCTCACAAGAGAAGTTAGGTTCAAGGACAAAGGAAGGAGGCATGTCGTACAATTTACACTGAAGGATGGCACATAAATCTCAGCGTACATTACCTAGAATCCCACCTAACCTCATAGATGTTTGAAGTCTCATCTACACTGCAAAAGGAGGGCCAGGGTCTGATTCTCCGCCCCACTAGCAGCTCCATTTTCTTTTGGGCTAGTCCCATCTAGCCCAGACTGGACTGAGCAACATTATTTTTGGGTGTTTTCAAAGCACTTGAAATAGCTGTGTTGCAAGAAACAAGAACAGGGCTTTATAGCAAGAAACTGAGCAGCACTTGCATGCCATGGCAGGTGATGGGCCGGCATGTGGTCGTGCTTGAGAGCACCAAGTCTGCTCAGACAGTGTCAGAGAACTGCATGGAAGAGAGGAAGATGAACCTCCTGCCTTTTTCTCCACAACATTGTCTGAGAGCAGTCCCCACAGTGAACTAGCTGCAGGCAGGGTGAACCCATGCCTGGTAAAACCATCTGCCTTTAGGAACGTGATGCACACCCCAGGAATGCCTCCCTCCTGAAAAGATAACAGGTGACTGCTAAGATGACCTTATCATCAAAACTAGATGCCTTAGAAATGGGACAAAAGGTGGAGAGATGGTCCAGGGCCAGCATGAGAAGGGCATCAAAACCATTCGGAGGAACGCTTTTTATCACATGTATCAGCCCTGAGTTGCACGCTCTGAAAATCCTCTGAGGCCACAAGGAGGAAAGGCAGACAGACTGTGAAATGGCCTCGCAGTGCTCTCCTGCTTCCCGCTCTGAAATGGCTGGAGTCTAATAAGCCATTAGCTAGCACAAGAAAAAAAAAAAATCTTCTTTGTTACTTGGTTCTGACTTTCAGGGCAATTTAAAACATACTGTTTTCCCCAAGTTCTAAAAGACAACCAAAAGACCTTTGCCAATGTTTTCCCATTGGTACGCAAAGAAAAGTCTGAAAATCACAGTACTAAAAGTACACAGCGCTCAAAAGTCTGAATTCACAGTACTTCCACCTACCATAAAAAGATCCTTCTTGCATTAAAATAAAAGGATAAGGAAAGATGAGGTAGTGCTCATTTTAAATGGTGCAAATTTTAAATGGTATCCCAAATGCTGCAGAGCAAACATTTTATGACGCATATTATGCATTTTCCTAATTTTTCCTTTTCATTAGAATCTCAGATACAGGCATTTCATTACTGTACAATTTACCATAATTCAGGCACCAAAAAAAATGTCAGTCTCAGCAATTCAGAGCTAAGATTTAATAGGATAATGTTGAAGCACACAATGAAAAATTATAATTATTAAAGCAAACTAGACTTTGTATTTCATTTTCATTTATTTCACATCTAAAGACTTTATTATGTTTTACTTACTAATTCATAAGATTTAAAAATTTGTAGAGTGCTTTCAATTATTGATATGACTTAAGCTTTCAAACGTGCTCAACATATTCCTGGCCTCATAATCTAAAGCCTAGAGGCTCTTAATTTGTTCATGTAACTTCTGTCCAGCTGCGCACATACAGAGAAAAGAAGAGAGACTCCCCAAACCAGCCACCACTACGCAGCATATGAGACCTGTGGAAGTTTAACCTTGATTTTACAGTCTGATATTACGAATCTCAATAACTGGCAGGGGGAGCCATCCCCTACACCCTGAGGATCGGATACAGCGTATTTCCTTTTGTTGCTGGAGTACAGGTAACCACAGACGACATACTATCATCAGAAATCTCACATATTTTGAGGGCTTCACCCACTCTTTCTGTAAAATATTAAGAACTTTAAATGAAAAAATCTCTACTGGAGACTGTTTTTTTCTCAGTATCTGTGACAGGTAAACATACGTGCTGTGTTAGCTCTAAATCTTTCAGAGAGCATGTGTCATATCATGAAAATTAGAAATCATCGCTTTTAACCGACTTTTCCCTTATTAATAACCAAAGTGCTTCTAATGTTCTTATGACCATTGTTATGACCATTTAAACTGGATCACATAGTACTTGACTTCCAAGTGGTGACCTACAAAAATAGCTCAGAGGGATGTAATCCTTGCAACTGAAGCCAGTACCTGAGAAACAAATTGTAGTAATCTGCCAAAGCCTTCTACTGAACAGTGCAGCTCTATGACACTGTCTTGCAGTTAGGAAAGTGAGATCACGTTCCCATCACCTCCACACTACTCAGTACACTTTATTGGAGTGGTACTGCTTTTAACTTTGACTGTAGAAGCAGCAGGGTACAAGTGTGGTCAGGTATAAGCTCACTTTGACTATGCCCTTCTGACATAACGGGGTGTACAGCAGCTTCTGCAATTTTCAAGGATGCTTGTGCTGAAAAATCTTATCACACATACAACCCCTTTGGATATTGATGATGTACTGCTAAGAAGCTTCATGGGTTGTGACTCTAAGCTCTGCAGTTTCTTGACTGCAAAACTGAAGATGCAACCGGGAGACCTACCTTCTTTGATTTGTGCAAGGTGGTGGGTGGTTTCCCCATGGCCATGGGCTAGAAAACGTTCCTACTGAAGTCCTCAGAGTCAAGGAAGGACTCATCTTCAGCTTTTTGCTCTTCCTAACAGAGGCCCAGCAGAATAACCTGGGCAGAGATGATAAAAGGCTGACAAGGTGAATAGCAAGGCACAAGCATGCCAAGCCTCGCTTGCTTAAATTGGACAAAATACATTTGCAGCTAAGTCATTTTCCTGAACAAAATGAACACTAAACCTGCCCATTATGAAAGGCAAATGCTCTCACACAGGGCAGGGAATTTGGGAAGAAGCATTTCAGCCCCTGAATTTTTAAATATCCTTTTCTCCAAAACAAGGAGAGGGGAAAGGGAAGAGCTCAAGTACCTGCAAAACTAACTAAACTCAGAAGGAGGTACCAAAGGATAAGGTCCTATTTCAGAAATATTTGCGAAAGTCAGATGGTAAGATACCTCAAACCGAGCACATATACCAAACAGCCTGGCTCTAGGCAGAAGCACTGTGGAGCCTGCAATTTATGCTGTGAGGGAAGAGAACTGCAGAAAACCCTCATGAAACCGAGTGATTAGTCAATAAAATGGCAAGTGAAATTCAGTGTAAACAAATGTTGTGCACATGGGGAAAACAGTAATCTGAACCATGCATTCAGCCTAGCAATGAGATCTTAATGGGCTGTTTCCACTCAGGAATGAGACTGTGAGATAACAGGAATTTTTTATGAAAACATAAGCTCTGGGCTGATCATCTGTGTATACTCCAGCGTTGGTGGGTCATCCGAACCAGATGTCTTTCTCTTTTAAACAACGTATTCAAATGTCTTTCTGCAACACATTTCTGTTGCAAACATCAGATTCTGAGGCTTGGGCTGTAATTTGCTTGTGCTTCTGCACTGTTACCATAATCACACTGGAATGGTTAGAATGTTCTATTAGGCCTATTTAGGTAAATCCTACTATGCAGTTTATTATCTTAGAATAATATTATGGTAAATTGGTCTTCAGCTATCTTCCAATCTTAAAAACAGTACCATGACACTCAACATCACTTCATCTTTTTAAAAAAAAACTGCAGCCTTCCCCAGGACTTCATGGAAAGGGCTTTCCCCAGTACCTAGAAATACTTATTCCTTAAAACAACACTTCCTGGAAACACCCCACAAAACAAAGTTACACTACTTATTCGAATAGGCAGAGCAGTAATGCATATTTACAGAACTAAGAGACTTGAATATTTTCTGCTGTTGCAGCAAAGCACAAAATCGAGGTCCAGTCTCAGGGCACACAGGCAACCACACACTAGCTCCTTCTCCATTGCCCCTGGTACAAAAGAGGAGAAATAGAAAGAAATGAAAAATGTTTTGCACAAGCTTCATGCTGCTCGGCCTGGCAACTCTGTTAATCTCAGCAAAGAGAAGCGGCAGAGCAGCCTAGGAGCTATTCAAAGCGTTCAAAGTCACGTTGGATGGGGCCTTGAGCAACCTCATCTGCTGGAAGATGTCCCTGACCACGGCGGGGAGGGTTGGACTAGATGATGTTGGAAGGTCCAACCCAAACCATTCCACAACTCCATGATTCTGTTCAAATTAAGACTTTGGCACCAACAACACAGGAGGTCCGCGTAAGCAGCCAAGAGTAACCAGAACACAGCACACCTTCACCACGTGCTCTCCTACTTGCAGCACAGAGGATCACCCAGAAGAACGGGGGGAAGGACGGTGATAGGACCCCACTATTTATTTCTCCTTTGTAACCCCACAGCAACATAAGGACCGTTGTGTTGAAGACGAGCAAGTACGGGAAAAACTGGAACCAGAGCAAAGGTTAACGGAAAAGGTATAGTTCACGCCATTTGCCATATTATATTTTGTTTTTCCTCTTCTCCAACAACTGTTCCCTCCCTGCACAGAAAGGGACCCTTTTTCACGATAAAGTAGTTTCATGGTATGAAAAATTTAACGAGTAGATGGAACAGCAATCCATTATCCATTAAAATATTGCAGTGGGTTAATCCAGCAAATAAAAATGGAGAATGAAGCAGATGGCTGTTTATAGTTCTCTTGATTTCTTAAATATTCCTTCCCAGTGCACAGCCATTCTCGTATTTAACATGAAATGCACAGTTCTCACCATGTGCACATTATGCAACCATTCATATGACCTCATAAACATTACATCTTATAGACCAATTATTTTTTATGCCTTTTTTTAAAGGAAAAGCTGTATCGTTTCATGGCAAATTATTCCCAGAACTCAGATATCTTGAAATAATTTGAAGTAGCTGCCAACAGCAAATGATAAATCTACCAAATGCAAATATTTGCTCCAGATACTTTTTTGGATGCATCTTAATTTTGGGTGTTCAAGAAATAATACAGGAAAAGCAGTCTGACATGGGATTTGGGTGTAATAATTCAAGTATTTAGTATTTTGTCAAATACACGTGCCGGGAAAATAGGTATGTGAGCTCCTCCCTCAGTGTGATAAACTGGAAATGGCTGCTTCATTAAAGGGAATACAATTCCTACTGAAATAGCAACTGAGTATAGGTGACTGCTACTTTGCATTTCATAAAAACTTATTCTGTCACTAAAAAAAGTGAATATAAAAATCAGTGATTGTCTCTTATTTGTCTGTATACATGACAATCAAGTCCAAAGCTTGTCCATATTCCTTGCAAAAAGTTGACTATGTAAATAGCTTAAGAAAATAAACTTCCTCTATTCTGAGACCCACATAAAGTCAACAATTTCTAAAAATAATTTTTGTCATTAAGATGCACCAAGACATTAACACACCAAATGCAATTAATATACCACAAATTAAATCTGTTGTGTACAAAAAGCCAATATGAGTCTTACACACCAACTAATCTCAATTATACTGACAGATAAAGTGGCACTTGTATACATATTTCACAATGGGGCATTGCTCACTAGGTAAAAATCAGAGTGTAACCATCATCAAGTTTTATACTTTTGCTCCTTTTTTTATTACTACTGTGGTAATCTACCACAGTGTAATCCATTGTGCAACCAGGACAGCACCCAGGAGAGGACAGGAGTGCCTAGACAGAGCCCGAAGAACCTCCATGGAGAAGAGGATGGAAGGGGCAAGGAAAGGGTCTGAAAAAGTAACCGGGCAGAAAGAAAAGACAGAGCAGTACAGGTCAGAAGTGCTTTGGTAAAAGAAGGCAGGGATGTGCTTACCCAGAAGCACGCTTTTTTCCAGAGCTGGAATGAACCCCGAGATTTCCACCACGGGGAGCCAGTTTGTATGAAGCTACTGGAAAAGGGCAAGTCATTCAGAGGATGCGGCTGCTGACTGCTGAACTACGTTTAATAGCAAACCTCTGCACAGTGGGTCTCAAATTTTTTAGTCCTTATGATGATCTACCTGTGCAGGTACTGGCTTATTTGCTGCTTTCTTCCCAATGGATCTTCTAAAACTACTGGAAACTGCATGCACAAAATTTTGTTTTAACAACCTTATGACGATTTTAAGTCAAGCATTCCAGAGATGTAATGGCAGAAATTGGTTTCCATCTACAAATTTAACTTACTCCCCCCCATGCACACACTATAATTCAGTCTTTAATTGTCTGATCACAGTAGTTCATGGAGGTTGGATTCAAATGGTGGGATCTATTTGCAGACTGATGCCCAACAAAATCCTGAACCAGAAGTCTGGCTGTAAGTGATGGCTTGGGACAGGCACAGGAGGAGGTATTTGGCTTTTCAGACAGACACTATGCAGTGGCTGAAAACCACAAAGGTCAACTAAAAGCATCCTTAGGATAGGTAAAACCATCTGACAGACACAGCAACTGGACCATGCTGATACTTGCCCAAATACACCTCTTCTTATTCACTACACAGGGCAGTCTACAAGCGAATCTGATGCACAGGAAAGAAAGATGTTACAGAAGCTTTGTAACGAAGGCATATAATGACACAAATAATAATAGTAAGGAGTGAAAAGGAACCATTGTGGTTTCTGGGAGTACAAAGAGATATTACACTCCTGACATACCTATCACAATTACATGTCTAAATTCAGATGGTGTGAACCCACGTCAGGAAGCCCTCAGTCTAGATTGATTCCTGGAAGTACTCTCTCTCAGTTGTGTTTGAAATAAGTAAAAGATCTGTCTTAGAGTGCTACGTACAGTGTACATGGTATTTTACAAAGCAAGGACTTTAAAAAACCTAGGTTCTACATACCTGAATATGGTCAACTCAAGCATAATAATTTTCCCCATAGCTCCTCAGCGGCTCACTACCTTAGCTATACACCAGGCAAAACACCGTTCTCCGAGGCAACGACAAAAAGCACACATTTGTGAGGCAAACAGATCTTACTGTGATGAGGAAAAGGAATTTATTCTCACATAGCCAAGTTTAAAAAATATTAGTAAAGTAAGATATGGAGAATAGGCTGAACAATAATATTATAGCAAGTTATTATATTTAAGGGAACACTATGCAATCTACTGAAAGAGCAAGGAAGAGATTCTGTATGAAAAATAAGAGATCATTTAATTGAAGACTATGTCACAGGCATAAAAATTAAGTTTGCTGTTTTTGCAAGCTTATTATGGTCTTTTAGCAATTTCTATATTTGCAACAAATTTATATTAATATTTCATGCTATACTGAAATAAGACAGGTGCATTTAAACTGGAAATAATTAATCTTCTGCTGTATTTATTTATATTCAGGAGTTTATATTTGTTTTTCTATTTCATATATTTAATTTGCACTTATTCTGGATAGCATAGAATACTAAAAATGGGTATTACAAAGTCAAAGATATTCTTACAGCATGAAAGAGATTTTGAGAGGAAAAATTTGTCGGTTTAAAATTGGAGCAAGCATAATTGAATAATGAGAAGAAATTTGAACCATCTAAAAGAATTATAATTAGAGCCCAAGTCAAAGATGACAAATTTCACCATTTAGAGCTATCATGATGAAAATGGTAAATATGAGTTGTCATGCTTTAATTAAAAAGGAGTGGAAACGGCATGAAAGCATTCATTGTTAAAATGTTCTTAGCACTGTAATTATTTTTATTGATTAAAGTAATTATTAATTCATGAACAGGCTCTAAAATGTTGATACTGTACTTCATGAAATGAAGAAAGGAATATGCCATCTCATTTATTCATGAAACTCTTAGATTGCCATAAATAGATCTTTATAAATTCACAACAGCTAAAAAAAGTATACCCCAACCCAAGACAAACTTCTGAAAACATCCAATCTTACACAGCGCAGTGCCTCACCGAGAAATTTACCTTTTGCTGTTTGCCATGAAGTTCCGCCCACCTTTAAATTACACCATTGCTCAGCTGCTTACTGCATTTCAATAGCTTTTCAGCGGAACTGCTTTCAACGTATTAGCCTAGTGACAAGAATACTACTGATATATTACAAAAACAGGGTGCTCTTCCCCCAGATCTGTCCTATTCTTCCTCCTGGAGATTTGTGCCTGAGTGGAAAAACAAAAATTGTGTCTGGATTTCTAAAATATCTGGGACATTTCAGACTTACAGTAGATGCACAAGCTGGTCTGGATGAATGGGAGTCCCTGAATAAACACTGCGTTGATACGCACGAGCACGGCAGTTCCCAGCTGTGTCAGCCTCACTGTATGTATAGTGTATATGCACAACACATGGCAGCTTCACTGCACTCACTGCATGCGTGCTGTGCAGTGGACCTCTGCCTGTGTACCTACTCCAGTACATCGTGAAAGGGCAGATGCAGCTCCGTATGGGCTCTAGTTGCACCACTGGAAAGCGAGTATCCTTTCTAAATAGGTCGAGCTTGCATTTCTTGGCTAGCGAGGATGTGTAACAGCTAAAACAGCTAAAGGCAACATGCCCAGAAACAGCCTTGAAATAATCACTGGATCTCTGCTCATTTGTTAGTGCATTTATATATATATAACGTATATAATATATGTAAAAAATCAATACATTTCTACCTACAAAACAAGAGGACAAGAGCAAGTTGTTTTAAATTAAATGCCTTTCAAGAGAAAAAAAAAAACAACCAAAAAAACCTTGCAGCCTACCGATCATTGCACTTGGTGGGGGCTGAAAAAGTATAGCTGTGGTGACATTTAAGGTCGTGAGTTTCCCAGGGGTGTCCGACATGAGGAGAGTAGGTAAGTATAAAGTTCCATCAGCTGTGAGCCAGATGGATACCAATCCTGTGACAGGGTATGACTGTAAGCAGGATGTCAAAGAGATTTTAATTATGCAACAACTTAAATCTAAGTAAGAAAAAAAAAAGGGGGGGGAGGGGGAGAAGCTCATTTTGGGGATGTCAAGAATAGTTTGTGTGACAGATTGCTACATTCTTTTGTTTAGGAGGCTAGACAAGGGTCATAAGTGAGAAAGAGAGGGAGCACAGCAACTACTCATTTGTTTTTAATACTCACAATTTTTCTTGCAGATTAGCTTTTCATCATGCCAGAGGCCTTGAGGAAAGAGCCAGAGGGGTGTTTTGTACGGCATACCGTGCTCACATCACTTGTGATTATCTAACTGCTTCCATAACACAAGCACCCCTAACACAGACTGGAAAGGGAGTGAATGCTTGGTGATTTTTGAGTTTGTCACTGTATTTTAAGAACTGTTCTGCCAATGCAATTCTCTGACATTAGACTATAACTCCAAGCCATGAAACACTATGAATGTACAAGAAATACAAGCACTGTTCCCTGTTCATGGGCACACTTCAACTTTGCAAACTAGCACTTCAGGGCAGTGGTTACAGAAATGGAAAATACCATATTAAATGGCAAATGGAATGCATGAACGCTTAAAGATGATATCCTTATTGTACATATTCTGGGTGCATTTATGTACTATACCTACACCTCTGACCTTTAGCATGCAGCGAGTCAGCCATTTACTGTCAGGGTCCATACTACACAACACACTACCCAGTCTACAACTACTAATACCGATAAAATAAGGACAATAAAATAAGAGTGCAAAAAGGAGTGAATTACAAGAAACAGATGGTCTCTAATGGAATTTGTTTGCAAAGACTACACTTGGACTACTGCAAAGTCTGTCAGAGATTGCCAACAAGCCACTTGATGCCCAGCGCAAAGCTACCATACAAATAAATGGAAGACACAGTGGACAAAGACACAGCAATCCAACCTTTGTCATCTCCTACACCTAACAATCCTACAACTGTACCACTTCAACCTTCTCTATATGGTGGAGAGAACTGTTTGCCTTCAAAAAAGCCATGTAGAACAAGAGCCAATCCCATGATCTTTAAGTCCCAGCAACGCCATGGGAACAATCTGTGTCATGTAAAATAGACACTATGAAACCCTGCAGAGCCCTGCTTCATTGAGGACCATTAATACTGTCAAGTATCATTTTGCCTAGCAAGCTCTGTGGAATCCTTTCTGGTTTGGATCAAGCATTCTCCAGAAGAATGGGTATCAGAGAGGCCTCTGGAGCTATAAGTGCTAGCCCTGGGGAAGAAATTGTGCACTGGAAGTTGCTTCATGACAAACTGGACAAATTAATTCATTTCCAAAATCTGCTTTAGCCCTCCTAAGTTTCCGTAGACCTAATAATGCAGAATAGAGGCAGACATCTCTTCTCATCTGTTTTTACAGGAAATGATGACATAGCCTTATTAAATGGAAATGATTAATCATTTATGGAAACATTCTCGTTTCTGACAGTACAGGAAAAGAAAAAGGCATTATCAAAGTTAGATTCGCTTATCTTTTCTGCACCATGAAAATGCCTACCATAATCAAGACTCACAGAGAAGCCTGTTTCTTCTGCAAAGGAAGATGGGAGATTTGTTCTGCTGGAACCAAAGAAAGTAAGAAAAACTAGAAATAGTCAGTATTTGGGCTATAACCAGTTTTCAGAGGCATTACTGCAAGGGAGAAGACTCTGCAGAAAGAGGAGAGACTGGCCAGAAAAATTTTACACCACACATGGCTGTGGCTGTCAGATGAGAAAATCTCACCCTTTACTGCCTGGCCTCTATTACTAGCATCTATAATCACTCTGCTTTGCACTGGAATTTTTTAACACTATTTTTAACTAATGGTACTAGAATACTTGTACCCATATTTATTTATTCTGGACAAAATTATATCTGGGTAACTCACCCAAACAGACACAAACTTTGAGGGAGGAAAAAGAAATCTTAAGATGAAACACTTATGTACCACTAACTTCTCTAAAAGTGCTGACAGCTATTTGAGTTTGCATTTAGGATAAACACTTGATTGCCTACAGTTTCTGAAAAGAGAAGAAAAATATTAAGGAAGTGTAGTTTTCTATTTTGAATTGAATTGCCCCACAAACAGCAGACATTATTCTGTTTGTTCTCTGTCCAACGTGTCATTTTTGCAGACTTCTGGTTTAGTTGGAAATATAATCTCCTGTGATATTTATACTACACATTTTGAAGACAGTTACCTGCCAGGCTTTGAATCTCTTCAATGAGAACAGAAGGTAAATAAATTTAGAGAGTCTTTAAAACTGCATTTACTAACTTTTCATTGTCATACTGGAAAACATCAGTGAATAAAGTATTCTTCAAAAAACTGCTAGGCCATTACATTTAAAACATCCCAAACCATTTCCTCAGTCATACATTATAGTGTGTATCACTGAACTCCAGTGATGTACACACTAAATAGAGATGGTTAATCATTTATAGAAACATTCTCACTCCTGACAGTGCAGGAAAAGAAAGGGACATTGCAGCCCAGAAAGCCAACTGTATCCTGGGCTACATCAGAAGAAGCGTGGCCAGCAGCTTGAGGGAGGTGATTCTCCCCCTCTACTCCGCTCTCGTGAGACCCCACCTTGAGTACTGTGCTCAGCTCTGGGGCCCCCAATATAAGAAGGACATGGACCTGTTGGAGCGGATCCAGAGGAGGGCCACGAAGATGGTCAGAGGGCTGGAGAGCCTCTCCTATGAAGACAGGCTGAGAGTTGGGGTTGTTCAGCCTGGAGAAGAGAAGGCTCCAGGGAGACCTTACAGCAGCGAGGTATGCTTTACAAGGGCATGTAGTTATAGAACAAGGGGTAATGGCTTTAAACTGAAAGAAGGTAGACTTAGATTAGATGTAAGGAAGAAATTCTTCACTGTGAGGGTGGTGAGGCACTGGCACAGGTTGCCCAGAGGGGTTGTGGCTGCCCCATCTCTGGCAGTGTTCAAGGCCAGGTTGGATGGGGCTTTGGGCAACCTGGTCTAGTGGAAGGTGTCCCTGCCCGTGGCAGGGGGGTTGGAACAAGATGATCTTTAAGGTCCCTTCCAACCCAAACCATTCTATGGTTCTACGATTCTAAATTTGGATTCTCTTATCTTTTGAAAAGCATCATTGGAAATGCACATGATCCCGTGAGGCCAAGCGTACCCTGGAGCTTAGTATGTCACTAACATGTGCTTGAGCAGCTCCATATCCTGCTGGGAACACTCAAAGGCATCCTTGCATGGACTTGGTATAGATAGGAGACAGCTGAACAAAGTGTTCAGTGTGCTCCTGCTATCGTGGTTAGGAGTGGTGTGGACACAACCACTGGGTCTCACCAGAGCACTTGTTTATTTGTTATTTTGGCATTGTGTTGTAAATGGTTTTAAAGAAGGAGAATTTTTTGAACAGGAGCATCCTATTGTTCTTCTAAAGCTCTGTCCAGCATTACTCAAGCTACACATGCACGAGAGCTTACACTTGCATAGTCCTAACTCAGTAGACTCATTATATTTAAAAAGAAAGTGAAGGGCACATATTTTGCAAATTCTAAGTCTAGAAGTTTAATCAAATCTCACAAGAAGAAGGTGCTACTAGGACTCCAAAGCCTTTGCAAGTTAGAAGCCTGACTTCTGCACGAACCCTCTTATCAGAACAGAAATCAGACTCATTGTCTTTCAAGGACAGAAACATCAAGCAAACTGAGTGATCCTACAGAATTAAACACTGCTATGAAAAGCTGTTGAAATTAAAGTGACTAGATGCTGTAATCACAGACCTGCACGTGTGAGTTAGCACTGAGTTAGGTTTTGTATCTTATTTTTACAATACATATAAAATCCAAAACATTTCCTTCTAAACTGCCCAAGTAGATTCCTCTATTGATAGGGATGCTAACAAAATGACTTCTACTACAACAGAAGCAAATTTTAAATGCACCAAATTATAAATGCACCATCATTTAATGTGACATTGAAATATGATTAAGTTCCCTGATTGAAATTAAACAAGAAAAAAGAATTGCAGTCTTCCATGCCTTCACTGATAAAATAAGGAAACCTCATAGCACCTTCTCCCTACAAGGATATTTCCTCCCCGTCTCCTCCCTTACTTAATTACTGAATTCTTGAGGTATAAACTGTACAACAGACACAATGCAAAATAAAGCTGCTCTACCGTATATTATCAGAACAAGAAACCTCATCTCTTGCTAAAAGTATGAGCTACTTTTTGCAGTTCCTAATTAGCATTCAAAAGCCCATTATGAGGCAGGATAAAGAAGAATTCAGGAAACTGAAGAAAAGAAAATGTCCAGAATAGTTTAGCACTAAAGCAGCAAATGAAAAAAGATCTCTCATTAATTTCTTCTCCCAGTTTTACCAGCAAAGAAACTCACACCAATTATTTTAAAGTATAACGACTGTCAAGTTGTGCGTTAATTCAAGTTCCATAGCATTACAGGCATCAAGAAGAAACCTGCAGTGTGGCAAAATATATGTCTGCAAGCCTTGGCAGGCTGTGTACTCCTGCTCACAATCTACTGGTCTTTCAATGAAAAGCAAGGCCAGGATCAACCAAAACAAGATGAGAGAAAGTTTTAAAAATATTTTAATTTTTAAAAAATCCTAGTGTCTTTCAAAAGTTTAGTACTGATTTCTTTGAAGGCAAAATGCCAAACTAGCAAGAAGCAACAGATACATTCTTGTTTCCTTACTTCCTGCTAACAAGAAGGTTGATGTAGTCATCTTTATGGCCATGATGTTGAGCGCTTATGAGTGTATTTTTATACAGATGAACATTATAATTATTCATTTAAATCTATTTAAAATGTATGTGTTTCCTTTTTATAGCATCCTTTTAGTAGCTTCAAAGACTAAAATGGGAGAAAAACATGTAGACCAACCATAATACAAGCTTAACAGTTTAGTAAACCATGCATCTGTTGTGAAATCCTCTACAGTTCAAACACAATCTCGATAATTAATCACTGAAGAGATTTGATTTCTAGGCCCAAAAGACCCTTGGTTATCAGATTCTTCACAGACTTACTAGCTAGCCTACTATATTGTATTTAAGTAGCAGAGATGCAATGAAAAGGGAATAAACTGTTCACTGTTTTGTTCTAAATATTGTTGGTTTACATATAGTCTACTTTGCGGTCAAATTTCTACAGAACGCAACTGCAGTTCTTGTATTACAATTTAAAAATCCAAGCAAAACAAAACCAAAACAAGCAAATTCCCCAGCCTCCTAGAGACCTTGTTAAATTTGCAACTAAAATGACCTTCGAGGCAGAAAGGACAAAGTTCAGGCTGTGTCCCTCTGAACACATTTAAGTATGTGGCCACAGATACTATTCTACAGAACCCTTGCATCACTGGAGGTATTTATGCAAATGCTTTTGATGACTTCTGTTTACTATACTACCTAAGCAAATACCAAACACAGCTACAAAACACACAGGTTGTTGGTTTTTTTTTTAAATAAGGCCACAAAATGTAAGGTGAAGTCCTTAGAAAAACAGGTATTCTCATTGATCGAGGCGTAGTTCCACTGCACATTCCCTGCTCAGCAGCCAGTGCCTGCCTTCAGCAAGGAGTATTGCATTTTCCTCCTAGATAGTGTTTCCTACTGCAAGGAAATGCTAGAGTAGCTAAGATCCTGTCAAACAATGTTGTCTCCACTACTGAGAAATACTTGTCCTTCCTATATTGCTGCTACAAAATAGAGAGAAATTACATTTATCAAAAAACAAGTAGGGTGTGGATTACAAAGGGAAAAATAAGCAGGCACAATCTGGACCCTGAACCTGCTAGACTCCATACACACCCTCATTCACTTTCCAACGTGCACACTAAATGGAAAATGAGTCTCACTGGAAACATGTTCTTAAGGACTGCAATATATAGATGTGCAAAAGGAGGGAGCAGTAAAGTGAAGCAGAGCATTCTCTCTTCAACATTTACAGCTTTTTAAGTTTTTCATCATGATACTTACCATATGTTTGCTGGTGAGTTTTCTATGCATTTCAAGCAGAAAAATTAAGAAAATAAGAAAAAGAAATCCCACTGCATTCCACAATTTATCAGACAGTGACAACACTTTCACTATAGATGCATTCCACCGGTGAAAGAAATGCTGTATTTTGTATTCATTTTTCTGTCTGGAGACTAACAAGTAGAACAAAATAGGAAAACACCCCTCCAGCTCGCCGTGCCGGGAACATTTCATTTAGAAGAATGGACAAAACTTCCCCCATGGACTGGCTTGTTCAGAAGTACTTCATTTTGGAAAAATGCTTACAAATAAAATAAAATCAGTGTGCAAACTCAAGGGAATAATTTTTATTTCCATCCATTTTTGAACGCAAATGTAACTTAAATGAAAAGCCTATGTTAAAAGCTGAGCACATGATTTCTGAACCATCCTGATCTGTTTCTGAACCCCCTTTCTACTCAGTCTCTAGGAAGCCCAACATGACCAGATTGCTAGCTTAGGTAACTCACAAGCTTACAGTTAACAGGTACCAATATTCCCTTCTCTCCAGCTTTTGAACTATCTCCTACAAAAATGCAATGACTTCTTAGAATTTTACGACAGAGAGTCATATTTGCAATTTATAAAGCATCTTTTTTGGAAGAAATTAAATTCACAAACCAATGAAGAATTCATGAAAAATGAAAGAAAGAGCCCATGAAAGTAAAACAAAAAATGTTTGTTTTCCTGTCACAGTAAAAAAGATATTAGTGCTGTGGAAACGTTCCAAATTCATACTTGGGCAGCTAATGGAGCTGGCAATTGTTCCCCAAATACACTAAACTTGAGAAATCGTAGGTTAATAAATATGGACCTTAAGACGGAAAGAATCCTTACTTAGTCTCACCTGTACCTTGCACTAAAACCTTCACTGAAGACAATGGGCTTTGCTCATTTATGCATTTCTATTGCCATTGCCCACTCTATACTAGTCTGACATTTTTTTGAAGATCATTATTATCATATTTTAGCCAGACATACCAAGTGGACATTGAAGTCACTTATATGAAATTTCTTGAGCAAGCGTAGAGAATAAAGTAAGTAAAATCCCACAGCGAAATTCCATATTCATTGAACCTGTTATTCTCAAGATTGCAGAGGTTATGAAAACATAGGATAACATATTCTATATACCCACAGTAACTCGAAAAAAGCAATTTAATTACTTCCATGCTCTATAATGAAGTTTTATCTTTACCTTTGCACTGAGTTGAGATATATCCTTCATTTTCATTTCATGTTCTGCAAAATTTGCTATTTTGGTGGACTTACTTCATCTAGAAGTCTCTTTTGACTTCGTAAGATGTATCAACTAAGAGCTCTTTCCATAAAGAGTTTTTGATTGATGAACAGATGCTTAGTTCCTAATGATATTTCTGAGGTTAGTCTATTCTAAATGAAACGTACTTAGATTAGCTAATTTTTAGTCTCTAAAGAATCATCTTAAATAAAGGTCACTGAACATCTCACTATGCAATTAATAAAGATTCAGCTAGTAATTCCTTGATCAAATATTAGTATTTTTGATTGGTCCCAGAAGAAATAGCCTTTTTTATGTAAACCTGGCACATGAATCAGAGCCACAGCTGCTGCCTGATATAATCAGTGTACAATATTCTAATCCCACGAACTCTGACTCAGCAAGCATCTGCTTTCCAAATAAACTTTATCGAACATCATTTTTTTCAGAACTAATTTTGTCAGCCAAGGTTTAAAAGGAGACAAATTTCAAAACCTTTCACAGAAGCACTTTGAAGTCAACCACTATATATTTCAACTTCTTTCCCAAAGACCTCTCCTGTGAATTCAAATGGTTATGATACTGAGTTACATTGTTTTATTAGTAAAGAGAGTACTGTTAAGTTTTTTTACTGACATTTTATGTAGGCTACAGTTGGAGGAGTTGTTGGATCCACAAGGTTGGATGTGCAAGTTTTAAATACCTGTGTTTTACTATACCAATACTCCCCTGGCTGACAGGAATTAAAGTAAATTTGTAACACCTGCACTTAAGACTGTACATAGATTATCTGTCTGCTTCTAAGCACACAGAGAAAGACATAAATAGAGGGGGTCCAGGGCCTGAGACAACAGCTACCATTCCCTCCTACTACCTTGCAACTACTTCTAAAACTGCTAAAATCACAATTTTGTGATTGCAAATTTCCCATGCAGCTTGCAATTTCCCATACAGTTTGTAGACTGAGACCTTTCCTACCAGCAATAGAAAAAAATTTCAGTTGCAGATTCTTTTAGAAATGAACAATATTAATACCGAAACACATGGACCTTCCAGGTGAGGCATAATGCCAGTTTTTTCTCATCTTTTTGCATAAATGCTTTCTAAGGTGCAATCATTGGGGTTGCAAACAAGCAGTAAGATCATTCTCCACAGCTGAGGGTGAGCCAGAAACAAGGACATCACAGCAACATCATCTTCTAAAAAGGAAAAGCACAAAATTGTAGAAATGGTGTCATGGAACCATGTAACTCTGAGGTCCAATCAGCCTCCCACTCAAACCAGGACTATCACCAACACTGTACCATTAGGTCACCTGTAGCTTTATCTAGCCAAGTCTTGAAAAACCTTCAAGAATTGAGACTTCACCACCTCTTTTGGGTGACCTGTCCCAGTGCTGTACAACCCACCTACCAAAGTTCTTCTTCTAATGTCCAACCTAAACCCCCTCATACATCGTCTGCCATTGCCACTTGTTATGTTCTCCAGCACTACTTCGAAGACCTTGTCATATCTGTAAAAGCATTTCAAGGCTGTCATTAGAGCGCTCCTAGTCTTTTCACAACTGGAAAAACCCAGCTCCTTCAACATCACTCACACAGGATGCAGATTCTAACTCCTGTTCATTGCAGCAGCCCTCCGTAACACCTTTCCAGTTTCTCAACATCATTACAACACCGGGGAGTCCAACGAAAGCGTTCCAAGTGCAGCCTCACAGGGTGACATAGAGATGAATAAAAGCTCCTCTCCACCTCTTTGTCGCACCCCTTAATTTGACTGTGTACACCAGCAAAGAACTGCTGAGGAGAGAGTTAGGCTGCTGTAAGGAAGAAATACAAAGGAGCCTTAGCATACCACACACCATTCACGTACCACTGACAGGAGCACAGGTAACATGAAATGTAGAATACAGGGACTCACGCTCCATTGCTGCTTCTTCCTAACTTGAGGTAGGCTGTTTCCAAACTATTTTGCTCCACCGTGAGGAATATCCTTTCTCTTCACCCGCTTTATGTGTTGGCTTTTATTCCTAAGGGCTTGCCATACTATCTTTGCTAATTACAATAGGACTTAGTATGTATGGCTTCGATGGCTGGCTATTTTAGGGTGGATTAATTGTCCCCTGAAAGCATCTCTCTTACTAAAGTGAAAGTGGAGGGAATCTAGAGCTGAGATTCACTGTGCCTCTGTCAGAGCTCTACAGCGTAGACATCTACAAATGAACTAGTCATTTGGGGTGAATACATACAGCAAAACACTTTCCCAATCTTTTTTTTTTTTTAAACCAATACAAGCACCTTTTCTAAAACAATGTTACTTTATATCCTTTTAGTTATTGATAGGTTTGAAGATACACTAGTATAAAATAAAACAGCTTACAGACAAATTATTGCTAGAATTGCTTAAAATACTGTTCTCTACCCAACATATTTTATATTAGGAACATTCCAGAAGCATTCAATCAATATGGATTCATTAAAAATAACTGACACGTTGAGATTATATAAAGCCTTTTTCTAAAAAAAAAAAAGAAAAAAAGAGTTGCCTAACAATCTAGAAAAGCTCCATTATGACTCCATCTTTCTCCAAGTGTTACACAGTTAAAATAAAGACCTATCTCTGTATTTAAAACTAAATGTAAGAATTAGCATAAGAAGCTATAATTAAGGTAACAGCATAAGAAACATTATTCCCCATTATTTCTAGTAATTGCTAATAAGTTCAGAGTAAAAAGTATTCTGTACTAGTTGAATACCAAAATATGATTATCTACTACAAAAATAAAAGTTAATTTCAGTGGAGGAAGGCTTTACAGAATTCTGTTGCAGTGCCACGGGATGGGAAACTTCACAGTCCTATTTTTTTTAGCTTACTTAACTAATATATTCTCATTTTCAAAAAGCTACTTGTACAGGCAAAATTTGAAATTTTTATTAAAACGTTTGTTCAGCTCATAGTTATATGCCATATTAGTTTTACTGATTCTCGTCTACATTATCATTTTTAATCTACTACACACTCAAAAGCTTCTTCAGTTCTATAATTGTTAATGACAAGTTAATAGCTGTAGTTTCAGGCCTCATTGAGCTAGACCCAATGAGCAGGTCACACTCCAGGTCATGCCATCATCCTCACTGAGGATTTAAATCTTACGCAGGTCCAAGAGGGACAGATACGAGTACTACAGAAGTCCGTATGACACGGTGCTCTTGGAATGGCAAAGGCAAAGGGAACATCATCGCAGGGTTCCCAAAACCCTGCCTTCATGGGGGAACAGAAGGAGCAGTTGGAGACCAAGCCTTGAAAATCCCTAGTCTTCCTTCAGCCTAAGCAGTCTGAAATGGCAGGCAGCGTGGGAGCCAGTGTGACTGCCCTTGAGAGGTCTGCCCTGGAATAACGGAGAAGATGCAGATATGGTGGAGGAAGGAGAGTCTCCAAGGAGTATGCACGCTGCAAAAGAGGGGGGAAGCAAGATTCCTCTGGCTGTCAAAAGAACAAAGAGAAGAACAAACCCGAGGCAGAACAGGTTGAAAGGGAAGAAGAGTATCAATATGGGATATCCACGAAGAACATAAAAATGATAAAGAATAACCGTATGCTGACAGGGAAGAAAAGTAAATGTGGAATCACAAGGAGGGGAGGGGAGGCAGGGAAGTGAGAGACTGAAGAAAACAACAGAGAAATCCAGGAAAGAGAAAGCAACATTGAAGTCATAACATTTTATTTATTTCAGATTTATGCGTTTCTATATTCATTCATTGAAGGCGAGATTCCTTTTGAACCATCCATCATTTTTGCAAGATGTGACAAGTAGTTTTTCATCTAGACTCCCTTTTTCCATTTCCTTTTTCTTTGCCTTTTCAAAGACCGACAGATCACTTCACTAAGCTATCTATCACTAGCACGGTACAGCAAGGCAGCAATTTTGGGTGCACAGGCAAACACGCACACTCTTCCTCAACAACGCAGTTGGTCTGCTGACTCCACCAATATCTGCAGCTCTATACAAGTATCAATTCTGTACACACTTTTTGAGGCCATTAAACATGACTCTTGTTCTTTCATGTGCGTATGATGCACATACTTAACTTTTGAGTCTGTGAGTGTCTAAAAGACAGAGAGTGTAAGGATAGAGATCACAAGAGCTTTACTCAAGTCCTCATCACCCACAGCAATGGAGCAATGGTTTCTGGAAGTTACAAGTAAACTACCAGGTAGGTTCTCTGCAGACCCCCGACACTGAGAAGTTTCTCAACCAACTGCAGGAGTAGCCTGGAGCTCCAATAAAGGAAGGAAGATATCTGCTAGAAGGAGGTGTATAATCAGAAGAAAGTTATTTGTTTGGAAATTGTCAAGTTAAAACTGGTCTAGTTTCTACTCGTTCAGCCTACAAAATGAATAGAGTGAGGGTCTGAAAGATTTTGCCCTGCCAGGGTAAAAAGATAGGGTTTCAGTGATACTAAGGGTATTGAGACATCCGGTAGCTATAGTGAATAATGTTTTTAGGGAAAATGAGGAATATTCTAATTAAACTGAAAGTCTACAGAGTTAATATCTGTTAGCAATTTAGACACCATCTCTGTATAAAATTGCCTCAGAAGGCTCAGACAGAAGGACTTCCATGCCATCTCTATCCTAGAAGATACGACGCATATGACAAATATAGGTTTTTGCAAGCAAGTTGTTATCAGTTTATATAACGTCCCCTGTAATCTATTAGGACAAAATTTGACCCCTAAAAATATACAGTTTCTAGTAAGATGCAGTAGTCTTCTCATGACTTGGATTTTACCCATTCATGAATGGGGATGAATAGCTGATGTTGTGATCTTGAAAAATTTACATATTAGATGAAGTATGTCTCTGACTTTTTAAGATGGAAGTAGAAGTTCAGGACATTCTGTGTTCTCATAAGGAGGTACCTGTGGCCATGACTGCAGTGCAAAAAATACCTCCACTAAATAAAGCACATGATCTTGGTGGGTCCTTTTCTGCAATTCATCAGAACACCCCGAACTGCCCATTTCTTTGTGGACAAACCAGCCGTTCTGGAAGAACTAGAATAAAGAACCTGGCCATAATACAGAGATATGAGATCCTTCATGCCTGGAGGTAGGTTCATAATCTTTTTACAGAGAGCATGACAAGGTAGATGAGCTTAAGCATTTCATCTGTCTGAGGCTATGAAATAATTTTGACACAGCCTTCCTTCAGTATAAACTTTACTTTGGTGTAAGAGGGAATGCAGGAGAACCATATGTTAGACCTTAACAGGAAAGCTCAAATGCATGCGTATGCTTGCTTATATTTGTGCACAAGTGTGTGATATTCCTTCAAAAACACCAGTAAGGCAGAGGGAAGGACGGGAGACCGTCTTTCTTCTGGGGAACTACTGAGCATAGCGAGAAGGACCTACCTTCCAGAGACTGCAGTGCCTGCCAAGAGAAAAAGGAGTCACAGCTCAGACTGGGGATGCTGCAGCTCACGTAGAGACTGCCCAGAGCTAGAAGCAAACACCCAGACCTCAGAGAGATAGCTGGAAGGCAAATTCCTCAGTATCAGAGGAGTCAGTGCAGCATTTGCTGCTATTTAGAGCTGTTAAAACTGCCTGGAAGCAAAAACCTTTTGAACAGGCATAGTGGGTAGCAGATTTTTTAAATCAACAAAAATGCTGTATAGTTTCTTTTCATTCCATCTTATCTAGCTACTCTGGGTTTTCTGGATTTAAGAAGTTACTTATTCTAGCTTTGACTCAGATAAAATCTGGCTTGAGTTCAAACGCTTTTTGTCTTCTTCAGGGAGCTTATTAGAGGAGAAAGATCTATGCACATCTACCTCAATGGTCTGACTCAAAGCTTTATTCACAGTGTAAATGAGGAAACCAGGAACAAGCCTCCATTTGGAGAAGACAGTGTTTTGCCATGAACAGATTCACATTTAGAATCTCCCAAAAATTAAGTCTGCCACTTTGTGACCTTGCCAGAGCATGCTGCTGCATAAGCATGCATAAGGACACATCTATGTTCTTAGAGGACAAGAGAGCTAGAAATTAACCTCACTTCAATCCAGAAACTCTTGGAAGACTTGTGACCTGAGGCAGAGCAGTGCAGAATACAGTGAAACTGTCCAGTGCAATTCAGTCCCATCCCATGGCTTCCCAAGAAATGACAATAGTTTCCAACAGGGAAGGAGGGCTCAAGCCTGACTAATTGACTGCCCTTGAAAAGAGCAGATACCGGCTGTAAGAGACAAGAAGTGACAGCAGCTGGAACAGGAAGAGGTCTTCTCTGTGATTTGGATCATCTCAGGCAATTCACAGCATAGTCGGCCTGACTAGGTTGATGGTTACTGATGAGGTGTTCCCTCATGGAGCTTACTCAAGTGACCTCAGGTATGGGGACCCAGTATGGAGGACTTCAAGGAAACTTCTGTGACTTCCTGTGTTCAGCAAAAGGAAAAAAAAAATCAAGTCTAGACACTGTCTGAATGATATGCCATAACTGAGGAGAAACTATAAGTATGAACTTCCGTAGGAAATACAGTGACAACTTAAAGGCAGAGCTGGAACACCACGTATCAGTCATCACACACAAGTTTTTTGGAAACAGAGTGAAGTCCAGTACCTTTCTTTCAAATTAAATTACTTGGGAGGAAAGAATGAATTGGAAGCTGATTCTGATTGAATTAACCTGCCAACTCATGGCACATGCCATGTACCTTGGTGATGAAGACCTTTTTTCCCTTTCCTCTGGAGTTCGCTGAAGAGACTCCAATATGAGTGAGGATGACTCCGAAATGAAGACCGTACACTCAGGGATCACTCACATGAGAGGAAACAACCAAAGCCCAGACTTCTGAAGCACAAGGGTCTGTAATTACCAAAACAAAAATTGAAGAGAGATTTCTTTTCCTTTAGAGACAGATGATAACACAGGTCACGCTACACTCAGGTCACTAGTTATATTAAAAGTCTTGGTGCTCTCCTCTACAATAGATGTGTGCTTTCATTAAAGTTTTCCACTTTAGTCCCCTGTGTTGTAAAAAAGACAACAAAAAAAGCTTAAACGGACAGAAAAAGCAACATCTTGCTTTCTTAAAAACACAGGCTTCCATGAGCAGTCAAGCAGCTATTTCCAATCCCAGATCTCCGTCCCCCTAGGTTTCCCTACCATCTTTTCTTCCTTAACTGCGTGCTCTAAATTGTGTTTGCTGCAATTACGAGATTGTCACTGGAGTAAATCAGGATACCCTGGTCTTTAAAATGTATCTAGCCAAGTGATAATTGACGAGCATTGGCTTGTAAATGTTTACTGCTGCTTCATGCGTTACTCCTCCCCTGTTAAACTGCTGTAAAAAGATTGCATATAATTTAAAACTTGACGGATGTATACATACAAGAGCAAGAAATTGTTACATTACTGCTAAAATGACTGAGAACATGTGATTACAGAAAGCTCCATAAAATGCCGAAAAAGCCTTTAATTCAGTAGAGTGGAATAATATCCTAACAAGGTCCCAACATCACATAGTTCAACTGGACACAAATTTCTTTACTGAATAAAAAGACGCATAGGAAAGAGTAATATTTTCACTTTGTTCAAAACACCACCTAAGCCTATTCCTCTCTTTTCTGCACTGCATATAAAGCAGTTATCAAACCTAAAATAGCAACTTCTATTTTTTTTACTCAGTTATATTAGTAAAAATGTTATGAAACTTTAAAGTTTCACGAATTTAATAGTTTTGGGACACTATGATATCAAAAAATGTCTGGAAATTTTGCAATAAAAATTTAAGAAAACGTTATTTGTTTTAAAATAAGCTAGAATAAAGTTATTTATCAATACAATTCAGCTACATTATCTTTATTTTACTCCATTATTCAAGAATTTGAAGCAGCGCTATTACTTCTTTGCTAGACTGGATGGCTACAATCAAAATGAATTTTCTGCCTCAATTCATCTTTTTATTCCAGACATTTCTAATTAGGCTGTTCTCAGGAATGCAAATGAGTGAAGAATGCAAACTAAAAGATATTTTCTCTCATATCAAATTAAAAAACACATACGTGCAAGGTCTCAATAAACCCAATATGCCAGGCAAGGCAGCAATCCCAAGTACACAGGCCCACTACCATTCCGGACACTTCAGAATTACTATTGCTCAGATGGAGGTTCGTAGACTTTGCATTAACAAGTTGCTTCAGCATCCAAGAACAGCCTTGTTCTGAAAATCCAGTGAAACTACTCTGCTGGCACGAAGTAAGATAATACATAAACCGAGCAGTTTCTCCTCACTCTTTGTTCCCAAAGCAGCAGCCTGACACTCAATCCAGGCATGCGTAGATGAACCAATGAATTTTCAAGTTGGGCAAGATCAGGGGGCACACAAACTAGGTCAGCTGTATGTGGAAGCTATTGCGAGGGGATGGAAAGCCATACTGTGCTTGGCTATCCCAGTCCACACTTCACCTGTTATTTACAATCAGACACCACAGCTAACCTTCATCATAGCTAGTTCAGGTGTCTAAAATTCAGGTCTCTACATTTTTAATTATTGTTATCACCCTGAGCGTACCTTTAAGTTATAAGACCTACACAGAAGAAAGTGGATCAACAAGCAAGACCTGCTACCTGGTGGGTGCTTATCAATTCACCCAGATAATAGTCAGGCCCAGTGACAAGTAATTATGAATTGCACTGACTATCAACACAAGAAACTCTGGTTTGAAAAGGACGATCTGATAGCTAGCATAGGGACAGGCTCATCATAAATCATGCAGACTGGCAAATCAGACAGCAGAAAAAGTCATAAATCTTGAACATCTCTCAGCCTTTGGGAAGAAACACCTTTTGGTGTTGAAAGGTAAGCTATACTTCATCAGCTTCATATTTTTCTAAGAAAAACAGAAATAAACCAGTTTGACAGAGACAAAACTGTTGCACCCTTAGGGATTGATTAGTTCTTGTATGTATTCAACTGTCACACTACACAAATGTCCCTGATACAGATGTCCAAGTGCAGATAACAGAAAATTCAGAGAGTACGTCTGGCGGGCAACTACCTGGGAGACTAAGGGAGAAGTTACAGCACATAAGCCTTTAAATACACGTTTCGCTTGTGCAGCATTTGTGTAGCATCGGTACGAATCACAGACCAAGCGTCGCCCACAACTTCTTACAGCTTTCCCAGGTGTGCGACACATCTGTACTGCACCAGCAGTCCCTGCAATACATCTGTATCACGCCATATATCAAAGAGGCAGCGCTTGTTTGGCATGTTTCCCCCTCAAATCCTGCTTATTGCTTAACATTCCTAGGTAACACTACTCATCCGGGCACCTTTTACAGTCAAGAGAGACTGATACCTCCAGAAGGTGACTTACCTGGCCTCTTTTAGGTGCCTGTCTTCGAATGGTGAATCATCCCTTGGAATACGTATTTCTCCCCCTTGACTATAAATAAATGAAATGCCTCAGTTAAATTAGTCAACTAATTCAGATTAACATGTCAAGGCCAGCCTTCTAAGTTACGTGAAATAAATATGGCCATATGTTTTAATTAAGATGTTGCTTTAGATCAGTGGAAAAAAAGTTTACACTTTAGTCAGCATCCATAGGTTACCACCGCATACCTACATACATTTTTTATCTGCGGAAATGTAAAGGAAACAGCTTGTCTCAAGGAAAAGAGGCAAAAAAGCATATTCAGGCATTTGGTTCAAAATATTGATACCACTAATAGTAACACTATAAAGAAAAGCAATTTAGAAATGTATTGTAAGTACAAAAATATTTATAAGCAGCTGAATATTGATGCTTGAGGAAATGTAGAAACACAGGAAGCATTATTATTTGAACTTGCATAGTCTATAGGCAAGATATTTTTGAGCAGTACTGTAATTCAAAACAGTAAAGGTGAAACAATTTTCAGAAGACCTATTAGTGACTATGAGCTCCTCTCAATTAATGACATAAATTTTGAGGACATTACAAGAGACAGTACAAGACATGAGACAATCTTAAAGAATCATAGCTCAGTTAGTAGAAATTAGAAAAATGGTGCTGTTATCTTCATGTCTGGAAGAGAAAGGCTTTGGACTCACAGTTATGGAGGCATTAACACATCAGATTAAAATTTAACAAGAATAATAGCAATAGACAGTGGTGTTACAAAACATGTGCTTGGTCATTCTAAATGGAAGTGGAAGAGGGGAAAACAGACCACGCAAAAAAAATATTAATTAGCTTTTAAACTGGAGTAGCTTCAGTGTCTGTGACAAATTAAAGGAGATGAAAACTTTTTTAAGTAAAATGAGCAGAACTAATACTTACAATGTTTTTCAACATTTTATGTGAATCTGAAGAATTAAAATGCCCTCTACAATACTTGAGGCATGAACAAAGCATCTGGTTGTACCTTTACATGTCCTCTGTATTGTTTCACTCCTTAAGTTACCTTGAGATTTCTTATAACATAATTTGCTACCCTGATCTCCATAAGGGTAGAAAGAGATGTATTAATGTGGAATTTCAGAGAAAAACACAGAATAAATTACAGTATGTAGCTGAGCTAGTCACTAAAATGCAGGTAAAAATAGGCAGCCAGGCAGGCAGATCTGAGATTTTGAAGAAAAACAAATGGAAAGCAGGGTCTAATCTGCAAAGCCAAAAGCCTATCCGACATCAGGAGGAGTGACTCAAAGCCAAATGGAGTAAGACCTTGCTTCTAGATACAAAGCTATTGGGGATTACTTTAATAGAGAACACTTAAGTAATCATGTTTGATGGGTGAGACTGCATCATTTATCAAAAATCTATGGTAAAATTTAATTTTCCATGTGAGTCAAAGACAGCAGTGGCAGCACTGCTTGTTGTTGCTGATCTGTGCCTGTTGATGCCTTCTGAAGTGGAAATGATGGATGCCACATGTTCTAGCTGTGATTAAATTTGCTTTGACAAAGCAGCATGGAAATCTGATTTTCAATAGACTCTTGCATTTCACCCAGTGCTGAGTAAACAGATACACAACATAATGCTATATGGTTGTCAAGCTGATGGCTAATTCATTCTGCCAGTCCAATCAATCTATCCATTAAAATATTACCTGTCAATATCAAGTAGGTTCAGCTTGGAAATTGCACAGAAACGGGAAGCTGTTTAGAAGTAAACACTGCCAAAGCCAAATGTGTCATAAAGTTATTCCTCCAGGTCCTCTCAACAGCTTCAGTCAGCCCCAGTAACAAGGTTGGCAGAAGATTTTTGCTTCAGCGTGTTCAACGCTTCTCAAACCTGTCACCATCCAATTATGCCACAGAATGAAGGTACAACCTACCAAACCCCTCTCTTCTTGTGTTACTGCTTGAAGAGAAGAAAGCAGAAAATCACATTAAGAATACAGCTTATCTAAATGCTATTATCCCAATACTTGAAAATACTGTACCTACACTGCCTTCAGAAAGAGACATCCTTCATACCTTGATTGATAGGGAACAGGAGTTGGCAAAACACAGTGACAAGAGATCTTTGACTGCACTGAGCTCAGGTACCCTTACATAGCCTTTTAGTTTTACCCTTCGTTTGGAGGAAATTAGGATATTACCCACTAATCTTTATCGGCAGCAGTTCTGTGGACATTCCTGCCCCCTCCGCAGTGCCTGAGCTCTCCTGTCAGCTGTCATAACCACACATGCGTGATGCTCCCAATATTATCTCTGCTTTCAGCATTCAGCTCCTTACCACACAGCAAATCACCACGGCAAGTGGTATGAGGATATACTGAGTATATCCTATAAAAAGAAAGTCTAAAACATCAGTGTAATGATTTTTTCTTTTTTTTTGTTTTTTTTTAACAAAAGGATGTCTAGAATCATAGTACAGTTGCTAAATTGTAAAACAACCCCCAGCCCTTTGACAGTGTCAAACAGAGCAGTAATTAGAGAGGGTTATTTTAAGCTTAATTGAATCACGATGAAAAGAAAAAACATGCTAATAATGCATCCTATTCTTCTTATTCCTCTGCTATTCAGGCCTTCAGAACTTGAAAAAACATTCTCATTTAATACAATCTCCTTCCCAAGAGAAAGAAGAAAGAAGATGATTTTATTCAAATTACACCAAAAGAAAGTTAAAAGCCCTTGGCTCATGGTCACATAATGTAACGAGAGTTGCAACCAGTGCTTGGCTTTGTCAGAAAACCATAATGGAATAATGCTTTGTATTTACAGAAAAATGAAAAGAAACTCCAAGTTCATATAAGTTTATGCAGGGACTTAAGCTGTCAACATAAGACAGAATGAGACTGTTCTCACTAACACTCCAGTCCAAAACCTAACTATATTGAGACAGTTTCTCTGTCCATAGTCTTGCTTAACACACACAGAACTGTTACGTTCATCATGAACAGAAAGGGCAAGGCACTGAAGAACACTGAAAAATGACACCAACTGAACAGAACAATAATTAATATCTCAAATTTCATCAAGGTCAAAAATCTGCCCGTCTGCTTATACAGTACCATTCACACACAAAAGAAAACAACCAAGTCTTGAACCTGAGTATTATCTTGGGCCTTTGAGAAAACTACTTCAAGCTTGAAATATGGTTGCTTCAGCATGTTTGTAAGCAGTACATCCATATTTGCATCATTTTGAAATACCTGCTGTCTTGTTCGCTTGTGGTTTGACTGGTGTCACGTTACTTGGAGCTGAAACATGAAATTCCATGACAGACAACATCCAGAGTCCACCTACTCAACAAGTCTCTAACGAGGACAGTGCAAGAGAAAAATTGTACATATTAATACAAATCTTACAGAAAAGTTTCAAAAGATTCTCTAAAGTAAGCTTAATCTTGACATAAAAAATTACTTTCAGAGCTTAGTGTGCTGATTCAGAAAGACGAACAGATGAGCCTGAGATTTAAGCCCAAACCCAAACCAGAAAGATTGCTGTAAATACCCTTATCTGTGAAAAAATGGATCATAAGTTATTACAATTTATTTTAAATTTTCTGATTATGTTTTGTGATTTGTTGAAAAAACAGCTGTATTTATAGAATTTATGTCAAAACTTCCCTAAAGCTGCTGAAGGCACATCCACATCAAGTAACGCATTACAAGATGTAGATGCTCAAGGCAGCTCTGTCCCAAGCTAATACATCCATAGCACCTATGTTGGTTAGACACAGTAATCTGGGTCAAATGGAACGTAGTTTACTAAATGTAGGGGAAAAAAATGAAGTTGATAAGCTCTATGTCTTTGTAACTGCACTGTTCTTAATTGCACAGCAGCCCTGATTGAAGATTTGCCCAGTTTCATCAGAAGACATTTTATTTTCACTCTGGTGAGGACATGTCAGGTGCCCCATAACCATCTTACATACTCATATATACATTCTGGAGGTTTGCTCTCTAGAAAATTAATCTGTTTTCACACAGAACCTGGTTAAACAGGCCTTTTTCTCCGGATGAAGTTGTGGGGAGGTGAAAGTGCAGCCTGTAGCTGCTCTTATTATTTGCAACTAGAAGACACTTCTTCCCTTCCTGACTCTGGGCATCCTGACGCATATACTTTCTATGAAGGTGGCATCTTTCTCATACACTTTGAAGAATGAGGTGGATAAGCACAGCTCTTGCCATACTGTAAATTTTCTGCGCATTTTGATTAGGAAACTTGCTTTGTTTTCAGCTAGTTCTGTTGAAATCCCTCTTTATTCAAAGTAGGCTGAGTTTAAACCCTAGTATTAATTTACCATATCCAAAGTAGTCAATGCAGCTACAAATAGCTGTAAGAAACAAAAGTGAGGAATTGAAAGAAAAAGGATTTAGCCTACCTACACCAAGATCAAATCTGAAAGCTTTCTCTCCCCTTTTATCTAGGTGACTTTGACACACACTATGAGATTTCGTGCACGCCCTATCCTAACAGACAGCCTTCACTACAGAGAGCCCACTCCTAGTAGCATGCTCTCACTTTCACAGGTAATGTCCTCTTTGCACTCTCCTGGGGGTCCAGACAGAATTAAGTTTCCTCCCTTGCAATGTATTTACTACTTCTCCCCCCACCCCCATAATTTAATTACTTCTAATTTATTCAGGAAAGAGTCTTGCCACTCCTTGAAAATAACTCCTCTTCTTGCTTCCTCAGATATGTAGAAGTTCCCTGTTAGATTAGGCATCATCTCTTGAGTAGGTAATCACAAGCTTCCCATTTCAGTGAGAGCTGAACTCTTCCAGCCTCCCTCACTTACATAAATCAATGTACATGTTTCAATCTGAAGAAACTCCATCCCCTGAAGTTTACATTTTGTACCTATGTACATTCACAAACACGTCTGGAACAAATATGTAACTGGGAAAAATATGACAAGATCTCCATGGGCTCCCTCAGTAAGACAAGGAACACCAGTCATTAACTGCTCTGGGATGGCAGTGGGCTGAGAGTGCTGACCCTCCACCTGGCTAATGGGATAAAGGAAATTACTCCTGGTAATGCCGAGTTGGTGCAAGTTATATGGCTCTAAGACAGTCTTGCAGGCCCAATGCTAGACAGGATAACAGAGTAAATGCACTTCAGAAGCAATGTCTTGAGGGCAAATCTGAGAACCCTGTTTTTTCCAGGCCTTTTAGAAGGAATTACATCCTGGAATCACAAAGTCTTATTGCTTTGAAGAAAGAACTCAAAATCACTATCCATCCATCCTAGCTGCTGGTAAGGGTCTACTGGCAAGAAGCACTATGCCAGCAGATCTTTCCCATCTTCCTTTTTGGTAAGATTTCCTGCCCTTCATTACACCAGAAGACTATGAAAACTGAGCGGTGTGAAGGCTCTGGTTACATTAAGTATTTGAGGTGGCTGATCTTTTAGTGGCTAAGTGATACACCAGGCAAATAAGAAGAGGAAATCTCAAAAAAAGGTATCTGAAAAATTTCTACCAGGAAGAGCATAGAAGGGGCAGTTGCCTGGTGTAGTCCAGTACAGTGTCACATGGAGGAGATACCGCATGTTCAAAGGTCTAAAATCAGAAGTCCTGGAACATTCAAATGCATTGTCTAATTTTCATAGGGCATGAGACAGAAACTTTTCATTATCAGAAATGCTATAAAGACTGTTACAAAGTTTCCAAGTAGAAAGAAATGGCATGAGACAATGTGGTACAGGCAAGAAGCTCTAACCGGCATGGGAGGCACGGTTCGAACAGTGCATGGTTCTGTTTCACTATTAAAATATTAGACTGGCTCCATCTTGTTTTATTTTACAAAAAAGGTCTAAGACATAGGCCCAATAAATTAGCACTAGAACCTGAGGCATCTTCACCAGCACTTATGCAATGATATACTGTACAACTAAAAATTCTAATGAAAAGCTTCACTCTAAAAAGCTTCAAAAAATGGTTCTTAAACTCTTGTGTCATTAATTTTAGAACTTTCAATAACACTTTCATAATTAACTGCCCCATCTGCCTACAGTTCTGTGAAAATTTTCAAGTTGAAATTATTGAAAATAATTTTTGAAGAACCAAAACCACTGGGTATAGAAAAATATCAAACTTAAGCTCTGGGTAAATATACAGCAAATAGGAAAGCATTAATTTGAGTGTCAAAATAGGCTCTGGACAGAAAAAAATGAGGTCCACGGAATACTGTTCATCATGTCTTAACCAGATTAGCATTAAAACTAAGAAATAAATTACCCAGAAGACATGAAGTACTAGCGTTTCTCTCAACACCAACACAAACAGAACTAGCAAATTTATCTTTGACAAAATAGAAACACCTCCTGTAATTAAAGGAAAAACAGGGTAATATTTAATGAAAGCAGAACAAAACACTATCACCAGTAGCAGATGGAAGAAGAGACGGAGGAAAGGTACAGAAAGAAGAAAACCACTAAATGAAAAACCTATAGATAAAACTTATGATAACAAAGAAAAAATCAAAATATGCCAGCCCCAAACATTTTCCTTAAGGAAACTTTATAGGAGTAAACTCACTAGAAGTAAACCTCTGAATACAAGACTTATAAAACAAGAGTATCTACTCATTCGGTTAATAGAAAAAAGTGCCATTTTTAGGAGAAATTTTGAGTAAGGATGAAATATGATTTTGTTGATAAGAAAAATGATATAGTGATCATGCCCGCAGTACCTGCAATAATAGGCGACAGATGTTTGCACAAGTAATTTTTAATTATTCCTTCCAATTTAATTCTTGTTTGCTGCAGCACAGCCAAATTGTTGCAGAAATCAAGATGGCTACTGGTCATCTTTACTTTGGAGGGGTAAATATGTAGCTTCCCAAATAAAACAGAATTATCCTTCCCTGAAAGACTTGAAAATTCCTATACTCATTCTGAATTTAGAACTTCTTACAGTTTTTTAATTTCCCACAGAATCACAAGTTTGAGCTTCACTTACCAAAAAGAGTACTTAGGATGCACTTTTGAAACCTGTAACTGACAATCCATCTAATCAGATGTTGCGGGCAAAACAGTCTTGACTCAGGGAATTTTGCTTTAGTTTTCCTCCACTGCTTCTTCCTGCTCCTCTGCTCCTTTGTGGGTTCCTGTGGTCTCTTCCACAGGCTGCAGCCCCTTTGGGTGTGTTCGTGCACCAGCGTGGGTTCTCCATACGCTGCAGTCCCTTCCGAGGTATACCTCCTCGGTGTGCGTCCTTCATGGGCAGCAATCCCTTTTGGGGGGTGTATCTGCTGCAGCATGGGTCCTACATGGGCTGCAGTCCCTTCAGGGGTGTACTTACTTCTGCACGGGTCCCTCCATAAGACGCGGTCCTCATTTGGGGGTTCCTAGCTCCAGCATTGGTTGCCTACAGGCCACAGTCCTATTGGGAGCATCCCTCCTCTGCCATGGAGTATCTTTTTCCAGGAGGACGTCTCCAGCTGCATCTCCAATGATGTCCTCTTCCACACCTCTCTGATGTTCCTCCTCCCTGTTCTCCAAACACACCTCTTCACGAATCTCCTCATGTACCTCCTCCTATGTCTCCTAATCCTAGCAGTTGAGGCTTTTTCTTAAACGTGTCTAAGCAGAGGCATCATACGCTCCCCTGGTTGGCTGAAGTTTTGGCACACTATGGGTTGTTGCAGAGCTGGCTTGAACTGCTTGGGTCTCGCACAGGACAGTTCTTGGCCTCCTCCTACAAGGGGTACCCCTGGCAGCACCCTGCTACTGAAATCCTGCCGTTTATAGCCCATACACCGGAATTCCAGTAAGGCACAAAAAATTTCACATTTTCACTATAATGGAAACATGGAAAAGTTGCACCCAGTGTTGTGGTTTAACCCCAGCCAGCAACTAAGCACCACGCAGCCACTCACTCACTCCCCCCACCCAGTGGGATGGGGGAGAGAATCAGGGAAAGTAAAGTAAAACTCATAGGTTGAGATAAGAACAGTTCAGTAGAATAGAAAGGAAGAAACTAATAATGATAATAATAACAATAATAAATGGACAATAATAATAATAAAATAATTGGAATATACAAAACGAGTGATGCAGAATGCAATTGCTCACCACTCGCCGACCGATGCCCAGTTAGTTCCCAAGCGGCAATCCCCCCCAGGCCAACTCCCCCCAGCTTATATACTGGGCATGACTTCATAATGGTATGGAATGCCCCGTTGGCCAGTTGGGGTCAGCTCTCCCGGCTGTGTCCCCTCCCAACTCCTTGTGCCCCTCCAGCCTTCTCGCTGGCTGGGCATCAGAAGCTGAAAAATCCTTGACTTAGTCTAAACACTACTTGGCAACAACTGAAAACATCAGTGTGTTATCAACATTATTCTCATACTGAAGCCAAAACATAGCACTATAGCAGCTACTAGAAAGAAAATTAACTCTATCCCAGACAAAACCAGGACACCCACTGGCTGTAAAGGCATCAAACATCAGAAGACAGAAAAGGGCATTTTTCTAACACAGGACATAAACTACATGAACAATACTTGAGGGTGATCACAGTCTACTAGGAGAACAACATAAAGAGGGGTACTGAAAGACTCAAGAGTGAATTGACAAGATGTTCACTAGTTTTGACATGCACTCAGCCATTGAATATTCCTTTTGGTTTTTTAGTATTATTTTAATTTTAAGGTACCAATTTGCATTTAATAATTTCATAGCTAAAGATGCTCCAAAACAAATGAATAAGCTTTAGCATGTAGACTATACCTCAGAACATTTGGTATGTTCACTTTTCATTGCAAATTATGCATGTTTTGTCACCAATTCATATCCTGCTCCTTCTAATTGGTTAGCCAACACTTTAGAAAGTTAGCAACACCAAAGTAGCTTGGGATTCGAATTTCAGAAGGGAGAGGAAGTGGGAAACAGGCCATCCAATGTTTTTATCTTGAATAAATACAGTATAATTTTCGAACAAGCATCTTTAGAGTTTTTTACTCTTTTTGACACAGATCTACTGCCACGAGCAGCTGACATTATTCTTGCAGCATTGCGTACCATTAAGGCATTGGAACAGTGCAACAAATTTGTTGTTATCTTGGTTGTAGAGAGTATGATGTGCTTCTCTGTGATAATAACAGACTTGCTGCATTGTGTACTATGCTTGTTTTGTTTCTATTTTTTGGACTCTACAAGCAACGTATTTGCTCAGCTGGGAAAACTATAGACTATTTACCACTACTATTGGCTTCCCATGTCAAAAATAATCTGTAAATTTAAATTGCTTTTGTCATTATGCAGTGGTAAAATAATGTTCTGAAACCATCTATAAATTCAGAAAGCAGTTTTCCAGCCAAACAAAACCAGACATTTGAAGAAATGCGAATAATTGAATCCAGAAAACATGCAGGTTCACTCTTCCACAAAGATTAATTTGATTCTAGATTATACACTCTTTGGAAAAAAAACACAAATCAAAACAATTTATCGATTAGCAGCACACTATGAAGGAGGATGAGCCAACGTTAATGCATTACCAGTGATAAGGAAACCTAGGAAATACTTTATGCCATTCACTAAGATAACAAAATAAAATAACTTTTATATCAAGTTTTGCTTTGACCCATAGCATTTTGATGGGTGGCACTGATTAATACATTGGTTGTAGCTCTAGGTTTTCTTCTGACCACCCAAAATCAACAGGATTTTTATTGTTATTCAACTACTGTCAGGCAAAAACACGGGTAAGTATAAATCATAATGTTATCAAAAGCCCACAGCAGTGAGAGACTGAATATTAAAAAAAAGAAAAAAAAAAAAGTTTTGTGCAAGAACAGTTTATCAGTGATAAATAAGCAGTATGCCACTGAGGCTTGCTACATAAATCAGGAAAGAACTGGCTGAGACAATGTTAGTCTGACTAATACCATAGTTAACAGTCCACATCAGAGACCTCACTTCACTCCCAGTGTTCATAACTGAATATTTAGTCCTTCTGCTCTGCAAGCCCCTGTCAAGGTCAGGCCAGCTCCCCTGGCCACTGAGATTGCCAGAGGCAGAGGGCACACGGAATGAGGGAATTGTCACACACATATTGTTACCAGCCCCTGTATAATCTGCTCATGACACACATCATTATCTTTTACATTAAAAGCGTAGGAAGGTTAAACAAAATACTGCATACGTACCACACTGATACACACAGTAACACATTCAGATGTAAGATACAGCTGGATAACTCCTGGCTGTTAGTGCTGGGCAAGCTCTGATAGCTCTATCATCAGGTATTTTGCGCACATAGTTTCAAATTACAGTGAATTAATAATACGATTTTTATCAGCAGACAAAATTAATTCTTTCCCTGTCAAATATTAGTGTTCTCTTTCGTCTTTAAATTCATGCATGAAATATTTACTGAGGACACAAACAAGACTTTCAGCCATAGCAGGAGTATGTTAATTCCATCAGACGTTATTTATGTTTTACAATTAAAAAAATGGAACAAATCATTTGCTCAGTACTTTCTTTTCCAGATACTTGTTCACTCAGGACACTCAAGCTTGAACCCCAATTAACTGAACATTTGGCTTTAAAGTTCTTCAGTTAAATTAGATCGAAGTCTCTGATTTGGAATATAAGTCAGCACACTTAGGTTTGTCTTAATTTTTTAACTGAATTAAAATAAATCAAATTAAGGCCATTGCAATTCTGAACCAGAAAGGTTAAACAAGGATTTGATCTAATTTAACTAACTTAAATTTGGCCGTTTAGTGAATTCGAAGAGATGGAACCTAATTTAACTAATCTACTTTAAAAATCAATTTGGATTAGTTTTCCTGAATGACCCTGTGTAGACAAACTCCCGTTCTCCTAACACAGATAAAAGTATTACTGTGCTAGCCTGCACATATCGATAAGAGATGATTACCTCTTAGGTAATAAAGTGCTGAATCAGCTAACAAATATCCCAGGTGGCAGCAAAATTATTTACCTCTGCTAGACTGACCAAATTGCTATGAATTATCATCAGCAGAAGCATGCAGAGAAGCAAAATCTTCCTATGGACTTTCCAAGCTCACTGTCCTGGCATGCTTTTGGTTTTGTACGGATGACTGTTATTGAAATAGCAATGGAGCAACACCAACCAGTTGACACCAGCCAGGCATGCTCCTTGTTCACTTAAGCCCTGGTCAGCATCAGTGACAGCTTTCAAGAGAGTCACACAAAGAGCTCAGGTGGGGTAATGCCAAGAGCGACCGCGTTCTGTCATCCTCAGGTGCCAGACGGATATTCCCAGATCTGCATCACCTCCTATATGCCCTATACTCAACAGAAGTAAACCAGCTAACAGGAAATATTGGGGAGAGGGACACAGCGAAGTGTACCCTACTGTAGCTTGGCATCTGCCTTGTGGTGTACAATGGGATTTCAGTGAAGGCCAGACTCACAGTTTGCATCCGCACTTGCACAGCTTTATCTATCGGAGTACAGAGAACTGAGACTTTCTCCTACATTCTTCACAATACCATATATTGACTGGAACAGTTCTCCAGTTCATCGCCTGCTGCAACCCACTTAGGAGAATGGTGATCACCAAGTTATTAGTTAGAGTAGGTATTTTAATGCCTTCTGTTGCAACTGTGGTGTTGAGCAGGAAAAAATAAGTCTCATTCTGGGAGCAGAGGCAGTCAGTAGATGGGACGAGGACACTGCAATCAGCAATAAGAACAGGGATATAGCCAGGGGTATCTGCATGAGCAGTGCTGAGAGCAGGATGGGCTGGACAGCTTGGCTCCCCTTTCTTCCTGGTGAATGTCCAACCACCTGGCTTCAGAGCCACACTCCACACTGAACGCTCGCTCTGCAGCCACAACCATCTCTTCCTACTCTGCATCAGAAGCAAAACCATCCCAGCTGCAGAGATGCACCCTTATTCAGCTTTGGTTATTATCGGTACGCTGCCTGTCATGAAAACCGCCACAAAGCACCTATTCACTACTTACAGGACGAAGGCACACAACTCCAGACTGTGAATTCTGTCTAGAAGGTCAAAAGTGTAAGGCTTAAGTGCTGCAGTGCTGAAACCCGTAAGTCTAGGTCCCACAGCCAGAACATCAAGGGTGTAGATTAGAGAAGCTCTCCTAAGGCTGAAATTATCCAGTCTGATGCTAAGAAAATCAAATGAGCTGGTCCACACTTAATGACAGCCCTAGCAGAACTGCAGAAAAAGACAAAATGTAACTGATAACCAGGTATCGCAATAAAATCGGATCCAGAAAAATTACAGAATATAAGTTTTCAGCTGTGGAGACAACTGACCTCACGTTTCAGCATCTCTGCCCCTCTTATGCGGCCAGTGTACACCTGATAATTTGTGCTGGATTGCCATTGCCTCCTACTACCTAGAGTTTATATCCAGGAGTTTCAGGACTAGCAAAAATTTATATAAAAATAGATTGTTATTTCTATCTGTGAAGAAGGCTTTTGTAGTTCCCACAACTGTCACTGATTCAGTTGCATCCAGTTACCTAAAAGTACAAAAAATAGCTGCCTTCAATTTGACAGAAGAAGCTGCAAGACTACCAGATATTTACTGCGCCAGTCCTCTACAGCTCTGCTCTTGTGAGTCACTGCATGGTACGCAGCAGGGAGCACAAGACCGCACAAGACCTCCTATATTTAGCTACAAATAAATCTAACCACTGTTGTTTTGTTCACCATACTGAAAAGGAGCAAGTACCAAACCTTTCACACAAGCACATTCAAAATGAAACACGTTACAGAAAAATGCTGGGGAGGTTTGTGAGGATTGCATTGGCCTGTTTGAGAATATGACCACAAACTAAGACATTTCTGTTGAGACGATTCCCAGGGTGTCTGAGGTTTCTTGCATTTTAACTGAGACATCTTCAAATATACCTTTTCTATTTATTGCCTTTCCAAAGTATGTGAATATTACCATGTTGTTTAATTATTTATATCCAAATTTCATCAGTTTGGTAGTTTCCTAAACAACTGGCTAGAATTTAACACCAAAATGTGGCTGTACTGTTCTATTTCAGTGTTTTCTTGGTATTCTCCTCTCAAACCACTAGCAGCTATTGAATTCAAATTGCCTTTCTCTCCTTGTCACACATTTGCTTTAATGCTTCAGAAGTTCACCAGAGGAATGTTTGCACAAGCCCTTGGGTGCTGAACCGAGAACACTTAGTAAATGTAATACACATAAGCTAACATATTTGCATCCAAACACTGATTATCCTTTAAGTATGTTAGCCATTTCTTTAAATCATTAGACTTTAAGCTCCCTCTACAGCAGGTTCTTGCCAGTTTCCTAATAATTTCTCCCAAACATTTTCAGATGCAAATATAATCAGTTGTTTTAACTGGAGGCAAGCATTAAGTAGCTTGGTGCCCATACATCAGTTTGCCCAACACCGTCACATTTGGAGCTCCATTTTTCCTGCTCTGTTTGGGGATCCTAATTTTTAACACACATGTTTGAGAAAACACACGTGAATACAAACATCACTCAAATCTTCTTCCTTCTCTTTAAATTCAGCAGATATAAATATACTACAATTAAGTAAATGTTTATCAACTAACAAGCATTCAGCAGGTAGGATGAGTCCTTGTTTACTTTTGCCTTGTGGGCTTTATGCCTTGCAGTCTCTTTACTCTTTACCACACCTTGCCTGTTGTGTACAAGGAGAGGAATGCATTTTTCTTCTCTGTAACTATTAATTTAAACACATATCACAGATCTAATGCCAAAAGCAATGGCAGGGACAACTGCAAAGCCACATGGAAGCACCTACACCAAATGCTGCTGGAAGAGAGTTGAGAAGATTGTGAAGGGAAAGGGTTTCACACCTGCTCCCATTGGGTACAGCCTGAAAAAAAGGCTGTATGTGAGTACATTGATGAAGCTCTTCTGTGACAACCTAACAGTAAAAAGCAGCAAACAAAATTGATTTTTATATCCATTCTCTTATATACTAACACTCCCGATCAAATACATACCTCATAATTCTTTTGACTTCTTGACTTTCAGTTATTATTGTTTCCCCAAATATTTTGAGTGCATTAAACAATAAAATCAAAAGGAAAACAGATTTTCCTCATAAAGAAGTAAATACATTATTTAGTGAATCAGATCACATTTGTCCTTCTGAAATTTATTTTCAGACACTTACGTTTTTGAGAGTAATTCAGATCAAAAAAGATGATACCAAAACAAGTATGTTCTCACATACCCTCAAAAGATCCAGAGTTTAATTCAGGGCCCTTACTGTTGTATAACTACCTATCAGCCTTAGCAATGCAGTATTTTACAATACTCACATGACTGGACACAAAGCAGAGTTTTAAAACATGTGAGTTGGAAGCGTGACGTGAACACAAGTGTTTTTTCCTCGCATTTAAAACCTGTATCGTTTTAGGAGCTCACACCATCTCCTGACTCTCTAGTGTTTGTGTACTACAATGAGCATTTTCAAACAGGTGAAGACATACTTCTGAACAAAGTACATTCAGGAGAGAACCAAGGAAATGAACTGAGGAAAGAAAATATTGGAGTAACAGTCAAAGAGTTAGTCCCCACACTACCAGTTTAAGCTCCAGTATTAACAGTCAGCAGCTCTCTGCTACCTTCTCGTACATCAGAAAATCACCATCCTGTGTGATCATTACTTTCTTGAAAGAATTGTGTAACTTTTTTCACATTAGGTATCCAACTAGCTGCATGTACATCCATACACACTACATATAAGATGAGCTGTTTGATCTAAACATGAACATAATTGTGAACCACAAACTTTTTTATTGCAGCTACTGAAACAGAAACATAAATGGAAGTGATAAGGATGCCCAAATGGCTATTTCATTAACTGGATTCTTTCACACTTCTTCAGAGTATCGTAATGACAGTCATCAATTCTGGCATTCAAGGACAGCGAATGATTCATAGCTGACTACACTAAACTAATTAAAAGCATCTTGCATAGTGCAGGATGAAAATGCTGTCATATGCTCTAAGTAGGGCATAGGTGAAAATTATGCTGCAGAAATATTTACAAGCAAGTCTCTTAGCTGTTAGAACTGAATACATACCAAGCAAAAGTCAATGTTCACCGTGTTCACATGGATGACACATTTGCCATTCAGAATAATCAGATCAAAGGGAAAACAAGATGAAATTGAATTAGGAGTTTTATATTCAATACTACTATCTACGCTCCCACATAGTACTTGCCCTTAATAAATACAAAAGCACTTGATTTTAATTATAAAAAGCTAACAATTAACCTATTTCAGGGTATAATTTACCAGGTGTATTCACAATTTTCTATGCTAAAAAGATATGCTGACTTTTAATGAGACTAGTGAAAATAAATTTGGACTTTTATCATCGCTTTAGAGAAAAGTGAGGGGAAAAGCATTGAAGATGCTGATGGCAGTATATTTTCCTTTCATTCTCTACACTTAAGGTCTAATTTAAGGATTCTCTTCTCTTTCACAGCAAGTTGCCACTACCTTTCCTTCAAAAGTTGCAATCCTTCCCAAGGATTGCTTGATGCAATCAGCAGGAGTCATGGCCAGAGGCAACTGGCACAGTTTATGTGCTGCATGCCCTGGTGAAAGAAGGAGGCAGGCTCACAAGCAATATGAAGAGTAAACTTGTTTTCCTAGAAGTAGTGCGCAATCAGGCTTGCAATTAAGGTAGAAAAAGGTGTGTGCAATGCTAGAGTAGTACCATATGTGCTGTCTAAATTCCCTGGGAATGCTTATGAGACTAAGCAACACTTGCTCTTGATCAGCAGTAGTCTTAAAAGTACATGTAGGAGGCTGAATAAGACCACTCTGTTATTGCAAGCGAATATCTAGTAGGTGGGGTAGAAGAGTCCCCCAGCCCCTTGAAGCACCAAATTTCTTAAATTGATCAAGAGTTGTGCAACATTTTATCATTCTTTTTGCTACAGAACCTGCCTGGGGTTTCCAGCTCACCTTGAAAACAGCTCTCCAAGCAATTTTTAAAAATCTGAACAAAACCCCTAAAATTCCTCAGCAAACTATCTAGTTTGTTGCTCGCTTTTGCCAAGACCTTTTGTGTAACGCAGCACACAATTTCTGTCCACTTACAGGAATGTATCTACCAAGAATTTGGCCATACTTGGCAAATGAACAAAATCTAATTACGTGTCCAGTTCTATCATGCCATAACACAGGTTAACAAGGAATAAACGATTGGTACTTCTTGTCATTTATCTCAAAAATAAAAACTGTAGCAGGCAGCATGTAAAATTTAAAAGCGGGCAATTAAAAAACACAGAGGTATTTAAGGTGCCTCATAAGCAACAGAAACCTGAGATAGGAAGGACAGAAGTAAGCAAAGTAGGGTACATAATAAACCAATGCAGAGATAATACATTGACTGTTTTCTATTTATAATCTCAGAAGAGCAAGGGAATAAAGAATAAAACTGAAAGGCAAAGGCAATATATTTAAAATTAATAAATATCTTCTAATTTTAACATCTTTTTATTTTAAAAAATTAATAAAGTTTTTTTTTTCATTTCTAAACCATGCATAATTAACCATGGAAGTTGTTCCATGTATATACATATGGAAAAGATATTGACATATGTGTATCTGTTATCCAAAAAGCTTAAAGGGATTTGAAATGAGATTACATTCTCACATAAAATGACGGGAATACACAATTACAACAGATAAAATAAAAAGAGCATAAACCCCTGCAGTGCTTCACAGAATAAACCATGACAGATGCTTATTGTGCAGCACCACCAGATGTGGGATATTGGAAAGAAGATGTTGCTGGTTTGCTCCAAAACAGCCATTCCCAATTTTCTCCATTGACACTGCTGAAAGTGAGGGAATTGGCAAGCCCATTTACTGTCCCAGTCCAGTATGAGAATAAGAAAAGCACAGGCGTGTGGCATTTCAACTGTTTTTGCTTAGATCATGACTTTGGCATTATCAGATGGCCCCGTATTCTCAGAAATTTTCAGGATCTAATTCTCGTTCTCAGTTTCCCACCAATAGTTTGCTGGCCCAGGCGTGGATCACTGTTTTCTGTGTGAAAAGGAGATAGAAAATCTGACCTTTTCAGGGAACATCCCAAAACTGAAAAAGGTTTTGAAACGAATGCAGGAAAGGGTAATACTGTGTGGAAGCACCCAAATATAAGCCTTTTTTAGGCAACAGGAAGAAGATCTACACAGAAGAAATTCTTTAGTATTGCAATAATCAACTTCAGAGTTGTAGCAAAAAGGACAACAGCTCATATGAATGCTAGGGGTGTTCGGGGATAACAGAAGAAAGGCTTCTGAGCCAGCTATTTACGATTGAAAATCTGTTAATTAACGGAAAGCCTGAAGGGATAACAAAGGATTAATGGCAGTCCACTGAAGGCTGAAAGGCAGCACTTCCCTCTCAAAGTACGTATTTTTAGAGGTCTCATCAGCCGAGGAAAGCTATCCAACATCAGCCCCCCCTCCCCATATGCCCCAATGCTGCTATCAGTCAGGCCAGTATCATTACCCCAGGAATCCTGCCTGCTTCCAGCCCAACTAGAAAGCAGAGCAGATGTTAAGGGTGCAGAAGACAACGAGAGACGGTTGTGCCAGGAAGGGACCAAGTCAGAGTCTTTAAAAATCCACCTGCAGTTTTGAGTCATGGATCCCTGCCACATGAGGCAGCTTTTCTACAGAAAGCACATGCCATGAGTTGAGGGGAAAAAATGTGATGGTAGTGAAACAGGATTTTGATTTCATTATTTGCCCCTGCAGAAGTTCACTGAAAAGGAAATGCAGCTGGTGCTCCCACCCCAAACCCCCACAGACCAGTGAAGATGTATGTTCTTCCCTTGCAGCACTAGCCAACTCTGCCGCTCAGTCAGGAAGACACCAACCGGCAGTCACTGGGATCCTGCAGGTCACCCAGAGGACCCTGGGGACAGAAATGATAGGGACACCATGGTTGCATGATATCGCAACCTTTAACAGCAGTTTTTCTTCCAGCACAGAATGATGGCCCTGGGAGAAGACACACCTTCCAGCTGCCTGCATGTGCGTGTGAGAGCTAAAAGCTACCAAACACTTTGGCTTTCACTCAGCTGTAGAGCCCTCCATCCCCTTCTCTGCAAATTCATGCAGCGGTTGCATATCCACCAGGAGTGGCCAATATGTCATTTAACAGGTGAGAGGCACAGCTTCTCAGGTAAGCCAGTACGGGCAAATCTAATGTCTTATTTGGGAACCAAACATATATTACCCTCTAGTGCTGAATTACAGCTTCAGTCTCTGAAATCTACAGCACAGACACCAAATTGTCCCTGTTTCACTACTGCCTCTATAATACTCTCTGCACAAGCCCCTGCTACATTTTCAGCTGTAGTGAGAAACTGTCTGCTTGCAGCTTTGTCACACCCATGTCACGGCTCTCCAGCTCTGCAACCCTTAAACAAAGACAAGAGCCACTACCCTACCAGTCTCTCACATCTACATTTGTTCCTCCTTTGTTTTAATGCACAATTCAAAATTACCTTCTTGTTTTTAAACTTCTTTACTGATGTGTGGCAACCAACCTCAGATTGTGCTGCCCTTTAAATCAACCCTTCTCTTCACTTTGCATTGGCCATCGAAGATGCAGCAGGCATGAAAGGTCACATCATCAGAATTCCTTATCTTTAACCAGACTTCCCTTTCCCCCCCTCTGCTTTAATCACTTTCCATCTCATTTCAGATCTCAGCAGACTTTTTTCCCCCTCCCTCATTCTTGTTGAAGTTTTCCTTCTGTTAGTTTATGTGATAAAAAGCTCATTTGCACACACACACCTTCTATTACTACTTATTTCTGTAGCTGTGTTATTTAGGCCTGCACAGGGTTTTCAGAGTGTAAATCCATGGACAATAAAAAAAAAAAAAAAAAAAAGGTCCAACCTCTTATACTACATTATTGAAGACAAAGAAAGGAAGCTTAGACCCATTTCTGGTAATGAACAGTAGAGAAGCAGGAGATGACAATGCTCCGGCCAAGAATCCTTGATGGGCTGGTGCATTGTAAAGATCTGTTCAGATGTGTGTTACAACTGAATGAACCTAACTGCACTGTTCTTTTGAACTCTAGCTGCCCACACACAGCAAAAGAAATGGAAGAGCAGTCTTACTAAGTCAGACCAAAGAGTCTTTTAGCTAGGATCTTCAGCAAAAGGACAAAGTGATCACACAGAGATACATTTTAGGGATATGCTCCCAGCTGTATGCAGACCAGCATTGTCCTGAGTCACAGGCGTAGTACCTGTGTGCTTTGACAGAGATTTTTCTGGTTTGTGATGCATTTTTATTCCATTTGACTCAATTTCACTTTGTTTTCTGAACCCCTGTAAACATCTGGAACATACAATATCCTTGACCACACAACATGTGAAGCACCTCCCTTTGTTCTGAACCTGCCATCTGTTGGCTTCATTTGTTGCCTTTGAGATCCGGTGGGAGACAAACATCCTGAATGAGAATCGGTCACTGTTCACCTTCTCCATTTGTGCTTAATATTTCCACTGCTCAATCTTCTCATTCCAAGGATGATAAATCCTGGTTTATTTAATCATTCACTTGTGCAGAAGCTCTTCCATACCTTTTTTTCTTTATTACTCTGCACTGTACCTTCTACAGTTCTATTCATTCCTTTTCAAGATGGGCAGACAGAACCATACAGGTCACAGGTTTCTGCAGTGCTGCCTGCTTTGTTCTTTATTCTCCACATAATCATCCCCAATATTCTGTTGCTTTGACTACTGTTGAGCACAGAGATAATGCTTTTATGGAATTACCTGTTATAATTCCAAGATTTTTTTCTTGAATGGAAATAGCACATTCAGAGCTCACTGCCACATGTATAAAGTTAGACTAATTCCTCCTCTCCTGCCTCAACACACACCTTAGTATTTCACACAAGAACTGAATTTCACCTGCCATCTATCACCCAGTCACTCAACACTTTTAATCATATATTTCAAATCGGTATTAAGTTGAACAAATGTCCTTCTTACATGTTGGTGTTCACTTTGTGAGCTTGCATAGCTTAGGTTACATTAAGCAGAAAACAAACCTTCAAACCAAATAACAAATACTTGTTAGCTCAAGTAGTGATACCCCCCCCTGCAGTATAAGTTTACTCAGCTGATTTATTACTCACACACTGCTATTATACAGTGCTATAATACCTTGGTGTGTTCCATTCTGCCTGGGTGCAATCCAGGTAGATTTTTCTTTCTTCCCTCCAGGTAAATTTGTTCAGACAGGCTCAAGACAACACTAAACAGCTTACTATTTTTACATTATCCAGCGAAGCTAAGAAGCATACACAGGAATGATATCAAGTATTCATAGATGCTTTGTTTTCCACGTAATCGGTTTAAGCTGACTCTCTGCCTGCAATACACATCAGCAGCTGACACACCAGAAGATACAGCAAAGAAGGTAGTCACTGTGCACAGGCAACAAAATACATTAGTGAGAAGATAGGTGAGCTAATAGGTACTTTTCCCTTCTATGACCCTCTAAAAATGACTAAAATATCTACCCTCCTAAATATATAAAAAGGTATCTTAAAAAAAATCTGTGACTGACCAGAATTTTTACTGTTTTATTTGTGGAATTTAAACCTTGTTTACATTTTCTTCTTGCTTTTTCCTGCCCCAAAGGCTGGGGAAGTGAGGGGTTTATTTACATGTTTGTTGTTTGTTTATTTCCTTCTTCACACCTGGGAACTTCTGGGAATACTGCAGATTTTAAAATAATCACGCTGGTCTTAGGACCATACCTGAGATGTCAGCATCACAAGACCAAGCTGTCAGCCACTGGAACGCAAACCGTCCAGCTGGGCTGGGTGCCACAGAATCACAGCGGGGTGCAGGAGCAGCCAGGCACCTGGCAGTGCAGGCTCGTATCGGGCAACTCTTAACGACCACCCAAAGAAGCATCTGAAATGCTGCCCCACTTCCCAGCTTACCACTTTATGTATAATGGTAGACTCAGGCTAATAACTTGGGACCGTAGCAACGCACGCATCCCTCAGTTGCTGTTCCTTGCATAGGGACGTGCAACCCTCTTCAGCTGGAGAGGGTTGAATGCAGAGCCCATTCATTCCTGGGCTCTCATATGACCCACTGCCCCTTTGCCAGGAGGTGAGGAGGGGGAGGAAAGCAAGGGCCATGAACTATGGAAACCACTGAGTTTTTGGGAGAAAGCAGAGCAGCTTCTGCCGCTACATTTTTTTCACAGGACAGGTGGGAAAAAACCTGAAGCCTAAATCGAAAGTCCAGCTATCTAGGAGCAGTTAGACCTGCAGAGCTGCTGGGGCAAATGGCAAAGTGAAAGCAGAGAACAGCAGAACAGGAAGGAAAATCAGGCCTGAGCAGGTTAGGAAAGATAATTAATTTGAACTGAGTGAAAAAATAACTTGGGAAGCAGAAAGCTGATTCACGTGCAGGATTGATTTCTTTGTCCAAACAGCAAGTCAAAGTCCCAACAAAATGAATCCATAGTTGCTGTTCCTGGATGCACAAACTGGGTACTACATGATTGCAGCATTCAAGATCCCAAGCCTGCAACGCAATTCCCACGTGCAAAGTCATAGGCCGAGTCTGTCCAGGCAGCGGACACAGAAACCGAACTTGGGGCACCATCGCTCTTTGCCATTCCCATGCTCACCACTGCAGTACAAAGACACGCGACAGGCAGAGGTGTCTAGAAAGGAGTACTCGACAGGCAGCACCCGGCTGGCACCCGGCCAGCTGTTCAGCTCAATGTGCATGTCTCCTAAAAATATCAATGAGCAATTTTTAAAAAAATTGTATGTTCATGCATCACGTCACATTTTAGTCATTGGACAAAAGCCAAACTGCTCTGCCGCTAGCAGGCTGTGTTAAAATGGAAATCTATTTTACAAATTATTGAAGTATTAAGTCATGCAGTATGTATGCTGTCCAAAGTATTAAAGGGTCAGAAAACTGTAGGGTACAACTATATGTATCTTTAAATTCAGGTTAAGATGCAGGCTGCCAAATTTAAGGAACAAGTTTACATCTCTCATACCAGCCTTCTGCATCTCTAAATTCCTGAATCCATGTGCTAGGTGACACCCCTGCGCTACAATGGACCATGCAACAGGTCTAGTTTGCTGCACGTGGTCCAGCTTTTGTGGTAAGGATATGCAAGTGAGCCCCCAGAGAGGAGCCATGGGCAAGCACACCCTGTGAGGGTCTCTGGCTGTAACCAGATCCACCAGAAAAGCCTGCGCTCACAATATAGGCAATGGTAGTGTCCTAGTTTCAGCTGGCATAGAGTTAACTGTCTTCCTAGTAGCTGGTACAGTGCTATGTTTTGAGTTCAGTATGCGAAGAATGTTGATAACACACTGATGTTTTCAGTTGTTGCTCAGTGGTGTTTAGTCTAAAGTCAAGGATTTTTCAGCTTCTCATGCCCAGCCAGCGAGAAAGCTGGAGGGGCACAAGAAGTTGCCACAGGACACAGCCAGGGCACCTGACCCAAACTGGCCAACGGGGTATTCCATACCGTGTGACGTCCCATCCAGTATAGGAACTGGGAAGTGGGGGTGGGGAATCGCTGCTCGGGGACTGGCTGGGTGTCGGTCGGCGGGTGGTGAGCAATTGCACTGCGCATCATTTGTACATTCCAATCCTTTCATTATTGCTGTTGTCATTTTATTAGCGTTATCATTATCATTATTAGTTTCTTCTTTTCTGTTCTATCAAACCGTTCTTATCTCAACCCACGGGTTTTGCTTCTTTTTCCCGATTTTCTCCCCCATCCCACTGGGTGGGGGGGAGTGAGTGAGCGGCTGTGTGGTGCTTAGTTGCTGGCTGGGGTTAAACCACGACAGGTAGTAAGCAGATCCTGCTGAAGTGAGACATCTGAAACTTAGGTGAAAACTAGATGTCTGAAGCTAATTATCTGTCACTAACAGCATTTTCATTCATAAGTAGAGATTACAACATTTATCCTATTTTTATGTCAATTTACGTTCCTGTTCCAAGAATAGATATGAAAAAAGACAAGTCAGCATCCCCCTCTAGCCAGTTTCCCCTTCATACAGCACAAAACTGCAGTACCTAGATATTAACTACTAGTTTGCTGCCTAGAGCTGCTCAGAGAAATAATCTCCTTTAGTTACAAACACTTAAACCCAACTAATTTTGATGCACATCTGAACCAAGGTTGCTATTCTCAACAGATGCTGAATTTGTTTAGTCCCTCTGCCTGCAATGGTGGATGGAAGTGTAGACAAGCAGAACATGTTTGCAGAGCCATGGTGATTTCTGTACGTGCTGCCCAGATGTTACGTACTGCAACAGATATACTATAACGTCATTAAAAAAAAAAGAGGTTTCTTTTCCTATTCTTGACGAGTCACAGAAAACCTGGCCCTCGTGGATATTCAATGACTATACTCACACAGGCAATGTTAGGCATACGCAAGAATAAAACAGAGATTAGGCTTCTGGATGTGTGGATCAGATTTTGCTGCTAACTACCTTTAAGAAATTTTCTATATTCTCTTTATGCTCCGAGTTCCTGGTTCTCACAAAACCTAGATTAGGGCAGCCTTACGCTTGTACACTCTTACTTTAGAAAGAAAGTCACTTGTGGTATTTCACTTCAGAGGAAGACTAGTTACAAAAATTGCAGTAAGGCGCTCAACCCTCTGAAATCCAGCTACCACATCTTCCACTGATTTGCATAACTTCTTGCTTGTGATAGGCATGAAAATTTGTTTAAAAAGAACAAAAACATTCCATCTAAAAGTATCACAGAATATCCACAGATAAAATGGCAAGTAAATACCACAAAGATTTAGGAAAAATAATTTTCCCTAACATAAGGTACGACTGCTCCAATGTAACCTTAATTTCCTCATAAAAGTAATAAAGTGCACCTTGATTTTAGTATAGTTGTTCTTTAATAGGCTGTGTAAATCAAAAATGATACACAATTTTTCCCCACAACTATTACCAGGTAATACTTTAAAAATAAACTAATAACAAAGGGAAGAAAATTAACTACCTGCAAGTGAGTAGGAAAAAAAAAAGCCATTAATGGGACAGGGATACTGAAATATTGGTAAGCCAAATTTGTCTATCCAGACCAATTTATTTCCTCTAAGTGCTTCATTTAACACTCCTCCTCCAAAAAAAAAAAAAAAAAAAACCCAACCAAAACCTGTTTCCATTCTCTAATGTATAAGGTTAAAAGGCAAGAAATATTTTGCAAGTCGTTTACTAGGGAAGAAACTCCAGAGACTGGTGTGTAAATCGGTCTGAGCAATGTCTAGCAGGGCAAGAGGACAACCTGAAGAGCCTTCTGCCGTTCTGCGCTTCTTGAGATTGAAATTCTCTTCTCTGTTCTTCCTCCAGTTAATAAGTATGTAAATACAACCTGGTGGCAGAAGTATAGAGTGTAGGAATTAAGTAAGACTCATGGTGAGAGCTGGAGAAGCCAGTTACACTGCAGCCAGGCTACACTAATAACCTCCGCTCTCAAAGGGTATGGTCTACTGCAGAACACATTTTGATAGAAACCTACTAAAACAGTATGTGCAGCCACGGCTTCACTTCTAATGTCCCAGCATAGATCAAAAAGAAGGATTCAACTAAGCCAATGATGGAGAAAAACTAATTTCATGGTAAAATAATTCTAAAATATATTTAAGGTACATTGGCAAGGCTACTTTAAAGGGAATCTGCATTACAAAACACATAAGGGAATTGAAGACTATATTCTGATGTTCTCAGCTGCTAAAAAAATAGTTATTCTTTATCACTTTGACTACGGTATTTTATGTAAACAATTTTCTGAGAAGAATACTTCTTCCCTTCTTCGCTGTATTGGTTTGGGTTTTATTTTTAAGACAGAATAGAAAGAGCTGCTGCTTCTCTATTATTCAGAATTTCTTTTTTCCTCTTAGAGGACACAGAAAAATAGGATGGAGAGACCAACTGAAAATAACATTTTAACTAAAAAGGCAACCATCAACATGTGAATCCGAACACCTGCTTATGAGAAGTTACTTAGAATGAAAGTAAGATTGTGGTTTGGCTTTTACATATGACAGTACCAGGACCCACCGTAGAGAACTTTTCAAAGCAGCTGTAAACTTTGCACATTTACAGAGCAAGAAATGGGAGGACTGTTCTGCACTCCCTCCTGAAGCAAAATGTTTGCAGGAACAGCAGGTTAATGTTAGATAAAAACTGAATAGCTAGGTTTTCAAACCTGTGCTTCTCTAAGAGCAAAATATTAGATGTTTGAACAATACCTAGGATCCTGAAATGAGTACATTAACTTTTGACTAGAACACAGAGTACCTGAAAATATCACTAGAGATTGTAGATTTCTACTGTATTCATTACCAGGTTAAAAAAACCCAGTCTATTTAAGATCAAACTGTTAGTACATAAGGATTTAAAAACAGAACCGTAGCATAATTTTTTTCAAAAAGCAGAATTATAAGCGGAAAAAAGAGCTAAGACCAACAGAAAAGAAATATAAACACATTTAACAAAAAGCTTAATTAAAGCATGCAGTGCTATTCAAAATCCAAATTTCTGGTTAATGCTCATTAAGGTTTGCAATGCCAAACTTCATTATAAAAATTATATAAAGAACATTTCAAATACAGTATTTTTCTCTCATTTATGCATCTTGTAACAGAGAAGCAAGTCCTTTGGTCAGAGAAAACTGATTTAAAATCACATTATTTAAATTATATCACTTTTCTGTAATTGCAAGGTTTTGTTATTATTAAACGTGATGCTACTAGATGTAGCATAACTCAGATGTAATACTGAATTTGCAGAGCAGAGCCAAAAAGGAGTATTAATTTAATTTCCATAGTTTAAAAAAAAAAAGCTGAAATGCATCACACATGGAAATAAATTGGTTCATTTTCATTTCACGCATAATGTGAAATTAAATGGTCAAAACATGAAAGATGAGTACAACATGACACCACTCAATTATCATTTCTTTAACAACTCTTACTGGTATGCAAGATATATTTTGTTGTATGAATTTCAAAATTATTTACAAAGCCCATGGCCAGTTGCTCTACAAAGGTTCTATTTGGTTAGAAAAAAGATGTGGAAAAAGACCATAATGGAATATTTTTCTTCCCTTTTTTTTAAAGCCGATTTTATTCTACCATTCTCTTTTATAGGCACAAGCCTATAGCAACAACAACTTATCCTGTTGCTTTCTGTATATCCTTCCTCATCACATCAGATGCTGCAAATAGTTATGAAGGCAGTCTCATAAATGCCCACCTGTACTGCATCTTGACACGTGTGATGTGATCTGCACTGCAGCCAAATCAGCCTTCATTTGATTCCTGACACTGATCCATGTCACCTGTCCAAGAAGCTCCACTGGTCACTACAGCAACACTGCTGAGAACAAGTTTTACTTACGCTCCAAAGCAGTAAAATACAATCATCTCTGCTCACAATATCCCCCACCTAGCCACAGACCTTTTTCTTCCATGTTTTTCTTGTTTCTCAGAAGAAAATTTTAAGATTATTATTATTTTTATGCTTATAATTAAGATTATTATTATTATTATTAGCTCGCTGGTTTTTCTCACCTCTAAGTGATTTCTCAGGTGCTAATAGACCCTTGCTCAAGCACTGTCTTAACCCACAGACTGCACTGCAGCCTTGTCTTACCTGTTTCTGCCTATATTCTGTATTCATTTCACCAGCTCCCACTCCAGTCCTTGTTTGTTTTGCTAACAGACTTGCTGCCACAGCATACCTAAAAGTAGTAGTAATATGATCAGGGAATTTCAAGTCCCCAAAATGCAATCTCAAAATGTTTCACCTTCTATACTGCGCTGTTACTATACCAAGTAAAAAAATTCACAGCTGAGAAAATGCAGAGAGCAAGCAAAGACACCCAAAAGCCAAAACTGGACATTGCAGCTTGAACATCAGATGTATCTGTACGCGAATCTTTACGCATTTGTAGTTGGCTTGGTTTTTTAAAAAAAAAAAACAAAACCAAAAACCAACACACCACAACCCTGCATTATTGTTTATTCTGAATTTTAATCACTCACTTCAGATAATGAGAAAATATAACACACGGATGACCTTTTATAATTAGACCAATAGTCTATCTACGCAAAGCACTTCAGTCCTATCCGTTGTGGAGCTTTACTTCTGGACCACATGACTGAGTTGAACGGTGTGTGGCCTTAGGCAAAGTAATCAATCTCACTTTATCCCAATTTCTCTCTAAGAAGTTATACTATTACTCTTTTATCTCACAGTATCTGTGAGTTATGTTGCTAAATACTCTGAAGGTAACATTTTGTTTCAAAGGCCTTCCAAACCCAGCCTTAGCCCACAATGGCTGTTTCCAGTTCTCCCTGTGATACAGGAGGGATGACATACAGCTCTTGCTAAAAACGAATGTGCCTCAACCCAAACGTTTACAAAGACAGAATCATTATATGCAGCTAAGGAAAGATGGATAGATAAAACTTGCCAAAATTAATATTATGAAAAAACTATACTCTTTTAAAAAATAACTGGGGAAAATTCAAGAGACTTAGACAGACTTGTACACATTTAACCAAAACTTGTTTTCTATTCTGCCTCAGAGGCACATGATGATATTTCCAGGGCTGAATTAACATGGCCAACATTCTGCAATGTAAATAGGCTCCTATTGATTAAACTAAGCATGGGGTGAACTTAAGCTGTTTTATCTGACCATCAGTGAATGTTTTGCTGGCTGAGAATGTCCCCAAAGAGGAACAGAACTGCTTGGGATCGATACTGACCAATTTTTTCTCAGTGTTATCAAGGACAACCCTGTAATTAAGAAGCAATTCCCTTAAACTGTCCACCACAGTACACAGGAATGAGTCTAAGACAGCTTCTCAGAGATACAGTTTGCACTTTGCCTGGTGGGTTTGAATAATGTTATCACCCAAGCAGGCTCTTAAGCGTATATAAAAGGCTTCATTGCAACTAAATTTTACTTGCTAGTTGAAAGAAAAATGCCTTTCATATTTACTTTGGTTTAAACAGATGTCATCCTGAAGAACTTAAGGCATATTAGATAAATTACATAAAGTCAAATTAGTCTGAGTTTTCTAGTTTTATAAGCAGCTTGATATCTAGGAAATTCTAGCTATGTTGCAGAACTATTGGAAATTTACTCTAATCCACAGAAATAGCACTGGTTGTCAATGTGCCTAATAAATACTGTGATGTTTGACTCGAGAGATCCTATCTCAACACACTCCAGAAGCATATTCAGTGATTTCATTAGAGCAGTAGCTGTGAGACATCCTCACAATCTACCTGTTCCGTCCATGGTCCCATCACAGACCTTCCTTCTGAGATCTGAGGTTTGCAGAACATTTTGTGTGCTGGCCTTATTTTTGTACCTCTGCACTCTCTCTGTATTTATATGGAGGTGGGAAACACTTTTCCCTGCCCAGAATTCATAAGGTTTCAAAAACAAAGACCTCCTGAAATTAAAATTACAGTAAGATGTAGAAATGGTTACTGACCAAAATAAGAATCAAAAAGTGCACCTTGAATTTCTAAGACAACTTATTGAGTTGAACAGGCTTACCACAAGTTTTTTTTTTCTTTTTTTTTTTTTGTTTTTAGATCTATTTTATCCATATGAAACACGAACTGTTTAATAAATCACCTCTAAGTTTTGCAGAATTGGGAGTTACAAGTCATTTTATTAGAAATAAGCATTAAGGTAGAATAGAAATAGAAATAAGGTAAAATGATGTTCAGCTTCCAGTACAGCACTCAAAAACAACTGTATGAGAAATGTTTGAATCAAACGATTTTGTCCACATGAGGTACTTATTAGAACTACCATCTGTCTTGGCAAAGACTATTGATTGTTTAACAGCTCTCATGATTGAATTGTTTAGTTTCAAACACAGTAACTAGCAAATGATTTTTGGCATATGTGTTCCTTGTTGAGAAGCTGTTTTCTTATTATTAGATAAATTTAAAAAATACATATTTTGGGATAAATTTACCTATAAACCCGATGCATTTCTGTTCTGTATCTCAGAACCTGGAAGGGTACATAGACAGGACTTCTCAGAATGAGTAATAAAGCACAGCAGCTTGGAAGAAATGAAGCACTGTAATTTTGCCTTTTTATTCATTAATACTTCAATGCCTGGCAGACCTGCTTCTTCTCACCAAGCATTTGAATAGTGTGTGGTTCCTGAAGTCCTGCAGCTCCTTCAAGGAACATCATCGACTTTATAAAAAGGAAAGGGGTTTTGGGTAAAAAGTGATTGTTCAAGCTAGATGGTGCTTCAAAAGTTATTTCAGCTACAAGACAGAAGGGATGAGCCATGGAAATGTTCTTTAAGAAAGGAGACTGAACATCATGAAATCACGTAAGACCTGTGTGATTGTTTTCCATTTATTGGGCAAGACAAACAAAGCAAAGGAAATGTTAGCTAGATATCAGAACATTAGACAAAGTTCCTCCAAGTTCAGAAAGCATTTTACGTGACTATTGTTCCACATCAATGTTCAATCAGCTACAGGGTAGGTCCCTAGCAAAGTAAGAGTAAAGAAAAGCAGCAATTAGAAACAAATAAACCTAAACCAGTATTTGTGGTTAATACCAGGCCTAATGATCACTTAATACTATGAATTGGCTAGGAATTAATCTAAGTTAAGTAATGGAACAGTTCTTCTTACTCACTGTGGGGAACAGAGCAATACATACTGAGTTTTTTAGGCTAAGAACATACATTGCTGTAATTTCAGGATAATATCAAAGTCATAGATCTTAAGGAAAATTATTTTGGAAATTTGGTTCTTTTCTTGGTTTAGTATTTGCTTTGTAAGTAAATACAGGATTAGAAACTTGGGGAAAGATTAGATAGAGCCCACTTGGAGCTGACGATGTACGTGTTAATGCAGATGCGGTGAGATGTGACTTCCTCTACCCTGCACTCCAAAGACAGTATAACAAAGGACCAACACCATCCTATCTCCAAAACATGTACACACACTCCTCACAGAAATCCCCAAGATATGCACAGGCACAAGAGGAGAGAACAAGGTGCCTTCTGCTCCTAAGGCAGAAAGGTATGCAAGACTTAAAAACCAGAGGTGTAAGATCAGGAAGCAGCACTTGGTAAGAGAAGAGGCACTCTCTGAGGAGAAGTGAAGGCAGTTCTTGCTCCTGAACTGCCCTGCCTTATTCATCAACCAATAGCTACCTTATCGGGAAAGGGTATGAAAAGGTTTGGACCAGGAAAGGAGAATGTGCAACTGCTCTCTCTCATTTTACAAATCATAAGCACTATACTTGTGAGTGAGACTACGGTGTTGAGATACTTAGGGAAGTGTCTCTGCTTCTCAGGCAGTCATGGTGAACATATTATGTTCATCTTTCATTCTGTCACTTGTATACAGGGTGATCTGTATGCACTTCAAAGGTTCTTCAGAGAGGAGGATACTCAAATATATTCAAATCTGTGTATGATGTACAGGCCTCTCTGCTAAGACCGCCTGCACCGCTAGAAGTGTGCACAGGCAGACTTTCAGGCACTGAGGGAATTTAACTGGAGCTACATTAGCTAAAAGTGCTTATGGATTTGGGGCTTGATGGAAATTTGGCAAAGGTTAGGTTGACACAATTAGACTCTTGACACTTAAATTCCTCCCAGGCCCCACTTCCCATCTATCAGCCTTGCTTGGATTGAGATCTTAGCTGTTTAAAGAGAAGAACTGAATCAACTTAAAATTAGGTTATGATTAAAAACCAGTGGCTGTATGGAGGAAGAGGTACCTCTTATTGCTAGCTTAGCAGGATAACTAAGAATGAAAGAGAATCCTTTATTCAATATAGGAACATGCCACTGAGCCCTGTGGAGAACAGTTGTTGAACTACTTGCAATCAAGAAAGGGGAATATTTTTAACAGTAACCCCGCAGACCCAAACATCATAGAGAAACGGATAAAGGTAATGTCCTGGTTTCAGCTGGGATAGTCAATTTTCTTCCTAGTAGCTGGTACAGTGTTGTGTTTTGGATTTAGTGGGAGAATAATGTTGATAAAACATCAGTGTGTGTGTGTTGTTGTTAAGTAGCGCTTATCCTAAGTTAAGGATTTTTCAGTTTCCCAAGCTCTGCCAGCGAGGAGGTGTGCAAGAAGCTGGGAGGGAGCATGGCCAAGACAGCTGACCCAAACTAGTAAAAGGGATATTCTATACCACAGAACGTCATGTCCAGTATGTAAACTGGGGGAGTTGGCCAGGAGGGGTGGATCACTGCTTGGGGACTGGCGGAGCATTGGTCAGTGAGTGGTGAGCAATTGCGTTGTGCATCACTTGTCTTTCTTGGGTTATATTTCACTCTCTTTTTGTTATCTTCCTTTTCATTATTATTTTTTATTATTATTTCAATTATTAAACTGTTCTTATCTCAACCCACGAGTTTTACTTCTTTTTGATTCTCCTCCCCATCCCACCATGGGGTAGGGGAAGGAGTGAGTGAGCAGCTGCCTTGTGCTAGTTGCTGGCTGGGGTTAAACCACAATAGGTAGCAAAGAACAAATTAGAAACATCCTTAGAACATGGTGAAATTTTGTTCCCACTTTAAACTCTCTATTTGAAATAAGTAGGAAACTGAAATAGCAGTGATGAAACTTTTGAAGCAAGTGTGTGAGGTAGAACCAAGGACGCTATGCTGGGAATGTTCCATATGCAACTTTCTGATATAGAAAAATAAATCAGTAAATTGATGCAAAAAATCCAAGTAAATAAATAATTAGCAACCATAACGATGCTAACCCTTTCCCTTCTGAAATCTAATAGTGTTGTTACTCAACGGAAGGAAGATGCTGTGTAAGACCAAAGGTTTTTAATCTGCTATCCTGTTTCTGACAGTGTCCAGTAATACAGACCCAAAAGAGATGATAAAAATAGGCCAAACCTGTAATGCTTTTTCCTTAGCATGTCCTTCCAATCTGAGTGGAGATTTCAGCTCAGGGATTTCCTGAGCCAGAGATGGTATCTTTGTGTTTAATAACCCTCAGCAGATTTTTCTTCCACCAGCTTGTCTTCTTCAACACATGAAGACTTCTAGCATGCAGAAGCATCCTCCAGTAAAAAGTTTCACCATTTAATTAATTTATGTGAAAAACTATCTTACTATGTTTATGCTGAACCTGTCATCTGCTGACACTGAGTAACTCTTAGTTCTTATATTACAAAAGGTAATGACAACCATGTCTCATACAAAACATTATTCAGCTGGAACATGGATTTAAAAATGCACAGAAGATCCCTTTTTCTTGAAGCAAGAAACCTAGAGAAAAAAATTGGTGCAAGAGAAGTAACAGTAGAAGTATTTTTTAATACATTGAGTTTTTCTCCAGCCTTTTTCTAGTTGATCACTTGGCACAAAATCCTAAGTGCTTATTGCATATTAAGTTCAGAGTTGTCATGCTAAGACTTACACATATATTTGCTATGTGTCAATTCTGTACCAATAGTTTATCATTCTGCGAGCAATCATCAAGAAGTATAGGACATCCACAGCATAACCAGCCTCAAAACTCCCCATCAGAGAGACAATGATCCAGTCTTCTTAACAAGGGGAGCTTGCAGGAAAGGAGAAAAAGTATGCCACCAATTAATTTTTAATTTTTCCTGTACAAGCAAAAAGCTAATAATGTTTCCTTGCTTGAACAGCATTTATATTTACAGTAACTTGTGAGACTTTTTTTTTTTTAAGACAGAAAATCCAGGCTTTATGGAAGTCACAGAATTTGTGGAAGTTATCAGGTTAGTTCTGCGGTATCTTTACATTCCATTTCCAAATTTTGAGAGGCTACAAAAATAGCATTAGTCAGGAGACCCTACACTATGTGTTATTGTAAAACTGCAGCAGTGTTAAGTAGTTACTATAACCAAGTTGTTTTCTGTTTACAATTTCATACTGCAGTTTAGCTTTTTGGTTCTCACTGTATAACAAACAATAAAAGCCGATAATAAAAATGTAATGTAAAAGTAACATACACATTGTCTCTCTAGTAGACCATTTTAGACTCCAATTTCTGATGGCTTCAAAGTTCTCAAACGTGAATCATAGGTAGGGGTTTTTTTTCCTTTTTCCCAGAGATATTAAGCATCTTCCATCACTTGATGAATGATGAAAAAACACAAAAACCCACAGGGAAAAACATCCATGAGCCTTCCTCAACAATAAAAAGTATTATACAAATGACGGACTTTTGGAACGTTTCAAAATGTCAAAAATCCTTTTAGATACTTTAAGAACTAAACCCAATTACAAGTATGCAATTCATTTCTCAAACACATTTAGTCTAAATGTACCTCTACGCACAGTATCTTTGCTACTTGAAGGTGGCAGAGCGTTAATTAATCCAGCATCATGAATAATCCATTGCAGCATCACAAAAGTAGCTTACACGATCACATTGTACATGGGTAAATGCTTATGTTTCTTTTACAGAAGGAAAACCAGCCCTATCTAGATTTCTCAACTTCTTATTTTGGAAAAGAAAAGCAATTAGAACCCAGTTGAATCTTGTACCTGAAAATTTTGCTTTCGTCTTCCAGTCTCATTCTATTGGTAACTGGTCTGATGTTTGTAAACAGTAGATAATTTTGTACAGTAAAATAATATAAAGGACTTTTGCATATACTATAGATTATCAGTGAGCATACAGATGCTCCTGAAATGACAGCTTCAGAATATCAAGTAAAATTCAGATTGTCTAAGAGTCTCAGACAGCACCTAACACTCAAACAGCAACGCACAAGGATCCACTCTCCTAAAGTCTAAACCACAGACACCCAATACAATTTAAAAAAAAAAACCAAACAGAAACCAAACAACACAACTCTGCTTTGCTGAAATGCTCCTTGACTCTTACCCAGATATAATCAGATGTACTTTGAAAGCTGGCTGCTTAACCCACCTTGAGCTCTGCTACATTCCAAGCCCCCAAAACGCAACATGAACTCCACCCACTCAGCACTGGCCCAGCCACACCTGCAGTACTGCGTCCACTACTGGAGAGAGTCCAGTGAAGGGCCACTAAGAAGATGAAAAGACTGGAGCATCTTTCCTATGAGGAGAGGCTGAGAGAGCTGGGACTGTTCAGCCTGGAGAAGAGAAGGCTTGGGGGATCTCATCAATTTATATAAATACCTGAAGGGAGGGTGCAAAGAGGAGGGAGCTATCACTCCCTCCCTACTACTTCCATCCCTAGTAGGGGCTGGTATTGGATGCTTAGGAAAAGAATATGCCATCCTTTTTCATAGGGCAATGCTTCCTTCCCTCTGCCCAACCCTCCAGCAACTTTTCATCTTCCGGTAAATTGTGGTTTAGGGATTCCCAATTCCCATCATTATGCTTAACAGCCCTAGATGGAAGTATCCATCATGAATTTGTCTAATTGCTTTTGAATCTATTCGGACTTTAAGCCTCCACAACCCTCTGCAGCAATGAATCCTGCAATTTAATTATGCACATCGTGAAGAACTACTTCCCTTTATTTGTCTTAAAGGTACTGCTTGATCATTTCACTGGACATCCCCTTGCTTTTGTATTATGAGAAATAGCAAATTATTCCTTTTTCACCTTCTCCAAGACATTCATGTTTTTATATACTTAACTCTTACTTCTCCTCAGTCATTCTTTTTCTGAACTGAAGAATTCTTTCTTATTTAAAGTCTCTTCACATAGAAGTTGTTCCTTCCCCATGACGCAAGATCACTATGGACTTATACAAGAGCATGATGTTTTTCATTCATGCTCTCTCCTCCTCTCCTGATCATTCCTAACATTACAAAAATCCTCCTGCAACTCCTCCTTTTCAAGCTGAAGAACTTAATTGAATCTTTCTATGTGCAGAATTTGTTCCATCCTTTACTTAATGCTACTACAACCTTTCTGAGGCTGGGAGACCAGAACTGCATCCATGTAGATGCCATACACAGTAACACAATGGCACTTGGTTTTGTTCAAAGGCTGATGCTACCCGGAACTATTCTATTTTTGTCCCAGACCTTAAAATGTAAGCTTTTTCTTCATGAAAGTAGGAAGATGTTGAAATAATATGAGAAACAGCCCAGGTCAAGAGAGGGAGAACACATTTGAGTTTCACTCCGATCAATAGACAGCTTTTTAAACAAATCTCAAAACAGACTGGGCTGTTCCTATGACAAATACCAGCCAAAACGTTCATAGAAGTTAATAAAAAGTCAATACCACCTTGGAAAAACATCTCTCTGTGTTGGACCATTTATGACCACTAAATGATGCAATGGCAGATAGTATGTTTTAAGGTATTGTTTATGCAAAATATGAAAGCCAGCCATTAGCTTAGTCCCACACACACAAGCCTAGCTCTCCTCATTCTGTCATCTTTGCCAATGTACAGCACACAACAGAAACTGTTAAATGGATGACAAAATCAGCATTGCAACAACGTACACTAGAACTAAAACATGGCAGTACTATTTCATCAGTACTCATCTATGGAGTATTGTATTCTGTGGCAAACTCAGGTTGTGAGTTTTAGAACTTTTTTTTTTTTTTTTTTTAATTTAAAGCTCTAGTCTGCTGTACCAAATTCCAGGACCCTCGTGTTTTGGAATGGATCTATCTAGCAGGCATTTATGTTCTACCACCATGGACACTTCTTCAGCCACTTCCTCCAGATGGCTTGTGTATAGGTCTCTGAAAAATTCCTCCTCACCTAGATCAAGCCTGGTCCAGAGATGAAGATCTGAGCATCTCCATCCTCTGAAGATCCCATGTGCACTGCCTCTCAAAACTCCTGTGACCTCATGGCACACTGCAGTCACCATCTTCACAGAATTAAGCAACCTCTACGCTAAACACAGATAGAGCAGACTTTTGTAAGCACTCCTCCTGCTTCTTGGGAGTCACTAGCACTTTCTTTTCCTCAAACCGTAGAAGGAGGACTCTGTACTGCCACTTGAGACAGCAGGAAAGAGAATAAATAAGCACTTCAAACAAGAACTCAGAGAAATGTGAACAAAATAAATATGTGGGATAGAAAGAACAGAGACAGGAAGGAAGGTAATGCAAAATGGCTGTGGGAAGAAAGCATGAACAGAACCAGAGCAGAGAAGGATGGGATGTAAGACGACAGCTTGCAAAAATCCTGTAGAGAACAGGATAAAAGGCATAGGCATGAATACCCATGAAGAGTGTATTACATCAAGGATCAAAAAGAAACATATTATGGGCCCCAAGAAAAGGGGTGTGAGTGGGATTATGACGACTGGAGAGCACTTCCTCATACAGTCAGCTCTATTCTTCTGGAAGGTTTGCATTCTTTGCTGATTTCTCTGGGATGGTCTATTAGGGAGATTCTCCTAACTTGGTTACAGTTAAGTGCCTTAGTGAAGTCACTGTAAACACCACTATGATAGACAAGCCCGCTGTAAAAAACACTCAAAACACCACAGATGATCCATCAAGGGGAAGGAAAGGAGAATCCACAGAGTTTCAAATATTCAGATTTTCAAACCTGGACATTTAGAATGTTAAAACACAAAAAGGATGCTAAAATTTCAAGTCCACCATGCAAAAATCAGGAGATGAGAAAACAAACCCTGCTTAAGCAATGTTAATTCATCATCTATGTGTTAGGATGCAGTATGTAATTACATGATCATGTACTCTTTTCTCCATTAAATTACATAAAGGACAGACTAATCTGAGAATGTCAGTGATACTTGTCTACAGTATCAGCCATATGGCTCTCCTTATTTCTGCTGTCACAAAAGTTAAAAAGTGTGTAACGAATCAGACAGGAGTCTTCAGAAGACAAGCAGATCATATGGTTTGGGATGGTTTCTGCTCTCCAGATCTGCAGAGCTGTATGTCACCTCCAACAATGTTGTGTAACCCCTGTATGATGTTGATCAAGACTCCTCTTTAAAAGATAATCACAAAGATCCAGATTCTTCTCCACTAGCTGGAGGTATTTAAGCCAGGTATCTACATCAGATGGTCAGAGGTAGCCAAGCGGACTGACTGCTCTCTTGTAGAGCTTTTCTCCTCTGCAGACTTAAGAGAGGATGTTGGCCCAGTGCTCTCCAGCTAGATACCTTTCTGCATCTTCACTACACACAGTATGACAGCTTGAGGTCTGATTCATTATTTAATAAATCCAAATAGCTACAACTGCTGTTGATATAAAAACACAGTAAGATAGTACCAAATAAATAAGTCCAGCCCCAGACATTCTCAAACTCTTCAGTCAAAAATTATTTATTATAATCTCTGTGCCTTATTTCCTCCTGTGTGAGCAGTGATTACAGTACCACCTCACTTCATGGGGATGCTCTAAAGATTGTTTGCAAAGATCTAAGAGGTTGCTGTAATCAGGGAGGAGAGGGTGTTTTTTTCTAATGTGCCTTTGATAACCTGACATCCTACAATGAGGGCTACAAAGAACAGCTCAGGGAAATTAAAAGATTGTATCTGCTGTAGGATGCGGCTGTCATACATAAATGACGCACAAGAATGAACAAGGAACACGAACAAACAGTAAGTGTGTGTTCGCTCAACACAACTAACCCTCTGGGATGAATGATACTGGGATTTTTGCTGATGACAAGGTGCTTGGAGAGTCTTCATATTTTCAAGAATGTTTTCTTAAAATGTTTTCAACTTTTTTTGTATTAAAAAGAATGATAAAGAGTCATATTTGTGCTTCTACGTACCCAGTAAAAACAAGGTAAAAAGCCAAAAATTTCACTGGTATTGCATTTTTGATCACAATAGAAATACAATTTCTGTCCTACTTGCAGAGGAGAGAAAAAAAGGGATTTATAAATATTAGCAAGCCAGCTTGATTTCACATCTCCATAGCCCATGGAAGTCATCCCCCAGTGAAACAAAGGTATGTTATAAAAGCAAATGCCCTAGGAATAGCTCATTGAATAGAACACTGCCACTGCATGGCTAAAGTACCCATATTTGATGAAAATAAATAATTCTTTCAGTGAATGCAGACTTTTTACTACTTTCTGAAAAATACATATACAAAACTCAACAGGAGTAAACACGCAACGCAGGGGATCATCTGAGCAACAAATTATTTCCATTTAATTCTTCATAAATTAATATTATAAATTAAGTCTGGTGAGATGTCCGAGTCAGTAGTGCTAGAAACGTCAAAGGAATATACAGTTTGTAAATTTTCATGATTTCAAGTTACTATGAAAGTGAGTCCAAGTTTTCTGGTTTTTTAAAAGCTGTTCCCAAAGTGTCTACAAGGATGTAATCACAGAAGCATGTATACTGTATTTTAAAAGACATTAATAGTTTCAATGCTTTGTCTAGGATACAAAGATGGTCACATAAATCTCAATGTCTGTTAGGGCAGCAAAAGTGTAACCGATTACTGATCCTAGACCAGAGACCTCAAATATCCTGTGTGTATGAATACTGCGTAACATTACAAATAACAAGCACTATTTGAAAATAGACTATCTAAAAATAGTTACCTTCTACTATCCCATTCTGAGAAGTGTCATGATCTTTCTCTTACCCTAGGTTATACAACGTTAGCACAGTGAAACAGGAGAATACACTACCCAACTTTCAAATCACACTTCTCCTTTGAAAGTGTCTATTGCCTCCACTACTTTATAAGGAAATAAAAATTACTCAAAAGCACTCGTGCCACATGTAGCTAGGTAAGATGGTTGGTTATGATTAAATTCTGCCTCAGCTTACTGACTTGAATAAATTCTAAAGCACATGGAAGATGATAAATTCTCACCCAAGAATACCAACCACTTTCTCTAATAGCTGGATGATGTAGAGTGATTCAGTATTACTCATGGGACATTTTAAAAGATAATCTTCGCCACGGCTTGTGTGTTGATTTGGACAGAGTAATTTGCAAATTTATCAATGGGATTGTGAAAGGTACCTAGAAACATTTGTGATAGATTACTGTAAAGGAAAAATAACCTAAGAAAACCTTGAAGAGTATTCTCTCCTATTCACCACTACCTTGTTAATTTTACTTTAAAATATTTTAGTCAACGTCATGTGACAGTCTGGTTTATGTCACGCAGAATGTGCCAGTCACCCCGATTTATTCCTCTATAAATATCAGGTGATCCTGGTTCAGCGCTTCACAGAACAGAATTATACCAAAGGGCAGAAAAATAGGCTTGCCAGATTTTTTTTTCTTAATCTATTTCTTTCCAGTTTCCACAATGCACTATACCATCTAGCATCACTAGCATAGTAAATCACTTTTGAACACGTGAACAAGTTTGAGCCCAGCATATATCCAGATAATTATCCATTTATTCTTATTTGGTGGATATGTTATTAGATCTTCCCGCTGAAGGTTTTCTGATTTCATGAAGCATTTCTGCTTAAGCATATTATTGATTGGCTCTCTTTAAGGAGAGTAAGGTGCAACTTACTCCAATCTAACATATTTTCCTTTAATCTACTAACACATACTACATGAAAAATTAGTCTCATCAATACCTTTTTACCCATGATATATAAATATAGTTCAGAAGTGACATAAAATCCCAGCAATACACATAAAGATTGAATTCTGATACCACACTTGAAAGATTTCAATACAAGATTTAAAGTTCATAGGTAGTGTGTCCACTCCCACTTATCTATTCAATTACTTCCATAAGGTAGTTATGAACGCACACTACTAAAATAATTTGAAGATTGTATCTTCTATTATACACTACTGCCTAGATAAATTAGTACTAAATATCAGTGACTAATACTGCTGGGACAAACTTCATAATTAGAAGAATATAAAGGATTGAAAAATTGGAGCATTAACTTTTCCTGTATTCTGATATTCATGCAATTGTTAATACACTTCTGCTTTTACATGCAAATCTATTTCTCTGAGAATAACATTAAATGTAATATATGCAGAATAGGAAAATAATCAGAAATTCTATAGCTCGTGTATAAAGGAGCAGTTAGTGGATTTTTGGTGCACAAATCAAGAGTGTGATGCAACCTCAACTCTTCATCCTCTCCCCGCAATGCAGTTCCTAAATTCACTGGTCTTTCAACATAACAATTTCCAAAGTGTCTTCAGGATATGTTGCGCACATGTTTCGTTGTCTCCAGAACTGAGCAACTAGCTACCCATCTAATTACATCAGATTTGAGGCCAGGAAACTACAAAAAGCAATGCAAAAGCTCACTGAAAAGCCAGTTACTAGGTATGTTCACGGCATCCTACTAAGTATCAACTTCATTTGACTATCCTAAAACCAGAACTAATTCTTTTCTTTCTAAAACTGAGCTGCTGGAAGAAAAGTATCCTCACATACTAGCCTCCCATGCTCATCTCTCCCCACAGGCTGCAGAATTAAGACTCATGCATCTTACCACTCTAAACAGCTCTGCAGCCCTCAGGTTAGACTGGAAAAGGCCACCTTTTCCCGGTCCTCTTGAAACTTGGCTGACAAAGCCACAATGAATACAAGAGCTCTGGGGCATGGGGGTGTAATGGGTATAACTGGCAGAGGCAGGGTGGAACCTGCAAGGGTGTCCTGTGGAAGAGGACGGCAGGGACTGCCCTGTGCTGGTCACAGCCACTTCAGCAACAGACAAAAACGGACCTGTCAATTACCAGAAGTAGATAAATCAGAGGAACACACGGCACCTCCGCAAAAATGCATTTAAGAAAAGGCGGTAACTTCTAGGGACAGGAAAGATGCTGGAGAGAAGGACAAACAAGAGCAGATGCCCGAGCAGGGGCAGACGCACAGAAGACAACACAGGAGTAGGAACACCTCTGAGGGGATGGAGAAACCCACCCAGGAGCAGGTACCACCCCTGAAATGGACTGCAGCCCATAGAAGAACACATGCCAGAGCAGGTACAACCCCCTGAAAGAGACCACAGCCCACGGAGGAACCCGCATCGGAGCAGGTAGAGCTCCTGAAAGGGACTGCAGGTATTGGGAAAGCCACACCACAGCAGCTGAGTAACAAAACAAGGGGGGCCAAAAAGCTAATGAACAGCAGCACCACACTGACCCCATGCTTCTGCGCTGCCTGTCGCCTCAACGAAGGGACTGTGTATAACACGCTGCCAGGGGATGGCACACCAGGAAGAGGGAAGCAGAAGTGTCTGGAGGGAGGCTGAGGCGTCTTCTCTAAGTGCTAGTTTAACTGTTCATCTTATTTCTTGATACTGGAATCAGAAATTACAAGTTAATGTAAATCAGCAATATACTAACTTAAGCAGAATTCCCCAACTCATGACTGATTTTGCTCACGATGAGGGGGCGAAGGCTCTTCTTTAGTGTGTTCATCCACACTTCGGATGCTGTTCAGCTTCTGTGCTTGCAGAATTGTATGAACAAGTGAGATGACAACAAAACTTTTTTTAATGGTTTTGAGGGATGGCCCTAAGTTATGGAGTCACAACACCAAATTACTGTTAAAAGTACCATCTTTTTCTGAATCAATTTGAATATTCTTGTAATTCTCTTCATCTAAAAGACATACATTTGGATGATGATAAATACAGCAACCAACCTGTGGAACAGTGTCACAGGAATTTACTGTGCTGTTACATGAAAAGTACTGCAGATATCAATTCCTCAGGCTTCTGGGCACAGAGTCAATCACCATTGAAGATCCATAAGGAGCCATAGGGACCCATAATTTTCCACATAATGTGTCGTACACAAAATTTTCCACTCAGCTACAGTTCTCTGCAGGTGGTCTACCAATTTTATCCTTTCAAGACAAGTTGAAAAATGTGAATTCAGTATAATGAAAGTCCAAAGCTCTTCACCTCCTGGTTTAACTTTTCTATCAAATAACAAACACTGTGTCCTTTCCACAGTTTTTTCCATAGTCTTCCCCTTCTACATTTTCTCTATGCCATTTTTTAAGCTTTATTTTCCACACAACTTTCTTATACAATGTATTGTTCTTTTACACTGTATTAGCGTCCACCTCTTGTCACTGTCTCACCTCTACAATTGCCCTTCATCTCTGTTATGCCTTCAACACTACAGATCATACAGACTTACTGGTCTGGACAGAGGACCACCAGAGATGCATACAATTACTATTTGCTGCATCTATTCTGCGTAAGTGCTGCTAGGAGACTATTTAAGCAATCATTTCTATACATATACTTCTTGCAATTAAATATTAACCTATATATACTGTACTGGGTAAAACCAAATGTTAGTCTAACCAAACCCCTCTCTCTAATAGCAGCTGTAGGAGATGCTGAAGAAAACAGCATTAAAAAAGTGGAGGAAGTGTGCAACTAACTCTTCCAATTTTCAGCATTCTGTATTTTAAAGACTTCTGAAGTTGAAAAATCTGTAGACATCCTTGTGTTTATCAGGCCTTGATTTACCCTCCCTGCCTAATCCATTCAGTGGACATTTAGATGTTTGTCCTTTGAAAAGAGATCCAGAGAATAATTAGGTACAGTATGAAAATTATTTCTATTATTTTATTTTAGAGATGCTTCCTGTTCATTTTACTAAATATCCCCTAGTCTAGTGTTCTCCAAAACATTTATGATTTTTATATGTGTTTTTTTATATTTTTTTATATATATATATAAAATTAGTTTCTCCTCAACCACCTCTTCTGTAAACTGGTGAGCCCTAGTCTACTTAATCTCTCCTAGTACAGTAGCTGTTTCCTACTCAAGATGTAAGTATGCAATACATTTATAAAACACTTTACATTTTGTTCTCGCCTCCTCTCCTAATCATTTTTAACATTGTTCTGACTGGTACTAAGCACAGCACTGGCGTTTTCAGCCTCCTATCACAATGATTTCCAGACCTCTTTTCTGAGTGCTAATGGATAATTTACAACCTATCACTGTGTTAGCAGCAATAGTTTTATCCCCTATACACTACTTTGAATTTATTGCTACAATTTCATTTGTTGCATTATTGCCTAGTCACTGAGTATCATGAGATTCTTCTGTAATTCTTCGGTTTTAATTTAATGCTTTAATTATTTGATGCTACAGAATTGTGTCTTTTCACTATTCGTCCTTTTTCCAGATTCAGAAATAAGATGAACAGTACATATTCCAAAAGATTCGTGTTAGATCCCCACCATAATCTCCTGCCAGATTTGTGGTACGCCCCCCGCCCTCCTCCCCCAAGAAATATCATGTTAACTCTATACCCTGTCTTGTATTATTCCCAAACTGAGTTTGCTAACAAAACTCAGCTCTACGTACTCCTGCCCAACAAAATAATGATGCTATCGCCAAGATCCCAAAGCCTCGAAGAAATTAATGACTGGAAAAATAGAACTCATGATCCCTGAAAGAAGACGAGGGAAGATGGGAGATGAGTGTATTCCAGTGACTGCCGTGATTCCTCAGAGCTCGTCAACTGATCCTTCTGCTTTCTCCAAGTGCTTTCTCAAACAGGATTTCATTCTTCAGACAGCACCAATAAGAACAACTGGATATTGTTTTTAGAAAGTGTCAATCTTCAGACAGAAATGTTTTGGTTAAACTGGCCCAGACTAAGGCAGCAATCCCATGACTAGCAGCTAACCTAGCAACTCAATATTGCTTCAAGAGCAACAATTTCCCCCTTCCCCTACTCACACAATCCTTTGGCATCAGCTCTAGCATGTCTTAAATCTTTTCATGAGCTGATTCAACTCACTAGCCAGAAAGAAATTTAATTTATTTCACTAGCCTAGTTTCTTTCCAGGCTAGTGAGTTTAACTGTTAGGCAAAGCGGTACGGCGAGCATCAGAGACACTGAGTGGGAGCACAACTGCCTCCTTTGAGACAAGTTCCTCCTGTCTCACACAGCCCCACACTGTCAGGGGCAGGGGAGAAAGCAAGTTGCAACAGCAAGGCTGCCTCTCCCCCTCCCACGACATATGAGCTTTAACCTCCAACTCAGGAGACAAATATACCCACTCAAAACCAGAAGTCTCCTTTTTAAACTGAGTCTTCACTAGATTACCAGAAAATAAGAGAAGTGTTTTTTAAATCATATTAATAAATTTCAAAATAATATTTAGAATTACTACATCAAATTAGTCATCCCCAAATTATCATTTCTTCCTCTAGGAAATATGAAGATTAATTGCCTGTAAATTCCCCCAAACACTGAATACTAATAATATCACTATTAATGTGCATTTACTTTAATTAAACTGTAAACAAGCCTCTGGTCTTGCGACTTTAAAGTCCATTCAGTGTTCCAGAGAAACTGTTATTAGGTGTTGTGGTCAGAATATTATTTTCCTATCAGTAGTATAAAAATTCTTTGCAATTACTTAGTGCCTATGATCTGTGCATCTCAAAGTGCATTTACACTCATCATACAATCTGATCATGGTAAGATTCAGTGGGAGGCAAGCTTTGGAGTGATTCAGGCTGCTACAAGAATCATCATCTGTACAAAAAAAGAAATAATTTTTTCACTTGAGTGAATGCATTCAACATCTAATTCCTCTCCAGAGCCATGGCCTGATGCCTATTGGCTAAACCCATGACATCAGGTACACCAATCCCAACTTAATCACATCCTTATTAGGTGGGACACAGACAAATCTGCTCAGAGCCACAGTGAATGTTCTCCGAGTTTTTAGAGCAGTTGCCCAAGCTTTAGTTGCCTTTGGCTACTCCATGACATTGTATTAGTCACATTCGACGGCTGACACTGCTTCAAGTTATGCCAGTTAAGTAATCACTAATTCATCCTGCTTTCAGCAACCAGGCTCAAACACAGCTAAATCTCCCAGAAACGTGCAGTCAATTGTTATTAGATTATTACTAAAGCCTCCCTGACCTTTGGTGTCTCGAAATTAAGCTGCTCAGGGACTGAAATAAGCATCTCATTTAGGTGCACAGTAGTAATCTCATCTTAAAGTATAATGACTGGAAGCCATTTATAAGTATTTTCTAAGGTATTTGAAACTGCTACTTAGTAGCTGACATTTCCAAATTACACACCTCCTGAACTATTCCATATGGGGTAAAATGGCATCTAATTCAGCTTCTCATGCTCTTAGCTACGTGGAACTTACCTTGCTTTATGTTACAAAACTTTGTGCACACTTTAATCGATCCACCTTCTAAGGGGGTGTTAAGTGTTTTCCTTAAATGCCTACAACAACTGTTTTGTGCATAACAAGCAGAAGTGTTCAAAATAAAAATGATTTAACTGCTGAAGCACATTAAGTTGTCTCTCATCTGTGCATATGCAGATTTGCTGGAAGCAGGCATCGTTCACTCTTTTTCTACACACTTTAAGTTTGCAGTAGGTAGCTTTTAGCACCCTACTGCATTCTCATCATCAGGGTTTTAAGACTCGTTAAGTCTGGATATAACACTTGGTGCCCTATATTATGTCCACCTATGTAAGCAGGTAAGTGTCAAAGAACTGTGTTTCTCTAACTTTTCTAATTTCCACTGAATTTCCATAGAAATAGTGTAACAAATGTCCCGACCCCCTACAACAGAGATTAGGGGAAGCGTGAAGGGAAAATAATTGCCTGCTTCACCTATAAAATGACAAAATGATATTAACCACATTTATAAAACTTTACAAACTACAGAAAGAGGTGTGGAAGACGACCAGTGGTTTATTTCGGAGGACGACTTTCTGAACTGAACTCCGTTCTAGCAAAGGAACAATGATGTAACTTTCTGCAAATGAGAGAGTTGAACTGTAAGACAGACAGGATGAACAGACAGTGAGGAGTTCATGGCTAAGTTTACACCTGACAGAATCAACCCCAGTTCCCATCAGATGTGGTCTTTTGGACCTATTAATTTCAGGGATGAGCTTACACTAATGTTATTTTAACTTCAGTTAACAGATTGATGCAAGCTGTTTACGATTTTTTCAATGTTTCTGAATATATCCAATTAGTTGCTTAGGGTAATAAAGCAAGCTCAAAGTGAATCTCTTACCTCGCAACCAAGACTGAGGAAAAATTTATGACTGTCTGCTGAGAACTTTTTCTATTCAGTTTCTCTGAAGAAGCCTGGAATTGTTTCTTGAGCAGTTTAGCACAGAAAACAATAGTGCTTTGTAATATAAAACTGACTCAACTTTAAATAGAAGTTTTATCGATTTGATAGTCACTCTGAGCATCAAATACTTTTGCAGAGATGCTATAGACATAACACTAGTGTTGTCAAAGCATCTACAGGTAAGAAGTTCTTTAACTCTGCTGCTGTTTCTTTGGAACATTTTACTACATTCCCACCTTAACTTTCAGTTTTCATGTATTGAAACATTCATTAGTCAAAATAAATAAAAATAATAAAAAATTGTGAACAGAAAGCATCAGTCTCTTAAAGAAGAGAAAAGTTCTGGAAAGTTGGAATAGCAATGAATTTAACAATCATTGTTCTTTATACTGCCAAAGGTGGACAACCCGGTGCAGAGTTGAAAAAACCTACTGAAGCCCAATACCAAACAGACAAACTGTATCACCTTCCCTACCTGCAGGATGATCCTTCAGAGTCGATATTCAGAAATGTATTCTATATACTGCAGCACACCAGATATAATACTTGGCTTATGACCTCCCTGAATTATACTGATTTTGTATTTTCCAAACAGTCAATACTATTATACTAGAATCTTCAAAATAAAAAGAGGAGTCTAAGGAATGATGCAACACCTTCTGAAGGCCATCATCGCTCTAGTTGTGAAATCTCTTTTAGGTATCTACCTAGCCTGCTTTTAATCTGCCATGAAATACAACAGATTCTGCTTTCAGACCGGGGACAGGAATAGATACCCCTCCCAGGAAGATCTTCTGCGACTTCATCATCTGCTGCTCACCTCTATCTATAGCAAGATTTCAAATTAATTCTCATTATATTTGCAAACCTTACAGAACAAGTGCAAGCTACTATCAATGTCATGACCATTCAGAGCAGTAATGACACAACACAGACTTACAGAAAGGCAGTAAGTGGTAAATCACTGTTAACTGAACTCTACTAGAAACAGACTTTGTCCCCCATTTCTCTTGCATAGAGGAAGGAAGACGTAGAGGCTGTTTTCCCGACATATCTAAGTTTTCTAATGAACTGGTTCAGCCTTTGTCAGGTATGGTCAACAACCGAGCTCCACTGTTATTGGAGAGACCACAACAATTTTCTTTACCTCTCATCATGACCTGTGATGCTGGTAACTCATAACATGTAAAGGGACTGTATATTGCTTAACCAGAAGATGATAGTAACAACATAACCAGGCTCGCTATTTGACAAACACATAGCTCTTGAGGTCCTTAAACAGAAACAGCATGATAGCAGGGTGAAAGGGTAAACAGAAATACAAATATAAAGTTGTTTTTTATAGGAGATCAAAACTGAAACCCACACAGATGCTATTTGAAGGAACAATGTGAGAAGAACAAATTATAGCTGTAGGTGTTGCATAACTGGCCTGCCTCTCCTAGAAACAACCACCACAACAACAAAAATTAGTCTGAACTACCTCGCCTCCTCCTCCTAACAGATCCCAGGTAGGGATCTGATGGGGTGGCTTGGACAGCAGAATAATTTTAAAGCCTGGACTTACATGAACCAGGGCCATCCCACCCAGACCAAAACCAGAAGATAAATTCCACCCAGCCATCCATATGCTCTACTCACTTGCAGTAGTCTGTAACATGCAAATGCAGTATCCTCTTGTTCATATTAGCAAGATAAGAAAGTAATTTTCCTTGTAGTCCAGACTGGAAGAGATCAAGCTGTATTTTTGCTTTCATAACGAACTCAAAGACTCAACTGTAACAACTGGCAGGGGTAGATGGCCAAAGGTTTCAAGAGACATAAGACTTGGCAAAAGGCCAACAGACATGTGGTACCATCAAAGGACAGACTGCAGGAAGAAAAAAATAAAATAAGGAGGATTAGTGGACCTGAGCTTTGGAATAAGAGAGCAGAATCAGATCGTCTTCTCCTGACACGCTCTCTAATTGAGATTTAGACGTATGCACAACAGGTGGGTGGTTAAACATACATGAACTAATAAAGATGCTGCCTGCCATCAGAAGTGGCACTAGAGCATCTGTCCCACCCCCCTGCCTGAGGCTTGAGACTGACCTAGAACCAAAGCACATGCCGGTCTGTGAGGAGGAATACTCATCTCTACAGTTTGCTTGGCAGACATTTCCAAGTGCATCTCTTCTTGATAAATCAGTAAAATGCACTTGAAGTAAATAATTAAATATTTCTCCCTGAAGCCTATGAAGTGTAACTGTAATGCAAAGAGGCTAGCAAACAGATGTTGCAATAACCAAATGGTAACAAGTAGTAGTGATTAGGTAAGTGTTCATTAGTATTCTCATACTCAACTACAGTGAAATATAAAAAGCTATGAACTGCTCATGTCCAACAGGACAACTCATCAAAATGAATCTCCATAACCAAGACAGACAGTTCACAAAGCCTGCAAAGACAGTGATGCCAACGAAGCTGGAAGCCATTTCCCTGTAACCTAGAGATCATTTCGTTATGATCACTAACCAACAGTATTCAACTAAATCTAGCTTATTGCTCTAATGGAAAAAGAAAAAAAAAAATCAGTAACCAAAATTGAAATTTTACATAGAACAGAATCATAGAATCATTTAGGTTGGAAGAGACCTTTACGATTGAGTCCAACCGCAATGATCCTGCAGAAAACTCAAAAGTGTTCACAACCATCTTGAAAGATTATCAAACCAAGGCAAAACTGCAATTCTTTGGGATCTCCCCGCCAACTTCTTGCCACTCTTACTTGTTCCTATTGGGAACAAATATATGACCTGTAGGCACTGAATAGTTTATTCTAAAGAAGGGTTTATTCTGAATTTCTTGTCACAGTTCAAAGAAAGCATTCAAAAAACAGCGTGTTACATTAGCTTTTGAGATTAGGAATTCTACAAGCCAGTGTGCAGTCAGTATTTTTGGATTCTATTTTCCAAAAAACATAATGAACAAAGATGTGTGCCACAGAGCAATAAGATAAGCCTATGTGTTACCTTTTAACTGCCCTGATTTGTATTAATTAGCCAACACCATGACTTAAGTTTTTCCTATAAGAACCTAAAAAGAAAGTATAAACTCCTACCACCTACTGCAGAATAGGCCTTTCTGTTCACAAATATCATAGTAACTTTTGTAAATATGCTGCACTCAAACTGTGTAAGAACCAAGTCATCGCTATGTACACATCATACTTCTCAGATAACCTTTAAAAATGTTGTCCCTCAAAAATAAATGTACTTTAATAAGCTTCCATCCTTAGATAATTTGCCCAGAGAAAGAGGGGGGAAAAAAAGGTATATAGGAGAAAAGATTTTCTTCCCTGTTGCAGAATGAAAGGGAAAGGGAGGCTTTTTCCCAACTTGGGCCAGAGAAACTTTTTATTTATCTTGTTGATAAGTTTAGTGTAGTGTAACTTGTATCACTGCTGTATTGTACTATCCTTGCATCATTATACCATGAACAAGCTAGTCATAAGAACATAACAGGGCTTAAAATGCACTGATACTATTACAGACAAGCAAGATTTAAATAAGCATGAAGTGAATTAAGCCCTGTGTTCATTTACTGGACCACTTGGAAACAATGATCAGTGACACAGATCTCTTGCAGCTTCTTTGATTTGAGCAAGTTTGATAAAACTTCACATAAAGAATATATGCATTCTTCCCCCACATTAATTTTGAAGGCTGGAAAGGATAAGAAAAATTAGTATTGGTAATTACATGCAAACAGATCTGACATTATTTTATCTGAACAAAAAATAGATCATTCAAAATAGCACAAACAGTGGCTGCTGAGATGGATTAGTAGTCAGTAATCCTCCCAATACTTCCTTGTAACAGGCGATTAAATGGTTTGCAAAACTACACGAAAGCTGTCCTCTATTTTTCTAAGAAACTCACATTGTAATTTAGTTTGTAACCATTCCACCATACTGGGCATCCTATATTTTATTACCCTTATTAGAGCTATCACTAACATGTTATAAGCAAATCCTTAGCATTTTTTATTTCTTCTGGTGAAGGGACCACCACCTTGAGCTACTTTGATTTTAAGGATGGGTCTGCATTACCCAGCCAAAACAAAGATTCCAGACATTGCAGAATAGGACATAAAATATCTGTATGAGAATAGGACATGCTCTACCTCTGACTCCAGCCTACCTACAGAACCCAGTTGCTGGGGTTATAACACATTTATGATTCAAAAATGCATTATGTTTGGAAGATACCTGCAGAGCAGGTAACTGCAGGTATGCAGTTATTCTGAGTTGCTTTCTTAGTCCTTTCAGGATTTAGTTTGATGGAGTAAAAACTCAACAGTCTGCACTTGTTCATAGCTGGCCAAGCTGTGTTGATTCAACAAAATACTAGCAGTGATTTCTTTTTATTCTAATATCAATTTTTTTATCGATAGCATAGCTATAGACCTTCAAGATAGGGGTCCTGTGAGTCCCATAAAAGCCTTCAGCAAACAGTGTTGCCTTCGCAATTTTTTCCCATTTTGGGTTTGTGTGGCGGGGGTTTGGTAGCGGGGTAGGGTCCGCAGGGCCGGCTCCTGCTGGAAGCTGCTGGAAGCTTCCCCGGCTGGGAGCCGGACCCGCCTCTGGGAGAACAGATTCCAGAGGGGAAACCTGCCGGGAGTCGGGGGATCGGGATGGGAGAGGAACCCCTGTGCAGATCCCGAGGGCAGGGAGGAAGGAGGGGATGCCCCTGCAGCCCGTGGGGAGACCAGGCAGCAGGCTGTCCCCCCCCAGCCCACGGAGGGGAGCGGGGGAGCAGATGCCCACCTGCAGCCCAGGGAGAGAGGAGCCCACGCCGCAGCAGGGGGTGGAGGCCCCCCAAGATGGCCGCCGCTCCCTGGGGAAGCCCGCGCTGGGGCAGCCTGGCACTGAGGGACTGCGGCCTGCCGGAGGGACCCGCGCCGGGGCAGTTTGTGAGGAACTGCAGCCTGTGGGAAGGACTCACGGTGGAGAAGTTCGTGGAGGGCTGTCTCCTGTGGGAAGGACCCGCGCTGGGGCAGTTTGTGAGGAACTGCAGCCCATGGTAGGGACCCCACACTGGCGTAGGGGAGGAGTGCGGAGTCCTTCCCCCCCCTGAGGAGGAAGGAGCGGCAGAGACAAGGTATGACGGACTGACCCCAACCCCCATTCCCCGTCCCCCTGCGCCGCCAGGGGGAGGAGGGAGAGAAATCGGGAGTGGGGTTGAGCCGGGAAGGAGGGAGGGGTGGAGGGAGGTGTGCTAAGGTTTGGGTTTACTTCTCATTATCCTGCTTTGATTTGATTGGTAACAAATTAAATTGATTTTGGATTTTTTTTCCCCCAAGTTGAGTCTGGTTTTTGCCCATGATCATAAGTGGTGAGTGATCCCTCCCTGTCCTTGTCTTGACCCACGAGCTTTTCTTTATATTTTCTCCTCCCCATCCCACTGCGGGGTGGGAGGAGTGAGCAAGCAGCCGCCTGGTGCTCTCTTGCCGGCTGGGCCTAAACCACAACATCCCCAAAAAGCAGTAAAGTTTTTCAGGACAGGTAAGATACTAAGATACAACCTTTTGAGTGATTAAATGCTGTTTCACCAGTCCAGTAAGCAACTGCAACAATTTTCTGTAGGTTTGCTCGATCTCTTGTTCCAGTAACAATGCAGGTGTAACAGCATTTCTCATTGCGTTAAGTCTATGTTATTTATCACCACTGTCCTTTGTTACTAAAAGATCTGAAAAGATATGGATTTCTGCAATCTCATCAGTACATCCTGTCATACATACTTCAAAATGCAGAAAACAAATTAATTATCATTCTTGCCTTTTTTTTCCCTAAATCAACATTAAGATTTTTCAACCTCTTTCTAGTCATGAGACTGTAACATTGTACTAATTTCTCTTGATCTGAGTGTATTTTAGAACAAAAACCTCACTGTTTCCCTCCATTTCCTAACTATAGACATTTTCCTTGGTGCCCTTCCCTTACTCTTTCTAAAGGAACTTCCAATTTTCTCTCTACATCTTCCTCCCAGACAATTTCAAATACAGTTTTCCTCAGTTCTGGGAAATTAGCCCTTTTGATATAAGCTTGTGATTGGACTTGTCCTCTGTTTGCCTATACTAAATACAATCAGGTCAGGATTACTGGTCCCTAGGCAACCATCAGCTTCCAGTCCAGTAGTTAGTTCAACTTTATCCATCAAAATGAAACCCAAAATTGACTTATCATATATTCAATGCAATACCTTTTTGCTTTAGCAAATTATCCTCTATTTTCTAGCAACAATAGCTTGTTTTATGTCCAACTGCACAGATCTTCCACTAAATGTCTCTTAAATTGAAGTTCCCCCATAACACCACCATTTTATTAACTGTGAATTACAGAGGTACTTAAAGTAACTCTTCTTTTCTGTAGTATCATTTGATGGTTGGTAACAGATCCCTCCGGCAGCATATCGATCCACACACATTCAAAAACCCATGGTTACATTCTCAGTAACTCTAAGAAAGGTAATGAAGTCCTTAAAAAACAGAGCACTACCCGACTTGTTATTCTCTCTGTCCTTTACACAGTGACTCTAATTCGGTTCAAATGATTCTACCAGTTATATACAACTTCTCATCACACCTTTTGCTTGTTATCTAGACATCTACGATTATTGAAAAAGGAACTGAATAAAACATTCTCCATGTTATATGGAGCTTCACTGCAATTTTTCTAGATGCACCAAGTTGCAGTCTGTATGTATTTGCCTTCCTTACCAACTTCTTATGACAATGGTAATTTAAAACCCTCCTGGCTTTTTGTATGAAGTTTTCAATCAAGGTAATTAATCTTCTTCCTGCAAGATGCAGACCACCTTGTTTCTGTGGCTCCCCTGATTACAGATGCAATGTAGGGTTCCACAAAAATGGACTTTCAGCTTTACCTCCACCGGAGTACCCCCTGCTTAACCACCAGCAATTTCTACAGTCACAAAAGAGGGAATGCATAAAGATCTCCAAACAGATCGAAATCATCCTGCAAGTTTGGGATTTTTTTTTTCTTGTTCTTTTCTTTATACAAAGCATACATTTGTCTTCCTAGGACAATCCCTTTGGGAACTATTAAGAACATGCATGGTGCATACCTTTGACTTCACTAAGCATCAGTGACAAAATATCAGTAATGCTCCAATTCAAGCACATCATGCTCATTTAAAAGGACAGATAGTTCAAAATCAAGTGATAATACAGAAATTCATTAAAATGCATGGATTTTCTGATAAATTAGCCTTCCTCTTATAGTATTTACACAGAATGTTACAATGCGAACAAATAAATCCTGTCTTCTATACTGAATTATGATACATGGTTTTATTTAAAAGTTATACTTAAATACTGCTTAACATCAATTATTTTTTAATCTTAATTCTTGTAAACTAGTGTTGCAGATTTTTTAGAAGCCCAAAATATGGAAGTATAGCCCCCAGTTTTGATAAGAAAATATCTAGCTTGATTTTCAGCTCTTATCTCCTTGACTTTGTTGTTCTCTGAAAGGAAGTTGGCTGTTGTCCAGCTTAACTCATGTAACATTTTGTTGCTTATGTTTAATGTAATTGCAAACATGACATGCATTCATAATTAAGCCCAAAGGGTAAGCCTAGAGCCTGAGACATGCTGGAAAATGCTACAGTAAGAGTGGCTAATCTCTTCAAGAGCAAAAAGTGGAAAATATACTACTAATGAAAATAACACAATAAAAATATCTATTATAGTTCAAACACGCTGCAACACCATTGCCCATGACATTGAAAAGTATATAGCCACTTTACTAATGAAATTAAATTATACTAGTTATAACAGACATGAGTCTGCACAGCCTACTTAATGAGTCTGTAAATCTAATCAGAGGAACCTGTGATAGTCTGGTCCTGTCTGGACAGACCTGAAAAGCTGGAAGGCTTTCACTACTACACAGCAATAAATCTTAAAAACCTTGCAACACCACTTCTGATACTTGTCTCTTCCTTTCCCTTCACTCAATCTGCTGGAAATGCAGTATCCTACACTACCCCATGAAGCCTTTCGAAAAAATCCCCAAACACTTGAATAACTGTGGATGTGTCCACACAGACCTCCTCTGACACTATGACCTTGCCAGAGACAAATTATATATAGCAGTCTTTATAGCTCTTGGCTGTAAGGAGAGGGAAACTAAGATAGACTTTGAGTATGACTGATGGAAGGGGAGTAAACATTTGCCTGGGGATTACTGATGGCAGCATCCCAAAAGGAACATGAAGAAATAACCCTAATGACCAGTACCCAAAAGTAAAACAAGGGAGTAACCAACAAGAATAGAAAACGGGATATGAGATGAAGTCATTCAAAGTACTATTAGATTCAGAGTCTCATATAATGCTCAGGCCAAGAGACCGGTGACATCACCTGGCATGGTACAGCAATTTTGGCAGGGGAGAAGGGCAAGATCCTCCAAAGACCTAGAAGAACATCAGCCAACAGGACCAACAATTGTGCAGAAGCACTGGAGCCTTTTCCTCATCGTTGGACCTGGAACAAAACTCTATGTTGGTCCCTGACCTAGACCATGGTAAGCACAACCCCATCCTGATCAGTGATCGGAGCCCAACACAGGTAGCCTCCCTCAGCCACCCACTGGGATGGATAAGCAGGGGCAACACCCCTCTGGGTAGCCACGGTGTGGGCAGCAGAAAGTAGGCAACTGGAACAGGTCATAGGAAGTGTTACTGTTTGATATTGTTTTATGTAGCTTTTTCTTTAGCTTTACTGCTTTTCTAATTTCAGGTTCTTTCATCAGTTAATAAAATAAGTATTTCAATTAAGCGAGGGTTTGTCTATTTCCCTGACATTGCCACATGCACATCAATCGATTGGCTGTCACAGCCCTACCATGACAAAGTTCAGCGCACAGCATGCGGGCAGGAGGCACTGAAGGTATCGAAAGCTGCAAATCAATCCCTGCGCTCCAGTGCCACAGCTGCCCTCTGACAAACTCGGGGAGCACACAGGCAGTGTGAGGCTGCCCCTGCAATGAATAAATACCCCCATTACTAACTCAGTAGAAGGCAACTTAAATGCTTCTTGGTACTTCACCCCCACTGCACAAAAGACCATGGTATCAACTGTGTATTTATTTTTACAAAGACAATGTAATGCTTGTGTCCAGTTTTAGAATACAGCACGTTATGTCTTACTTTCTTCTCAGAGGACATAAATAACCAAGAGAAATTGTGCTAATAGGCACCAACAATTGCAAATAATAAAAAAGGAGAACAAAACAAAACTCCATAGCATATCTTTGTACCTGGCTGATTGAAGGAAAAAACAAAAATATCACCTACAGCCCCACAGAAGAAAATCCTTAGGTTTCTCACAGAGCAATGGGAGGAATTACCAGGAAGACATTAACGTATGCTTATGTACTCCAGTTTAATAGGCTGACCAAAGCCAGGCTTATTTCTCAGATTTACAAAGCTGAGGGGTACTAAGATGGCAGCAACACCGGAGGGGGTGCGGGGGAAGGATCTTCAACATTCAGTGCCCCAGAGGATCCAGAAGAAACTGGAATAATTTATGGTATTATGAACTTATAAATCCACTGTAGTAAAAAGATCAAAAGAAAAGCCTGCCCTTATGAAGTATGAACAAATCATATTAGTGCAATGCTATAAGTGTAATCAGCGTTATGCTGGATTTTACTGATCATTCCCATGCGTATCTAAAGGAAAACCAAAAATGGAAGTAGATTAATTTTGATGTGGGACAGATTCTGAGGAAGAATCTAATAAAACTGCAATACACAGAGGAAAGACTTGACAGCAACTGGTATCAGTCTATCCAGGCAATAATAGGAGAAGAGACTGTAATACGTGCACAAAGTCCCTTTTCCCATAACGGGTTTCAATTTTTCCCGACTTCTGTAGCTGCAGGTCTACAAAATCTACAGTTTTACAGCAAGTACAAAGGACTTAAGAGTTATTCTGAGACTGAAACGAAGAAGCTGGAAAACTGAAAACAAGACAAACCCAACCTTTCAACTCTCACACGAGAGTACAATCTTTCAGATTGTGAAAACGATGAACTCGTCACTGGAGCTGAGTAAGATGGCCTGAATTCATTTTTCAGAAAATTGTAAAATTTTTGCAATTTAAGTACAGAATTAAACAGCATTTTGAAAATTAATGCTAAATAGCTCAGCAGTTCAAGTAAATGAATAAAAAAAAAATAAATTAGAAACAAATATTGAAACACTGCCAAAAATGGACAAAAGAAAATAAAGCTAAAACTGCCAGGCACAGCAGAGCAGGAGAGCAGCAATAGGGCTGATTACATGGGGACTGCATTAACTTAAACACCAGGTTGCCTTAAGACCAACATGAAACATTACAGAAGCCACAGCCTGCCTGAAGCTCCTAACCCTCCCAGCACAATTTTTAAGAAAAATTCTTGTATGAAGCTTTAAGAAGAATCTTCCAATGTCATTGTTGTAGATCTGTGCACAGTATATTTGGGGAAAATTATGTTCTTGCTTGCTAAACCCTGCATCTGTAAACATAAAACTCAGAATAATCCACTAGTGAGCAGGAGTACTAACATTTATGTTTTGAAAATATAGTGAGAAGTCTCATCCTAACCATGTGATCACTGGATATCTTTACGTTACAAATTTTACAAGATTCTCCTTTACTATGGAAAATCAGACACCGAAAAGACCTCTTCTAAAACAATAAATAAAAAAAACCCCACCAAACAAACAAACAAAAAGCAAGGAAACAAAAAAACAGGAAAAAATTTTGTTGACATCGTATCTTACAATACCTAGTTAAGTATCATTTGCCTCCTCACCTTCTTATTAGGCAGTTGAAGGTTGTGTGAGAAATAGCAAATCTGTAAGTCTCTATTTCTATAATTTCTTTCCAAAGCATAGAGAAGAAGCATACTAAACAATTATGTCAGTACAAAAGTATTAAATAAATCAATTAGAAGACATTATATCTTATGCAAATATAAATATCAAAGCATTTCTCATTCATATTTCAAACCAAGGATTAAGAGAGCAACTCAATTATTCACTCAATCTGCTCATTTAAGAATCCATCAACTAAAGAGATTAACATGCCTTATGGTTGTGGAACATGAGACAGCTTTGTCCCCATATCTGCATTAGTCCCATTAATAAACGCATTCTTAGCGTGTATTAACATTTCTTAGCTGTCACCTGTGAAATGACCCTGAATTTGAGGTAATGAAAGCATTCAACTTTCAATTCTCCCTTGTACCATACAGTAACTACAGTAAGGAAAGCCAACTCAAGTAATTTATTTTTAGCAAACTAATCATTGTAAAAACGTTGTTCATTTTTCTTTAGGAGACCAAATAAAGTAAGTGAGAGAATATCTAAGTCACGCTATTTAAAGTCTACCTGCTTCATGATGAACCGGTAACCAGAGGTACTCTATTGCACAATTACAAGTGATTAGAAGAATAAGAGGACAATAATAGCTGCTTTACCTAAAAAGCCCACACCCTCATGTAGCAATCAAAAATACTTTTTCATTCACTGAAAACACTGAAGAGGAATTAGCCAACTGAAAGACAGCTTGTCATCCCATACTACAATAAATCCCACAAGGAACTGGGGAAGAAAAACCAACCCTGGGATTGCCATCTTCCCCTCCATCCACAAGCCCTGCCCCAGCGACTACCGCTCCCAAACCGAGGATGGGCAGAGGAGGGGCATTATCAGCACTTGCTCTCTGATGAGAGGAGAGCACGTGCATCTCAAACCCATCACTCAGAGCCCATCGTTCGAAGAGCGCTGCTATCTCTTTTGCTTTAGGATTGCTCTCAACCACACGGGAACCACAGCACTGCTCTGAGGGAGCACTACCGTGCTCGGCCACAACCACCACGCTCCAGGTACCTGAAGCTGAATCGAGAGGGGTTGCAGAACGGGAAATGAAAGCAACATGCAACAAGTGTCGATCCAGATTGCTTCCCTTAGGTCACATCACCTTATTTATAAATTATGCTCATAAATACATGCACTGTTTAGCCGGATCTATATAAACAGTGTTCTACATAACTCAAAATAACTGTTGGGTTACTTCACTGCTGATTCACAAGTACAAATGGCAGATATGCATCTCAAATTCAGCACAACTTCTTACTGCTTACCATAAACCAGAGGGATCAATCTAGATAAGGGTTATAAGAGAAATCTAAACTGAATTCCACCTTTTTCCCCCACATGGTGTACAGAAAGATAGCTACTAGGGTGACAGAGTACAAGAGAGGGCAGAAAAGCAGTTAAGTACCTTGACTGTAATAGCCTGCAGTATTGCTATGGAAAAGTGATTAAGACACAACAAGGTCTCACCTTCAAAACCAACTTCAAAAAACAGGCACGTTAAAAAATGAAGTCTGAAATAGCTGTAGCAATTTCTGTATCTTAAATTGGTATGGACAGCTAGTAAGACTTTAATAACCAAAACTGAGCATCTGACTCTTTGGTGCAACACCACCCCAGAAGAAACCAAGTATGGTATTTCCGCTGACATGAACAAACTGAAGGTGCTAGATGAAATGAGGCTCTGCCAGTACCAGCTCACTTGTGCACTGGACCAGCGGACCAGCTTGAATGGACCAGGTCATACACACTATTTGCTGACAAAATATGCGTGTGAAGTGGTGTTGATGTCACCGAACCTGCATAATGTAAAGGTAGACAAGATCCTTGTTCCTCTGAATTTTTAGTCTTACTACAATACAAAAATTGGATCTACTTGAAAGTCTCAATCCAGAGCATTTTTAAAAAATAAAACAGGCTTTTGAAAAAAACTGGAGTTCTCCCAGACAATATTCTGATTATTATTATTCTAGTTGTTGGTTGCTTCCAAGGGAAGACACTTTCGTAGTTACAGTGCCCTCCACTCAAAATAAGAAAAATTACATTTCTCAATTTATTTTTCTGAAAACTAAACTAACTGAAAGTCAATTGTACAGGCTTGCCATACCAAAGGCAGCAAGCTGTTACATAAATAGGTCAAAAAATGACAGATTAATATCATGGCTTTATTACTGGTCTTGCTGAAGTGATGTCCTAAATTGAAATCAAAGTAAATCTGAACCCCTTCCTCTCCCTACTGGCCCCACATGGTGATCACTACTTTCTCTGCAGAGCCAGGGGTGAGCAACTCCCTGGGTAACAACTGTGTTTCCTTGCAGAAACAAAAGCACATCCCCCAGCCTAGCCTTGCCATCAATGGCAGCAATAGCAAGCCAACTGACTGAGGCTTCCTCCTAAGCAACACAGGTGGCAAAACCACGGCCATTTTGCCAGCATGTCCATTTTGGACAACAACCTTGCCTATCCCTAGAGCCAGTTCTGCCTTTGGACCTCGTCATAGATAAATATATTTTTTATCCAGTCCTGTCATTCTGATGCCATGTAACACCACTGTTGCAAGCTCTCTTTGTACTGTTCCCCATAATGGTGTCGAAGTGCCAACAACGTTTAATAGCTTCCAGCATTTATTCCAGAAAGACAATCTTTTTAAGAGCAGCAGTTGTGGGAATTGTGCCAACTTCCAACTGTCTGACAGGTCTTTTACTGCCACTGCAATACATCCAAAATGTGGAAATGTCATGCATTTTGATACCACAACTATAGACTACTAATCTCACAGAATAATACACTTACAGGTTGTAGAAGTAGCCAAATAACACATTAAGGCCTAATGAAGCAACTTACCAAAGGTCCTTCCCTCCATTTCAGTATATTCTCATACATTAAATAGATGTTGATTTTTCCCATTGACACTCAAAAGTGAAATTATGATTTTGTCTCTATAATAAGCAATTAGGTAACCCACAAGTAGATTGAGAACATTACAGAACAGAAAAACCAGCCAAATCCTATATTGAAAATGTGAACTTACTGCTTGAGAGCAGTACCTTTAAGGTAGAAAGCTTGTAATTTAAACAGGTTGTATAAAGAAACACTAAAGCAAGTTAATTAACTTAAATAGCCTAAGGTAAACTACTTTAAGGCACACAAGAAATACAGGTGACACTTATGACATAATTAAATGAAGATGCTAGCAGCTTCAGCAGAGTGTCCCATATGGGTTACCTATGGTTGGGGGTTAAAGTGTTTGTGGCAGTAGTAATGGCACTGCTCAACTTCTCTTTCTCCTCTGCTTCTCAAGGCAGTCCAGAGACTGCAGGACCAAACTAAAATCCCTCTACTTCAACTTACTCAGCTCTCCATAATACCCTATAAATAAAACACAGCGTAAGTAGACACAGATGCATACAACAAAATGCATTTGTTGTATCTTATCTTCACCCACTTGCATAAGACAAGAGGCCCTTACCCAGCACCTACTTCTTCCCACTGAGTATCTTCTGTCAACAACTGCTGCTGTTTCCTCCTATGAGGAGAGGAGAGTTAAGACCTTTATGGTCTTCTCAACAGAGGCTTTGAGAACACCCAATATTCAGTAATATTCCTGTTAAATATAGTTATTTAGGGCAAAAGATTGATCTAATAGCACAATATACTAGAATTTATTTTTCAATTTTCAAAACAAATGCATTATTATTATGATCATGGACCGAGATGCACCATTGAAGCCTACGTAAAAATAAATAATGTGTCATTTAGACCCTTCTCTAATTTTTACACAAAATCTTTCCCATGTTGTTTGATCTCCATCTGCTCTAACAACAGCAGTCACACCTCTTACTCTCTAGGAATCCAGTCTCACTCAGGTTACAGTCAGTCTGATTACCATATGCTTTCATAGCCACTGTTTTCACACTACAAATGGAATACAGGAATGAAACACTGAAAAGAAGAAAAAAGCAAGCAACACAAACCAGTACGTAGCTACCAGTGAAACTCTGCAGTACAAGCTGCTTCCCCTTGCTAGATAATCAGTAACACAGTTTTCAGGTCTTGATTATATTACAATTACCTGTGCAAAGTGAACTGGCATTTTTAGACTTTCCCTCATTTGGTTAGTAGAATTTGAAAGTATTCATAGTGCAAAGCAGTCCTTCAGTTCATCAGCACTCCTACATATAACATTTGTGAATAATGACCATTTTTAAAAGCAATAAACCATTAATGCATATTTGTGCTTGATTTATTTTGTTTTACAGCTTTTTATCTTCCAGTAAGTACTTTAGAAAGGTGAAAACAAGAAGCAAAGCCAAAACCAGAAGAATGAAGCATAAATGGGGGGTGGGGTGGGGTGTGGTGTATTCTTTTTGAAACCACCATGATCCCAGGCTAATTACACACTATTCAGTTTTACATCTACACAGCAACTAGGTGGAGTGATCTTATTGAGCTAATTGCGGCAGCATTAATCTGTCTCGGGGGGGATAATCACAGGTCTTGAAGACTGAGCAGCCAGCACAGACATGACCCCAGGCTGATGTTCAGCACCTGAACTGCTGACACCACTGTGGCTTCATTGCTTCTTGTAACTCAAAAGCTGCTTGATTACACATATTCACACCGCAGTCAATTCTGGCTTTTGGCTGGACCAATTTCTACGGTATCAGCAAACGGCAACTTGTCTTACATGCGGAGTAGTGTACAGGCATCCAAGATGGAGCTGTGATTGCCATCCTGAACCTCCACAGCGATAAATAGCTAAACGGTGGTACATTTCTGAGCTCTTTGGACCCTCACAGATTTTGAATACAGCCACTGGCTGCAGCCCCTCATTGAGACCCCACGAGACTCTATCCTGATGCCACCGCCTGTGACTCCAATCCCCAGATCCACCAGCCCCAGCAAGGCCTCCCAGAACCACTGTTCAACTCTACCTGTCTGCCTCCACTCACCTTCAGGACTGGACAAAAGCTCAGGCACTGACCCCATACTTCAGCTTCCATCTTTACCATCATCAGCTTACAAAGTAAACCTCACGGAACAAAGACTGCATAGGCTGAGAATATACACTTTGCTGTGGAAAATTCTGTACAGATGAAGGGACCTGTGGACAACCAAGCCTGCCTGCAAATTCCAAAGTTATGACACCTTTTACTTGTCCTTTGCAATTTGATCAGTGCCTGTTCGGGGGACCAGAACTGCACTCAGCCCTCTCCTGCACCTCCTGTTCACCTAGTTTTCTTGGTGAAGAGAATCACTATTCATATAAAGTGGTGTTGCCATAAAGTTTCAGCTCTCCCTGTGAAGTTACCTCAATAAGCCTTATACCTTGACCAAAGTCCCTGGTAGATAATCCACCAACTAAGGTGAATCTGCCTAGGTGAACTTCAACCAAAGATCTTTTTACATGAACAGAAACTTAAAAAACAAACAAAACCAATAAACAACCCCACCACCCAACAACAATATTAACCCTTTCAATCTTTTTTTCCTGCCATGAACTTCACTCTTCCAAATGAACACTCAAAACTGGGAAGATCTGTTGTAGTACCTGCCACAGCAGATTCTTGAAACTTCTTAAACTTTGTCTTCATGCTGAAGAAATACCCGTCTGCTACTTTTCATTGAACTCTGGCTTAAATATTTCTTTAAGCCTAGAGAAACCACCTTCATCCTCCATCCTCCTATTGCTGCACACCCTTATGAAACTGGTGTGAGCCTCTTGCACCAGCCTGAGAATCGGGAACTCTGCCAATATGATGTGTCCTTTAGGATCATGTTGTGACCCTGGCAATTCCTATTCACATTGGTAATTTGAAACATACATGCAGGCAGCTGTCTCTGCTAAATTCATAGAGAATTCAGGGGAGACTATGAAATTAAACATGTTTTCATTATTTCTCTCTAGAGCATTTGTGAGAGAGTCAGCCAAGGACAGATTCACCCACAAGCCCGGTTCCTGTGCTCTGTTAACAGCACAGGCATCACAAAAGGACGCTGTCTACACGGTGCAAGTCCTGCAACTTCAACAAGAGCTGGATCTTTTATAAATTGCAACATATGGGATACTCCAAGAAGACAGACTGCAACACCTACCTCTCTGTACATCTACCAAGATATTGCCTCAGTTGCTTACAGTTGACCGGTCCTCACTGCTTACTACAACTCAGACATTAGTATACTGAGTGAGTAGGGTGATAAGTAAAACTATCTTTTATGAGAAAGACACAAGGAACACAATTCACCAATATCCATTACAGGCATACTAAAATTGTGCAAGATGTGTTATGAAGATTGATTCTGCACTAGCTACCAACGTATGTCTGCACAGCATATAGTGGTGGCACACAGACAGAAGTTAAAACTAGTTGGAGTCCCAAAAGCAGGAGATCTGCAATATCACCAAGAAGCAATGTGCAGCCCAGGTGAGGAAACAACAGCATGCTTTCAGTATTCATGCCAGCTTCACTGCATCGCAAAGTAGCACATAGCATTGATGTCCCCTTAGTGCCCATTTGTCAGAGACCAAATGACTACCAGGTTCCAGGAAAAAGAACTGCATCTTCATTAAAAAAAACACAGGCATGAAAGTACTATACAGGTACTTTTCAAAAAAAGTATGTATGCATGCATGTATATACACAGATAAATCTCATTTCAGGTAAAGGAGATGGAAAGCCATCAGTTGAAAAGCTGCATAATGTTGGAACAGTATCTATACTTTTCAATACTAAGTCAGAGAAATGAATTTTAGCAACTCATGGGAACTTAGCCTACAATATTCTCTGTATTATACCACCCAAATACTTCAGGTGGAGACATCTGAGTCTTTAGACTTCTAATTTGCACACAATCATAAAATAACACTTTAGAGGTACTGAGCATCTATTTCATGTTCTTTACAATAAAATATTGCTTTGCATAGACAGACAACTATTATAACCAAAAGAGCCTAGTGTAGAACAGCATTCTTGCCAGCACACTTGGACACAGCACCTTGAAAATACCAATAGTTGCAAGGCAATTCTGACTGCCCCCCACACGAGTACCAGCTGGAAGCAAAATGACGTTCACAGGGATGAAGGCAGCACATCAGTCCTGGCCCCCCAAGGGAAGGAACCACGTCAGCTTTCCCACTTTTCCACCTCTCAAGTCTGCATTACTCTGCAAGCAAACACCACTCGTCCCTCTCCCCCTGCAAGAACACTGGCAGCACAGTGAAAACAAAGCAAGCAGTAGACCGTTTCAGTTTTATACTACAGATTTCTTATTTTTAGAGGAATACATTCACAGGCAGACTTGTTACTAAGATTTTAGTTTATTTTATAATAGGCATCTCACGTTTTACACTCCATCAAATACTAGTGTATTCACAGATCTAATGATAGGACAGTTCTCCAAAGTTTGCTCTCTTTTTTCAGTTGTATCACCTTGTTTAACAGATATTATTCCCTCCTTTAAAGCCCTGTAAATTTGAAACCAAACAGCCAGCTTCCTGGGCTGTTTGCTGTTACCAAACAGCAAACTCCACCTGATGGACTCATAAATACAAGACAGTGCTGTTACTGTTTGGAAATCAAAATTATCCTTGCTGACTAGTCCGCTGTCATGAGACATTTACAGCAATATGAATGTACTTGGTATGGTGTTTGCATATTCTGGAACTCGACCTGCTTTGTACGCAGTATATACTAGTTTTAAATTTAAAAATAAATACAGATTATTTCTTTTTAATAACAGACTGGATTTCTACTCCGTAAGATTACATTTTTTATTATTTAGGACTAAAAATAATACAACAGTAAGAAATCTTCTAGAAGATGTTTTCAAGCACAGCTTTCAGACTCTGAAAAGCTAGTTCTACATTTTCCACTTCAGAAGGGACTTGGTGATCTTCTTGTCCTCCCCTCATTTCATTCTCATTCAAGTGTAATGAAGCAACATGAAATCACTTTGCAAGATGTCAAAACCTCTCCATTCTCCATTCTTCAATTCTTTTTGCACTGCTGCTGCAGAGAGGACAGAGGCCACAGTAAGGAGCTAACAAATAGGGAGATATGACTAAAAGGTACACAGAATAGAAAATAAAACTGTCAGTAGTTTTTTCTTTGTCATTCCGAGAAAAAAATCTCAACCCTAAAGACTGGAATATATTTGGGTCTTAGGAAGTGCTCTAGAGACCAGCTCCATGCCCCATAATAACTGGACTGACTTTAGCAGCACAACAGCAGAGACAAACATGACTTGCAGCAGCAATAAGGGAGCTGTTAACAATACTCCAAGAATTTGGGTATTTTAATAATTATACTTTCTGCTCAGCTATACAGAGGACTAGGAAAAAGGGCAACCTATTGACTTGTATCTTGGTTTCATTCCCAACAGCTCAGAAATCTTAATATTTACATACTCCACCGCCATCAAATTCGAAGGGAGAAGAGACAGTCACTGTGGGACGTTTTAAGGTCCAGCTCTAATTTTCACAAAGGGAAAAAATTGCTCAGCTGCAGAGATTTACCACAGCTGAAATAAGAAGGGTCTATAAAATCAGCATTTCATTGGGGGGAAATTGGAGATGCTCTTTCCTAAACTAATAGGAAAGAAACTAAACTAAACAACATTTTGTCTTCAAAGCACTATGATCTGTGGATGCAACCTGTTGCATTAGTTGTGAGAGATGGAAAAGTCTAGAACAAGCACGTAATAGAGTACAGCAGTATTTAATGCTTGAGACAGTTTTGGAGATGAAGATCCAGAATGCTCAGTTAAAGGCTCTGCTGACCATCTGATTCTGTAGATCTGTCTATTCCTATACAGACAGACTACAATAACTGTTCTGCTCAATATCTAACTGAATAGGACTCAAACTACAAACTAAAAGTCAACTTTTAGACTGGAAGTGGAGGAGGAGGGTCATTTGGATTTTTTGTTTTCACTAATGAGAGCAATGGTTTTATCTCTAGTATCACCGTATATCTACTTCTCAAAGTTCTTGCATTATATGGATGTTTCACTCCTGTAGTTGAGCACTAGAGTTTCTTGAAAAGGAATCCAGCTTGTGATGCTGAGCTTTATCACAGTAAAAGGACAGTTCCTGGCTGCACCCACTTCCCACAACACTATGAATTTTGCTTTCGTATCATGCTTCTCTGTCCCACTTCAGGAGCAGAGTGGAGACTGACATCTTTACTTAAAGCTTTCCAGAGCCCAGCATCCGGGATGGTATTCTGAGATGTGGACAAGGTCAGCTGAAGCAACAGCCAGCAGCTTAGCTTTCCTGACTGGTTTATGGGCAAAACTAACAAAGGTATTTGCGAGGGGAGAATGGTGGTATTAAACAAAATGAGAAGAGCAACAAATAAAAATAACAAATTAATCAAAATTTCCTGTTCTGATTTCTCCTCCTACAGCTGGGATTACCGCTCCATAAAACAAAAATAACACGATCATACAAGTACCCGTGTATAGTTACCCACTGAAACAAGCTTAAGTGGGTCACAGCCTACAGGTTGACAACAGCTGACATTTTGCCCACCCAGGCAGGCCTCCTCTGTCCAAGCAAGCGGTCTGCAGCACTGCATGTGTCCCATGGCCTGCAGAAAAGGTGCCTGGTCTTGGCTAGCAGCACTCTGGGATCTACTAGCACATGGACAAACTTTTCACCAGTCAGCTCACCAAATGCTGGGACACACCAGAGTAAGCACTCATGGGAAAACTCTGCCCCAAAATTTAAGTATTTATGTCGTCTCTTGTCCTGGTTTCAGCTGGCATAATTGTCTTCCTAGCAGCTGGTATAGTGCTGTGGTTTGGGTTCAGTATGAGAAGAATGTTGATAACACACTGATGTTTTCGGTTGTTGCTAAGTAGTGTTTAGACTAAGCCAAGGATTTTTCAGCTTCTGATGCCCAGCCAACAAGAAGGCTGGAGGGGCACAAGAAGTTGGGAGGGGACACAGCCAGGGCAGCTGACCCAAACTGGCCAAAGGGGTATTCCATACCATGTGACAGTATGCCCAGTATATAAACTGGGGGGAGTTGGCCAGAGGGGATCGCTGCTCGGGAACTAATTAGGCATCGGTCAGCAAGTGGTGAGCAATGGCATTGTGCATCACTCATTTCATATATTCCAATCCTTTATTACTATTCTTATTGTCAGTTTATTATTGTTGTTATTATCATTATTAGTTTCTTCCTTTCTGTTCTATTAAACTGTTCTTATCTCAACCCACGAGTTTCACAGGTTTTTTTTTCCTGATTCTCTCCCCCATCCCACTGGGTGGGGGAGGAGTGAGCGAGCGGCTGTGTGATGCTTAGCTGCTGGCTGGGGTTAAACCACGACACTCAAGACAGAATTCATTTAAACTCAGTTCCCAAAATTTTGCCAGAGCAGCACTTTAGTCATCAAAATAGATTATCAGTCTCCAATCTATACACACTGTACTATGACCCTTTAAAAAAAAGTAATCTCAGCGCCTAAAATAGCTATAGAAATGGATGCTGTGTTTAGTCAAAAAGAAAATCCTACAATGAAAAAGTACACTTTGCACAAATATTTCATGACTGCAACATTAAACATTTCATTATGCACATAAATTATTAATATGTTTATCCATTGTTATGAAAGTAAAACCACTTGTATTTTACAACTTTGTTTTTCTGATGGTTTGAGAACAAGATAGTTGAAGATTTAAGAGTATTTTAGGGTATAAAAGTTTATTGTTACAGATTATTATTTCCCCATCATAACTGACCATGCACCTTCATGTAGGAAAAGAAATACATAACAAAAGTTTTATCAAGAAAAAAACGAAGCAAGCATCATGTGAGATTTAGATATTAATAATGAAATCACAAGGATAAAAATAAATTCTTACACAGCGCAAAATTCTTGAGCATCATACCAGTAATCAATGTATAGAAACAATGCTAGAAGGAAAGAGAAAGAAAACAGCTTATTCATACCAGGAATCAGAAATCATTGTCACAGTTTGGGGTTAGGCTTTGAACTTTGGAGTCAGCATTTTGGGTTGTGTCTGCACCCCTGCTATCAATGTTTAGAAGTCCTACTTGCTAAAAAGAACATAGGGAATCACATAGTAGCTGTCGGAAAGGGAATCTGTTACCTTCTACTACTGAACTAGAGGAACAAAGGCAGCCAAACTTTATTTGCATGTTTATAACCTAATATCACTGAATTGGGGTGAATAAAATTAATGGTGTATCTTCACTGCATCTCCAAGAGGCAAAGCAAATCAACTGTACTCACACCTTACGCAGTTGTCCTAATGAACATCAGAACTAGATATCCTCATAATGGAATTGCTAAAGTAAATTGGTAAATTCAAGTGAGAGAAAAAAGGTGTTGCCAAAGTTAAAATAAAAATTCATACATCCTATTAAAGTATAGATGGGTCATAGATTCAAATAAAATTTCAAATAGATTCAATGTGTGAAACTGCTTGTAAACAATAAAGATATTTCATAGGAGCAGGGTTGGTTTGTTTAGAGACCAAAATTAGTGATATTCTTCTATTACCAGAACAGGAAAAGCAAAATTTAGTGTTCAAAAGGAAAAGTCAACTTTCTCGGCACTTTCCACTGATAATGGGTGCTTCAAAAATTCTCTTCACAGCTGAGCAGCCAACTTGAAATCATCTGATATGGGTCTTGAAATATTTCAACAGATATGCTAACTGAGAAGCAACCTTGCAACCTTTTTAAATTTTGAACTTAGAAAAGTGAATATATAAAACTGCACTGCATCCCTCTTCAACAGCAGAGGGACTGTTTCACATCTGTGAGCAGCAGGGTCTACAGAAAAGTGAGTTTTTACCTACAGAATTTAGCTTTTTAGTAGAGAACTGACATATTTTTCAGGACGAAGTGTCAACAGCCAGTCTTTTAGAGAGATGTCCACAAAGTCAGAGTTGCAGTATGTAAGAAAGGAAGGGAGACTTAAGGAGACTTCCTTAGACTGCAGTCTAAGTCAGATCTGGTCATTCCATGAGAGTATTATGGGAAAGCCACACATTGTACAGCACAAGAAGGTCCCAGAATGGGAGTCATGAAAAAAGAAAGGGAAAAAAAAAAAGGTAATGTCCAAAGATCACCTGACCTCTCTGATTCTTTGGATTCTCTCCAAAAACCAGACAGAAAACACAGAAAGAGTATCTAAACTGATAAAAAATGGGAGTGGATAGAACTCTTCAATCAACAAAACTATTTAAATAATTTTCAGCTCACTGCCCCAAGAATCTTACTAAAGAATTATTTCAGGGACAAAATACTAGTTTGAACACTGAAGCAACTATTACTATTGACTCAGCTTTGAATGGTGAAGCAAGAGGGTTCTGGAGACGTAGACAGGGAGGGATAAAGAAATCGAAACATCCCTTATGCAGGTATTGTGATCACTACCTTTGTCTCCCAATTTTTAGAAGACTATACACCAACATCAACTAGAATTAAATGAAGAAACTTGTATACAGTTTGAAATATTATTCATCCCAAACACAAATTAAGTTACTGGAGGAGAAAAAAAAATGGGCCAATTAAGTTTTTCAAGTGGTGGTTACATAAAATTAAACAAGAGAAGCACCAGTGACTCTTGTTTACATCAGAAAACTCATTAGAGCCTGAAGTAAGGATCAAGCATCATAAAGCAGCGTGTAAGAAGAATGAAGAGTAAATACTGCCTACTGGCCCTACTAGATCTCTAAATCTAAGTTGGAAAAAGATAACTATTACTCATTGAAAACTGTAATGATATATAACTTAATTGCAAGGGCCATCTTGAGAAAATAAATACAGATATATTAATCTTATAGATAGAAATTGGCAGCACACTAGGTTAAAAAAATCCAACCAACCAACCAAAGTATTGAAGAGGCAGGTTTTGCTTTGATTTCTTTTCCAGACAAAAGAGATTTTAACAATGTTTTCAGACAAGGAAGATAAGAAGAAGGAGGCACCAATAGAAAGACAACATTGGAAACAGTGCTGAGGACTTACTTACCTGGGAGGTACAAAGCTATTGATAAAAACCTTCAGTGATTACTCTCAGCTGGGTGTGCTAACTGTAATGTAGCTGCTCCTAGTGTGATAATTGTGACTGCTAATGCTCTCAGTTAGATCACAAGACTGAAGGATATTATAGAGATACTACTTAAACCACACCATGAAAGCAAATGAGACCTGAATTCATTCCACTACCACTCAGGAACAAGTCTTACTAATGAGGTATGCTACCCTCACATTGCAGGAGTGCATTGCTGGACAGGTCTGGCGCTTTTCAATTTATAGTCCTGTCACAGTGTAACCTGGCAGTAATTTCAGTAGAAAATACGAACCTATCTCCTACTGCTTGCATTCAAATCTCATCTTCGCTCAACAAGAAGCAACTCCCCACCATGACCTTACTATTTACACCTGGAGGCACAGCATTTCCAGCTGAGAGCCACCAAATGAACTGATAGTTTTCCTAGATACAAACAAGTGTAAATTGTTCTGAGGTTCACTGTGGAGATAGTATTTCAACTGTGCCACGTGCGTCACTCCAGTACACAAGATGACCCTGAGTAAGGACAGAAGATGAGGGAAGGGAAAGCAGACATGTTGGCTTAGGATGGCCTAAAGGTATTATCAGAATAATTTTTGCAGAAGGTGCAGCTATACAGGTGTTTAAACCAATTAATTATGTTCCCCACCTCCGTGAGTCTTAATGCAACTCTTAACAACTTACATTGTCTTATGCTCATACATACTAGATGTTTTAAAAGTAAATAAAATTGTGAAAGTTTAATATTTATATGCATTGTTTCCGTACAGACCAAAAAGCATTTACCTACGGATGAGCTATTCGCTCCCCTTCTGCCCCACAACAACTATTTGAACCCCCTGCGCAGTCTAAGTTCAGAACAAGTCCCTGGGAAAATGGATTAATGGGAACATCAAAGGTGAGGCTCTCAAGCATGGCAAACATGATTTCAGAGCAGCTGTGTAATTCTACATGTGTATCACTCTCTACAGTACTCTACCACGTTAACACATTAACATCATGAGCAACATACCAGGTTCTGCGCTGTATCTGCTCTATATATAAACAGATAAGGACTCCATCAACAAAGCTGCCTAAAAACCATTGAACTCATTTAGAACTGGAAATCTTTTCCATAAAGAAAAATGTTACATATTCCCTTTATTAAATAGTATAAATGCAAATTATCAAAAAACCCCTGTGAGTTTCATGTGAACACATGACCTTCTCTGACATGGGTTCAGCATCTCCTACAGCCTCCTAAGAGGTCAATAAAAGACTACCAGCTTGAGGCATTCACTAACAGTGACTACACCTCTCGTACTACGTCACAGGAAATAAAACGTATCATGACATTAAAAGCCTTTTTAGAAGAAACCTTTACTGTCTCTAAGCAATCAAATCACCAGGTTTTCCCTCCTACAGTTGCTCATACCCTATATAGTGGAAAGACAAGAAATGTACCCAGATGAATGGGTTTTGCACTTGACGCCAATATGAGTGTTCTCAAAGTATACTAAATCCCTTAAACAATAATTAAGCACCAAATGAACCATTTAAAAATTCACCGCTACCATTAGAACAAATTAAATTAAGCCGAGATTAACATAATAAGTTTGCTCAACCCACAAGCAGATTATTTCACATAGGTCCTGTTTAGCTATGTGTAAACTGTTTTTCAAAACATCTGACTGTAAAGATGGGCCAACAAATAAATGCAAATAAGTAAATGAGGTAACTGGGTAACTTATATTCAAAGTACAATGGTGAACTGGCTCTTTATTTTCTCCCCTACAGTAGTTAAGATGCTCAGTGTCCAGGTTTCTGCTGATAAAAATTAACAATTTTCACATTCTAATGTATTCTATTACCCAATTTACAAAGCTGTGTCCCTTGTGATTAGCACCTGTATCTTACCTGCTGATTCTTGTGGGGGAGAATTGAATAAGAGGGAATTTCCACAGGATTCCTTAAATATTTAGAAAGTCTATTTTATTGAAAACTATTTTGTTCATATATGTGTTGTAATTTATGGCACACCTGTGACCTTTAGGTCAATGAGGACAGTAGGATCTAGGTAGCTGAAAGACTTCAGTACGGTAGGTTACCTTCAGTGCATTATTCAAACCAGGAACTACCAAACATGGGGTCATTATACAGGGCTGTAAGGTTAAATTTAGATGTTTGAGTTATTCACAGAAATAATCCAAATTTCAATAATTTTAAGTGGAAAAAAAAAATCCAAACATTTTCAGACACACATGCATGTTCTACAGCTTACAAGTGAAAATAACTTACGGTTTTAATTAAGTAGAGGAGGAAACTCTTTTCTTGGAGAATTGATACCTGTTATCCATCAGCAATCATGGCAATGATAAACAGGTAGTGTTTGCTGCAAGAATATTTACAGGTTCAACACTTTTACTCCTAGCGCTGGTATTTTTTTCATTTTTACTATGCAAGCTAAATAGGGCCATCCTTTCAAATAATCACCTAGCAACTAGTGAGGAACTAATTAGCTCACATTTTTATATAACAATAAGTGTCAATAAAGATGATGCCTTTCCTCTTTAAATAGTTTAGAGATAAGTTCAAAATTATAAAAAAAGACACCAAGGTTAGGAAAAAGTCCCAGTGTTTCTCATGTTCCAAATGTTTCAAAACATTCGGGTTTGTTCTTGATTTCACCAAAATATAGAACTGAAGTATCTTAGTACGAAATCCCTAATAAACCAGGTTCACATGAGAATATTATTCAGGAATATAGTAAGGTTGCAAGGTTTTTAAATTAAAAAAATGCTTGATAACAGACCAATTTTCAGTGCAACTACTATTTATCTTATTCAATAACCAACTGCAATCTCTTGCCTTTACAATTGCCTCCCAAAATCTTTATATTCTTTTCAGGCACAATTTCAGTGTTAACTAATGAAGTAGGAACTAAAAAGCCAGGCAAAATACAAAGGCTGAAGACTTCAGCATTAAGTGTGAACAGCAGTTTATGCTATTGATGATGTCTAAGAGTGGCTACTAATGTGCCTTGTCCATGCAGTTATATGAAGAATAGAGAAAAGTGTAATTGTTCCCAAAGCTGCAAACCTCCTAAGCACAAACTGACTAACATGACATTGCAAATAACATTTATATTTCAAAGGCACTGCAAGATAATCTTTTCAAGGAAGCTGGACATGGCATTTTATCACTGACTGACATGGCCTTCACATATAACATTACTTACACTTCTATTTATGCTACTTGGAAACCTAATTATCCAACCCAGTCATTCTAACCAAGTCTGAAAGCTACCTAAAATTGAATTTGACTGGTATATCAAGACTTCACCTCATTTTCAATTCAGTGATTAAGTCATAATTATATTATACGTTTTTTACATTGTATCTGGAAAATAAAGAAACATATCAATAGAATAAAGGATATTGCAAGCACCTTTCAAAGTTTCTACTTAATTTTTCAGTATTTATTAAGCAGTAAAGAGAATGAGGCAAATAAATAGATGTCAATTTTTCTGAAAGAACATTAACGACCTCATTAAAAACACCTGAGGGTTTTGGTGGGGGTGGTTCCACTTTCTTGTGATTTTCTCATCATAGCCACAAGGCATGAATCTAAAAGTTATAATTCTTCGTAGTTTGATAAAACATTTTTCTTTGTGCTATATGCTGTTGCAAATTCACAATTAACAGCTCTTTTTTATAGTGGTTTGTTTTTTTTTTTAACAAAGACAATGGAAAGGCCAGAAACAAGCGTAACACCTGTTCTTACTGGCTCATATAAGGTCTATAATCAACAGTAACAAATTAGAATCTCCTAATTAACATCTCTAGTCTGCTGCCAGCGGTACGCTCCATGGAACAGTTCTGACAACAAACTACGCACCCTTCAGAAGACCTGTAAGAAGTGGTCAAAGGCTAAAAAACTGTGCAGGTTTCTTTGTTTACTTGTTTATTGTCGTTCATGTTTCATGTCCCTTCACAAACAACTGCAAAATCACAGGAGTGGGGTCAAGTGTGACCTTGTATGATTGGAAGCCAGATTTCTTCTTTGCCTGTCCCACTTTAAGCTCTACCTGTGTTCCACTCCCACACCTCATTTTCAGATCTTTTGTTTCTAGTAGTTTTCCTAACTACTGGGTTTTTTTTTTCTTTAAGTAATGGTAGCATGCCATAGGTGATGACCATTTTATGACCAATTTCACTGGGAGCAGAATTGGGCTAATCAGCTTTGTAATTCCTCTTCGTGGTTTTTTGGTTTGGGTTGGTTTTTTGGGGTTGTGGGGTTTTGGGTGTTTTTTTGTTGTTGTTGATTTGGGGGGGGGGGGGGTGTTTTTTTAACAAACAACCCATTATTACTAAACTACTTCATCAAACCGGACTTCAAGGGCTTTCTCCCAACACTCAGGAGACACATCTCCTCCCACCATCCTAAGAGATGCTCATGCATAGATTTGTCGGTAAGGTAAGGTAAACGGTTACAGATATTCAGAAGTCACATCCATTAACAACATACACCATATATCACTGTCTTTGCTGACAGCTATCATGCATTATGAAGCTCCCAGTTTTTATCAGGAACCGAAATACTGTTATACTCCACCACTTCACCTCATAGCCAAAAATACTGGTTGACAAGGCTTGAAAGACATACAGCATGCCTAAACTACCCAATAATGAATAATTTAAGTCTTTTGCAGAGACAGGACATAAATCAGTTATTTTTTCATTGAAGTAGTTGACAATACATCCACTGGATGACAAAACTTCCTCCTTAGAAGCAATTAGACTTCCTCATGCCTCTGCAAGGTCAAGTACATTGAGAAAGATCTATTGGACTACAGGTACTCATGATGTCAAATTGGTAAAATTGAAACAAGTGTCCTGTGGCCTATTTCTCTTTCTCCCTTCGTGAAAAAGAGTTTCTGTTGCCAGAGATTCTTTTTTAATCTTGTCCCCACTCTCAAGTTCACTATATCTTTGTCAAGGCTATAAATGCTTGAGCAGGAGTGTAAAATTAGGAGCAGCGTCTTGACTTCTAGCTTAGGGTTTTGAGGTAGCCATATTGAAATGCTTCTAGCATTATAGTTAATTAGTCTGCATCTTAAAGACACTGAAGACAGAGTACAAAGCAACAGCATGCTTAGAGTATTCACAATATGTACTGCACTGCAGTTACTGTCCAACCTATGCTTTGCAGCAGTATAAGAATATAGAAGATGTGAATAAGCCACATAAGTTCTGCTTATGGCAAAGCCTGTCTTGCTTGGGTACAGGTGACACAAACACCCACTTTGGGAATGCACACATAGATGAGGGAGACCAGCATCGTTAGATCTGCTCCAGTTTTTGGTGAACACCTGCCACCATTATCCCACAGAGGCCAGCACACAACATATGCAGTCAGGCATGACACCAGCCATGCCCAAGCCAAAAAAGAGCATGCCTAGTGGGTTCACAAACTTTCTTATTTGTCAGCCAAAGGTGACAGCTCAGCCTAACAGAGGCCGTGGATGGTAGAGCAGGGTCCACACAGTGTGAGGAGGGCTGTGAAGTTTCCTTTGCTGGGCAGCAGAACTTGAAGATTTAGAAACACAGGGTGATCTCCAGAGAGAAACAAGAAAGAAAAAACACTCACCCAGGATTCAATCCCTTCCCTACAAAGTAGCAGAGTCTGAAGTAGAACAGCAACAGGAATTTCTCCCACAAAGCAAGAGAAATTCAGCCGAAGACCCAGACCATCAGGCCACACAGACACTGGCCTTGAAAGCAGCTCCTGGGCTGTTTTCATATCCCACTCAGCAACTACCAGCTGACTGTGCAGCTGTTCCAAAAGTTATCACAGGAGAATGACTCTGGCACTGATATTGCCTACACATGAAAATTTTTGTTGGAATAAGAAGAGTTGGAAAACAGAAGAAAGATAACAGATGTTGTTCACAACATACAGGAGACTTAAAGATACAATACAGTTGAGAAAACTCATATTAAGGCTCAAACTAATAAGTTACCACCTCTCACTTCAAAAAGTGAAGGCAGTTGTTAGATGTAGAGAACAGTACAAGGGACCAGAAGCACATCAGAACAGAATTAATACAGTTGAGGTTTTTATTACTGTCCTGGTTTCAGCTGGGATAGAGTTAATTGTCTTCCTAGCAGCTGGTATAGTGCTGTGGTTTGGGTTCAGTATGAGAAGAATGTTGATAACACACTGATGTTTTCAGTTGTCGCTAAGTAATGTTTAGACTAAGCCAAGGATTTTTCAGCTTGTGATGCCCAGCCAACAAGAAGGCTGGAGGGGCACAAGAAGTTGGGAGGGGACACAGCCAGGGCAGCTGACCCCAAACTGGCCAAAGGGGTATTCCATACCATGTGACGTCATGCCCAGTATATAAACTGGGGGGAGTTGGCCAGAGGGGATCGCTGCTCGGGAACTAACTGGGCATCGGTCGGCAAGTGGTGAGCAATGGCATTGTGCATCACTCGTTTCGTATATTCCAATCCTTTTATTACTATTCTTATTGTCAGTTTATTATTGTTGTTATTATCATTATTAGTTTCTTCCTTTCTGTTCTATTAAACTGTTCTTATCTCAACCCATGAGTTTCATCGGGGTTTTTTTCCTGATTCTCTCCCCCATCCCACTGGGTGCGGGAGGAGTGAATGAGCGGCCGCATGGTGCTTAGTTGCTGGCTGGGGTTAAACCACGACAATTACAAAGAAGGAAGCCTAAGCAGTGAGAAAGATTACTCAAAAGAACTTGCAGAGTGGATTTTGGGTGCCTAGGAAGCCAGAACTCTGCCAAATTGGTTTTTACTGATAGGTCATGATCAAAGGGTTCATTCCGAACCTGCTTGCTTGCAGTGCACACCTGCAAGACCAGTGCTCTTCAGTCATGGAAATACATACAACGAGTAAGAATTTGGGTTTAAACAGCAAAACAAGCTGACACGTAAGCATAAGGCGGTTCCTTTTTTGTAAGCAAGGATCCAGAAAAACCTCCAAAATTAAAACAAACGTCTAAAAAGCTTACAGACTTTGGGATTGCAATTATTTTATTAATTCCGAAATGCAATGCTGCTTTCTTTTAAAGCCAAAATGAAATTAGAAGACAATATTTCACCACAGTTAGCACTTTTAGTTAGTTAGTACCAGAAAAGCACACTCCCACTTTCCGAGCAAGAGGCTAGGTATACAACAACTGTGAGCATCAAAGAACTTATTCAAGCACCAAGGGAAGAAAACAACAAAGACGTTGAGGAGACAGATGTTGCAGGACAGCTGTAAGTGGACAAGAGTCTTCAAACTGGGACTCTGCCCCACAAATGCCATCTAACTTTATACGGAAACCATTACGAAGGAAGAAATTGTTACAGACCAACCAAAAAAAAAAAAAGCTGTTCTAAAATGTTAAGATTATTAAAGCAAAAAATTACTTTCCCCTTCCCTCTTCTTCCCAGCATCATTTTTTTAACTTACATTATGTGCAGGGATAATAATAGCAATAAACTTATTGCAAGATTACAGTAATTATTGAGGGATTAAGAGTAAGAAAAAGTACGCACTCCAGTAGTTGTATTGTAAAGTGAGCTTTTTTCTCCTCTTTTCACTAATCTTCATATAAAGCTGTATTTAAATGTTATCAACTTCAGCATCGGGTCATCATTTTTACAATTCTTTTACATGAAATCAGTCCCCCCTTTCTCAACAACTGGTGGAAGGCGATGCCAATCCAAATGAAGCAATTATGTCAGAAATCAAGTCAAATCATTTTCCTTTTTACTCACTGTAACAGTCTTTAAGTGTGATTAATCAAATCAACCTTCCCTTTTCAGGCAGAGCTGTAATTGCTAAGTGCAAATTAAAGCATATTATATATGACATATGATACTTAATCTGAAGACAAATTTTTATTAAGGTTCAAGTCAAACTTTGTTAAGTGAGTTAGAGATACCCACTGAATATATCTTAACGTTACGTACATGCCCTACAGGAAAATAAAAAAATATTACAAAAATACTTCAAACCCCACAGATAATCCAATTGTTTGACAAAAACCAAAGAGTAACAGTAATAACATGTTTGTAAGAATAAATAAAATATCTTCACAGATCCTATCATGCAGTTTAAAATGGGGTAGCAGATAATTCTACATTATTATAAGAAAACCAAACCAAAACATCCGAAACCTAGGATCGCAAACCTAATTCTTTTTCAGCATAATGCACAACAATCCTTCACAAAGATAAAGCAGAACTACATTCGCTACTGCAGTAAGCTGATACAACTTCTATGATTTTAATAGTTGACAACGGTCGTGAAATCCATTGCCACCACTGTCCCCTAAGCAAAGAGGGGCAAGGAAATTACCCCAGTAAGGAATTTAAAGGATGGGAGTTGATATTCTTATTCAACACCCCAAGGTTTATTTTACCTTCTTAATTTTCTATCTATTGATAACCATATCATTGCTTCCTGATGCGATTAAATATAATTCTTTGTCCTACTACATGTGTAACTGTGAACCTATTTTATTAACAAAAGCTGGAACAGAACAATATTGTCTCAGAAATGTGAACAGGAAGAAGCAGCCTGCAGAACCTCTGAAAAACCTTCACAAGCTGACAGGACAAAAAAAATCCAAAACCAAACCTGCAAAACGTGACATAGGATATCGCTTTTGTAGGTTTTGCTACCTACGCAAACATGATGTGGGATATAGCTTTAGTTCAAAAAGAAAAAAAAAAAGCATTGGGGACAGTGTTAGTAACAGAATCCATCTTCGGTGCTGAACAGTCAAAATGCAACATATTAAAGGATGTACAATTACAAAGAGTTAATCAATTACTTTCAGGACAGTGTTTTGTCCTATGAATAATCCTCCACAGAAAGGGTTTGCCCCATCCCCACCAGACTTTATTGTTTAGGTCACAGAACAGTTAATAACATCTGTATTAATAATGAAACCTTATAATATATTTATATGTAAAAATAATTATAAGACACCTATTCAGTGCCCTGTGTTTTTAAGTACACCATCAGTCCTCTTAAAAAAAACTTACCTGAAATAACTACACTGTTGTGTATCATAGGAAAAAGTGTGTTCTATCATAAAACACATTTTCTACCCAATTCACATTAGAAGCCATCCATTTAGAATGTAAGCACAAAAGTAAAATAATTTAAATCAGGTGTGAGATTGTCATACACCAAGATGATTTCAAGTCTGTAAATCCTCTCAGGTTAATGTGAATTAAGGCAGAACGGAAAGGGTTGTCGATATCTAAAATCGATTCTGGAAAGACTCTTTAGTTTAAGTCCAACTCACTTAACTATGCCATAACACAAGCAGTGAAACAAGAGAACTTGGTCTTCAGCCAACGTGTCTTCCTTACCCCATGAATGTCCGCAGCCCAGCCCCTTCGGTCAGCTTTCCTCTTACACAGCCCATGACATCCCCGCTGGGCAGTATACTCTGACACACCACACATCCTGTAAGGGATCTAAGCAGGTGTATGATGACCGGCCAGCTGGCTGCCACTATATATGGAACGGGATACAGGCTCGGTTTCCCCCTCAATACAGGAAAAGTGCCGTTTTATTTCCTACTTTAAACAGTCCCAGAAGGGGAAATCTAGCACCTTTGGGAACCCTATTTTTCTTTCCAATCTGACAATTGGCCAATAGCTTCAGAAATTATTTTAGGAAAAGGAAGATGTATTTAATGAGTCAGCTGACAGAGCGCGAGCCTTTGACCTCCACCTCATCATGTCAGAAATCCAGGATGAAATGTCCTTGTGGGTAAAATTCATGTATTCCGATTGTGAATTTGTTGTCTTCAATTCTCATTTTTCATTCAGTAAAAGCAGTGTTTCCTGTAGGATGGATATGTCCAAACTACCCACACAATGAAGAATAAAGTAAAGATGCTAAAGGTAGATTTCAAGAAGCCTTCGCTGCTTGGAACCTTCTGGGTGTGAAAGCTTAACGCAGACTTATCTATTCCACTGAGCAATAGCCAGACTCTGTCTGGTACCTGAAATACCTTTTCAAACTTAACTCAAGGCACACCTAAACCTAAATGCAATTACCACACTTCTCTTATTTTTCGCATTAATTGTGGAATAGCATTTTTAGGCTATCACTAGTTTAAAATATTGTTACAAAGCAGAAACAAGTTTATCACCTAATTCTATCCATGCTGTACTCCTGTCATTATATACATTTTAAATTATCAATTTAATACCTCATCTCACTTGCATGGGCATGGGCAGCAGGCATACCTGGCATGGGCAGCAGGGTATAAGGAAGGGGAAGAAAAGAAAGACACAAAAGGGAGAGAGAGGAAATAAAAAGGTGCAGTTGACCAAGTAGTATAAGAGACTTCTAACTCTCCATACCATGTCAAGACAGGATTTCATAGCCTGGCTTTGAGTCCAATAGTAAATACACTTTTACTTCTGAAATCAGGCATTTTTAAATGCAGTTTTCCTTGGACTGTACACTTCTGACAGATGCATATCTAACTGCCTTTACTACCTGTTATTTTTTTTTACCCCATAAACAGTCATCTCTTAAAGCTAACCATGTTATTTGAGAAATATTTCAAAATTAATAAATGCTATGAAAGTCACATGATGTTCACTCACAGAAAGCAATCTAACAGCTCACCACAACAGCCAATGCAGGGCTTCCTTACCAGAAGTTTTAGCCTGAACACATGTCCAGTGACACTATCTGCTGCAGAGCTGCTCCTCCTGTTTCACTGCTTAGGTGAGGGGAACAGAATATTCCTCCCCACGCAAGCAGTGCTCAGGATCCAAAGCTTAAATCACATTTTCCATGCATGAAGAAAGAAGTATCAGATTCTAAGCTATCAGTTTTCAGAATTACACTTCACATGCATACTATGCTATTATTTGCTGTATGTATGAAAGTATTTTTCATCCTCTGGAAAAGTTTTCCTTTCATGACACAGTCTACCAAAACTGCTATTTATTGTAAAATTCTACACAGAGTGTCACTTTTTGCCTAAACATACCCAGATACTTCATGAAGTCTCTGGATTTACAAAGTTTTCTTTGAAGCTGCCTTAATTACAGGAAGGTTTGGGGCTTTTTTTTAATTGAGTTAAGAGAAGCCAAGGACAAGATGATTAGTAGTCACAACATTAATCTTTTTGGTACATCTAACAACTTCATTTACTGTTTAAGACACAAACCCTTGTGGAGTTGCTGTTCTGTTGAGCTGAAGTTGATGTACTTGCTAGGAAGTTACTTCTACCTCTTCTGTCCCCCTCTGAGACATAACAGATGTGCTCTCAGGAAATTGAATCTGATAGGAAACACTCTAGTGAACTCTTACAAGGCTAAAACAGAAAAATAAGATTCACAAGTGACAAAGGAACCCAACACGTTTCATTTAAAGACTCCTCTGAAGTGGGAAAGAATTCCCCCATCAGCAACCAGATTTAGAAAATACACTGTCTGTTACTATTATCGCTAAAATTAAGAAAGGTGTATTTTAACAATTTCCAGGACAGACTCTACATACACTGCTTTCATCACTGGAAAGGAATAACACCACTCATACAATACACATTAAACAGCAGACTCCAGCCCTTAACTTCCCAGCACAGTTGAGCAGCTTCATGCTACATTAGTCTGGTAATGCAAAGAGAACCCCAAAATAGAGACATTTTTAACCTGGACTGTCTAAGCCTCCAAGGAAATGAGGCTTAGGCAGTCCCACATCTGTTCACTTGTCACATTTAACTTCTAAACTTGCTGGCCAGTTTCAACTGGATTTGATAAAGGGCTTGGAGACTCAAAAATAATTAAGTTCCTGTAAATTCTACAAAAATAAGAGGCTGAGTACAAAAGAGACACGTACATAATGCTCTTACTGAAGGCAAAGGAGTTTTGACCAATCTATTATTCATCACCTAACTAATGAAATAAACACACTCAGTGTGCGTGTCTGTATATATATATTTGAGTATATATATATATAGTGTGTATATATATTTGAGTATATATACATTTTATATATTCAAAACGTAACTGGACATGCTCCTGGACAACCAGCTCTAGACAACCCTGCTTGAGGAAAGGGGTTGGACTAAATGATCTTTAAAGGTCCCTTCCAACCCAAACCATTCTATGATTCTATGATCTCAAGAGGTCCCATCCAACCTAAACAGTTTTGGGGTGGGGTGGGGTGGTGGTGGTGTGTTGTGTGTGTGGCTTCAGAGAAGCCACACCAAATGATTTCAAACAGGGATGCTAGATTAGAAAATCAGGGGGAAAAGGCAGAAGAATCCTTTGGAAGGTAAAAGACATAAATCCAAAGGCAACTGAGCTTTAGCAGTTATGCTGTTAATGATCCTTTTTCTTCAGTGACCTTCAGAATTTCACCAAAGACTTGTCACTTCACTGCTTATGTGCTATTAGCAGAATCATTTTAGAAATCATCTCTAGGGGTACAAGCTACACAAATGCAATTACACTAGCGTAAAACATACTTTTCGTATTAAAGATCATTCCTCTAACCTTTTACACTGATGTGAATGTACCCACAAGAGGAGTTGCATAGCTTTCTAAAACACATATTCCTTATTAAATGATTAAATTAATACAAAACTGTAGAGATGAGGCTTAAAAGCGACATTTATTTTGACTGCCATTTTGGTGAAAAAGAGTATTGGATCACAAATTTTGAAACAATTGCTAGGGAAAAAAAGAAAAAAAAAAGAAAACCAGCAAACTACAGCAAATGGAGAATTTAGGGACATGACCAAACACTTCCAGCCCAACTGAATACTACAGAAGACTCTTGTACAAGCAAAAGAGCAAGCCTGAGGGACCCATGGCTGGGTCCTCCCCACCAGCAGACCACCATATGGACACTTCTTAGACAAAGTGTACACTCCTTTATGGACAGGAACAGAAGGATGCTGAGAGGCAGACAAAGGTATTGTGTAGACCACTGCAGAGTGATACCACAGCAGATGCAGGGTGGAAGCCTGGTAGGCAGAAAGGTAACACATCACAGGAGCAGGATTACTCCCGACTGTGGACATGCAAGAGTAGGTACCTGCAAGTGAGCTTGTCATCTAAACTCCTCTTACAAACAACAGGCCATCAAATCCATTCATTCATGAAGACTGGCACAACCCCACCTTAGAGTCAAGTCAAATGAGCAACTTAACCACTCCAACAAATAGGATAGAAGAGAGTTTCAGAAGCCTAAGAAATTCTAAGTTGAAATCTGTGCGTAGACAAGAACTAGACTACAGCTCACAGTGTGCTCTGGATGCTGACAAACAGCAGTAACACACTGAAGGAATCAGAAGGTGCGAGGCCAAGAAACACCATCAATGGCAAAAGTCAAGACCTCACAGAGTGGGTGAGTGCTTGGTTGGGGCACAGTGCCCAAACAAAGAATTATCATAGTGTTCAAATTTGGAGAAGCATAAGGAGAAGCAAATCTTGTTATGGCTTGGATCAGCACACCAACCAAGTTCATAAAACTGTTGAAGGGCTACTCTGGCACAATGTACTTAGATTCAGCACTGCTGCAGGAGCAACAGGAGTTGAAGGGTTCACGAGCACTATGCTTAATTTGAAAAATGGAAACAGCATGAAAAACCATGAAACTTTTGCAAAATATTATAAAAAGGAAGAGCTTTGTGAGTAATCTCAACACTGTTTAACAGCACTGTACTAAAGGGTAAACTGATGCACACCATCTATCAAAATGTTTGAGAAAATACAAGTGAAAACCATACGGCTGAGCGAAAGAATAACATAGGCTATCAGAAGCTAAAAATATTTTTTAAAATGGGCCTATTGAAATTATAAAACTGTAAGTCTGACAGGCCAAAAAAATTAAAGACAAGAAACCATGCCTGAAAAGATTTAAGGAACAATCTGGAAAAGACTAATAATGCCACGTTTCAACTAAAACTTCCGTCATACCAAAAGACTAACATGACTAATGGGATACTAACCTTTGAGAAGATCTGGGTAAGTACAAAGCAGTAAGCCTTGTAAACTACACCAGACAAAGTGGGAGGAACTACTCTTAAAAACAGTATTAATGACTACACAGACAAGCAGGACACATTGTGAAAGACTTAACAAAGCTTTTCATGCTTTCATGTAAAGCAGTATCATGATTGACAAACCTTAAAAAAAGGTTCCGCATGCAAGAAAAGCAAATCAGAAATCCCATCAAGCACTATTAACAAAAAAAAGTATCTTTCAGTGTCCTTCACAAAAAGTTATCAAAAACACAAAGCTGCCACAGCATAAGAGGAACATCCTTGCTTGGACAGATAACTTTATGAAAGACAGAAAACCAAGGAAAAAGAAATGGGCAGTACTCACCCTGGAAAGACATTGCCCAGCAGTATTTCATGGGAATCTGCTCAGATTCACTGTACTCTGCTATCTATAGACAATCTAACTATTCAGCAGCAGGAGCAGAGAACATCATGCCCTGGTATAAATTCATGGACCAACCACATCTCCAATGCTCTGGGCACTTCTGATTCCTCTTACCACAAAAAAGATGTAAATGGGAAAGTTACTGAGAAGGAAAGCAAGGACCTTCAAACACATGGAACAGATTAATCTGGGGCACCATTAAGACACTTGGATGACTCAGTCCAGAAGATGAGATAACTGAGATATGAAAGTAATTTATAAGATAATGAGTAGCAAGAAAATGGAGACAGAACAACTGTTCAGTGCATCTTCCAATTTAATAACCAAGGAACATTAAATGAAGCTAATATACGGCAAGTTCACAGAGGGCAGTCCTCACTATTTGTTATCCTATGAATTTCCTTGCTCAAGTACCTGCAACAGACCTGAGAAGTTTCATATGTTTAAAAAGCAACTGGACATATTTGTTGGACTAAAACTCCTCCAAGCTATAGAAAACAAAATCCACCACAGGCTTGGAGAGCGTTCCAGGGACTTTGTCCAGCGACAATGAAAGTCACTATCCTATTGCCAACAGAAAACTTTCATTAAGTCAGTGCATCCATCTGTATGTTTCACTGGCACATTTCAAGTAAAAAGCATTGGGGTAATGACCATCTTTGGACACTTCAACACCACAAGATCCTCTAATTTTGTTCTAACCTTCAACATTATATTCACCATATTCAAAATAAGATAAAAAAAGATTTGTGCCCAACAAAGAGACAAAGAAAACTTGGTTTTCATATATGAATAATTCAGAAGACAAACCTACTGGTGATTATTTATATCATCCCAGATTTCCATGAAAATCTGTACGTTACACATAAGTCTTTATAATAAGCTTCTATTACATAACCAAGCTGTGTGATCAACTTCAGAAGGCATCAAAAGAACTAATCTCAGCTCTTTATATGCAAAGCAATGCTTTAATTATATTTCTTGGCCTTAACTTCCAGGGTAGGTAGGGAAGAGTCAACGTAGTAATGTATGCGCAGCATCCCAAGTTTGCACCTTTTCCTGTGACATATGCAGCATAGACATAATACCACAGAAAGAAATACTTTAAAATCTTCATATATTCTACATTAACAGAGTAAGGCAGTTAAATGAAAGTCCAGTAGAGCAAAGGTAGCTGGAGGCACAAAGGGGAGATGGGAGCAGGGGGAAGCAAGATATGATAGCATTATATATCCCCAATGATGTGAACAAATCATTTTTCTTGCACTTAATGTTACTATACCCTCCTTCCCAAGCTCTGAATTTCATTTATCACTGTGTGTTGGTAAGCTGTCTGATGCACAGGCAACACTTTCATATATTTTTGTGCAAAACCAATAAAAATGTGATCCTTATTAAGGCTTCTTGAAGGAAAAAACAAAACAAAACAAAACAAAACAGTAATTTATATTATTTTTATTTTCCATCAAATCGAAAGGGAATTTGTTCTGCAGAAACAGAATATTTAAGGTTTCCCTTGGGGCAGGAGGGGTAATGTTACTAAAATGGAGACAAAGTGGTTGATTTGCAACCTGTCATAATAGGTTAACCAAAGTTTGAACTATTAAAGGTTGACATAATACATGTTTCACAAGATGAGAAAAAAATTGAAAAGAGTTCAGAATTATCTTTTGGGGCGATATATACACTGACTGCTATTTTAAATAAAGCTTTTTTTCAGGAATCAGTTCTGAATCAGAACAATTCTTTCAAGAACACAATCCAAAATCTGCCTACAGAGCTGAACAATATTTGTAACAGAACTCTCACTTATTTCCATTTTTTAAAGACATTAAGTTAATAGTTCCTCTCCAATACAAAACAACAAGAGGAATAGAATTTGAAGAGCAACTCGGACTCTCTGCGTGGCACTTAAGAGTAGAATAACGAACAAAATCTTTGAACAGCTCTCATTCCTACGAAGACACATGTATTGAAAATATGCTGAAAAATTAAGCCATACAGTGAAGCTGTTGGAGAATATAGACTGTTCACCATCCCAAGATCTGTAGGATAATCGTTGAGTACCATGGTAATAGTTGAGAAACTCCAGTTATTTTTACAGGATACCTTCAGAGATAAATCTTCAGAAAAAGATACAGAAAGTAATCACCTTTAATACTGCAACGATGCCAACACCTAGTGTTTCCTTTAATATGTTTAGGGAGGTTAGAATTCAAACAAATTCCTAGGACAGATAAGAGTATTTTATCTTTAAGTAGTATTCGGTCTTCTCATAGCTATGCAATATAGACTTCTATATGCATCCTTAACATACTCAAGTCAGTGACATGTATGAGCATATCTACATAATCGTTTAGCTGTTCACAGACTGTGCACACTCAAATATTGGATTACCAGGTAGAAGCTGTGTACCCAACTTACTATACATGCAGACATACAAATATCCGCAACTAACCAAAAGATCGCTTTCAAGTATGTTATTGATTTGCATATTATCTTGCATACAGAGCGTGTTAGGCAAACTTCCTGATTTTTAGCTGTTAGATCTTCTGCCAGTTTTTTAGCCCTAAGGACCACTACTCAGACAAGGTCTCGTAACACCTTAGGACGGGTTTTGATGGCGCATAATCACTTCTGGCTAGATAGTAACATATATACCCAGTCCTAGAGACTATATTTTTCCGCTTAAAAAAATCAGTCCAAGAAACTCTGTCACAACAGAGCTTGAAAAGATTTAGAGCCTTCCCATATTCTGAAGGCAGGCTAAAGAACAAGAAAGTTTGTGAAGTACTGAAGTCGTAAGAGAAAACTGGGTACATCACACTCAACCATTCTTTCAGCTGCTGCCAGTGATACAGCAGGCTTTGGACAGAGATCCAGCTGCATTCACCATTCCACTATTAGCGGAGGCATCACCGTACCCTTGGATTTGACTTGAAAGAGAAGAAACTTAACCTCTCCTCTGCCATGGCAGCTGTCTCTAATTTCTAAGCAACAACCATGACACATGACAGCTTCCAGGAATGATGGAACTTATCAAAACGTTGAAGCTTATGCTACCAGCCCATAAGGCTACAGCAATTTCTAACAAGATACCTATAATGTCGAGATACCCCCTTCATCTTCACAGTTACTACTCACATCCACAGGTATGAATCACAGCGAGGTATGAATTATTTCTCCAAGGCTGGGACCAGCATCGGTACTAATGTTAAGCTGCAAACAGCACTGCTAGTACAATGGAAAGGGGCGTTAAGAATTTGTCAAAGCAGTTTCAATTGTCCTTTAAGAGACCCCGGTCCCCCAAGAGTCATTGCCAGAGAACCTGCAACACTTGCAGCACTGGCAGCCACAAGCCACACAATAAAACAGGGCATAACACAAGGGCACATCTGCTATGGTTTAGGCCTGTTCAAAGCCTCTGAGGGACTAAGCAGGAAAAGAGCCTCACGAGGATGCTAGCCAGCTGGCAGACACCAGGTATACTGGCTATTCACATCCCAAGCACAACCCAAGAGACATCTCTGTTCAAGCAGAGGCAAGTGGGTGGGTGCGCGCTGATGTGTATACACACATAGTAAGTATGTATGTGTATAGGCTGATGCAAGTGGTAGCAGTCAAGCACAAAATAGAACAACCCTGCACACACCAACCCAGAGCTAACACAGGACTTCTTAACAGGCCCTTGAAAAAATAGCCCAAGGTAATGAGTGTATTCTGTTATTGTGATTTCAGTAACATTTTAGAAAATGTTGTCTTCCAACATCAGTTTCATGCCAAGTACTTCACGTTCAGATTAATGTAATTTGTTTGAAAATTGTGTTGACACATACCATTCAGTGGTGTTATACTGTGTCAGTATATACTTGGTTAAATATACGCTTTGTTAGTCACAAAATAACACCCAAACAACTTTGAGGGAAAGATGGTCTGTTTATCAGAATAAGGAACCCTTGATGAAAATACATAACTGAGCTTCGCACAGTGCAGAGCAAGTGACGGATGCAGTTTACTGTGTCCTCATCTTTGTAGCTTCAGCTGCAAAGATGAGTTTTCAATATACAAAAATTACTTTAAGGAAATTCCTGTATCACTTCCTTTAACTCATTAGTCCCCATGATTTAGGGCATACTGTTCATCATGTAGAGCAGACCACACCATCATGATGTTCAACTGGGAAGAACACTCAAGTAGATGCTTTAGTGCAGTATGGATCCCTGTCAACAAAACCTGTTTGTATAGACAGCAGCTACTCAACTGAGCCCATAGTACTATTGCAGATACTTGTCACAAAATTAGTCAGATACAACAGTTAATAATTTCAATCAAATTCTCACAATAATTTCTGTATTCAGCTTCAGTCCACATGCACTACACTTACATTGTTTGTATTCTGTAACCATTTGGTTATAACCTGCTTTAAACAAGAGTGTATGATACACAACATGGTAAAAGACCTACATATGGAATTTACTTCGATGGTCTAAAAAGTGGGATCATGGATAACAAATCAATACACTTTTGGGTTAAATAATCTCCATCACCAGCCAGATCAACTTAACCCATCTGAAGAAATGCACAAGACTTCCAGTACTCTTGCAACATTGATTAATGTATTCAATTTGGAGTCATTTTTGCATGTGAAGATTTTATTGAGGTACTAAAACCAATTTAATTCTGACTTGTGCTTGGAGATAACCTGTTGCTTACATCACCACCTCTTTTTAAAAAAAAAAAAAAAAAAAAAGTCTAATTCTATCCACAGACCTACCAGCTTTAACTTGTTCCTAAGAATAGCTAAGGCAGCACAGTAATTGTGTGAGAAGTCAGGAACAAAAAAAGAAGAGTGAAAGGAAAAGAAGTATCATTTTACAAAGAACATCTATGCAGAAACTCTTTTTAGACAAAAAAAAAAAAAAGTAATGGAAAAAACGGTTTTGCCTGACATCAGTTTTTACTGACCTGATTCTCTTTGGAATACACTATCTTAAAAGGTAATTTAAGTGCTCAGTTCTCTCTTTTTATCTAATAATACATACAAGCAACAGTCTTTTGAAACTTTTACAGAAACACTGTCAGGTACTTAGTTCCTACTGGAGACAAAGTATTGAACTACACAAAAGAAAACCAGCATGACAGAAGTTATATGCATCTTAACCTTTGGTGATACGAAAAAGGCAGGAATAAATAGCCTCAGTAAAGAGGAAGTAACACAAAAGGATGGTCGCAAGCAAAGAACTCTTAGCAAATACAAAAGGATACAAGGCATACTTGACAACAGGTCAAATCAAGCATTAAAACAGTTGAGTGCATTCCAAATTTGGGGGGTGGTGCCTATTACAGGTAATATGTAATCTACCACCAAATTTCACTAATACTTGACACATGATAAAAAGCTTCCCACTGAAAAACATGTAAATGGCCCAGCACAGGCAGCCTTACATACATTAAAATGTATCATTAAATTGTATTAAATATTCTAAAAACACTTACAGAATTAACACTTACCTGCATTTTTTGTTTCATGAAATTCCTTTAAGTAAAGATTTTGACAATACCATCTTGGCACACACAGTCAAAAGATGTTTTGCTCCTGACTTCAGTCAACACATGAATTAGTTAAATCTCAGAGAAAAGGATGATAGGAAGGGAAGTGAATACTTCTGTTAAATTGAATGTGTCAATAAACAAAATGAACAGGTAACTATTATTGTTCTAGTCAACTTATCTTCACATTCAGGCCTCAAGTTCCACCAGGAGATGGAACACCCAAGAGGACTGGAGGAGTCCATGCAGGAGGACTCTTGTCAACAGACTAACAGTTATTTTCTTTTATTTACTAATGGTACCAAAACCAATTTTCTCCTGCACCCTAATGGATTCTACACGCACCCCACTTTGGATACCACTGGTCTCTAGCACCAAGCCGTCTCTTCCTGATGTACTAGTCCGGCAGTGGGACAAGAAAAAAGGGGCTGCATATTCAGCAAGCCAGGACATTAAAGTGCACAGTGGAGACGAGACAGCTTTCTTGTTCTGCAGAAACAACCTTGAGTGGTACTCAACCACAACTCAGTAACAGTGAAGCTGATAGCAGAAACTTCTCTTTGTAGCTTTTCTATGACATCTTATATAAGCAAATTATCTGGATTTTTTCCAGTCTCTTTTGCTGTGTTCCAGACTTGTCCTAGATAATGAAGAGCTGACAGTGGAGCTGACTTGCTATTTCAGTCCTACTCCTGAGCAGCTGGTGTGGAAATACAGACGTTGGCTGCTATTATTCAGCTAGGGTGAAATTACATCTTATAATTCAAGTCATTGTCTTGGGGGAAAAAAAAAAAAAAAAAAAATCAATAGGCTAGGATATCTATTGCCATTTCACTGTCAAACTAACTAATCACTGAATAAAACCCAGAAACCTAATTACTTCTCACTATTAAAATAATTTTAATAAGAGTAGAAACCAGGATTTCTCCCTCTGCCACATACTGCTTAAAAACTATAGCTGCAACGACAGAAAGGGGAAGCCACACAATCAGCAGGACTCTGAGCACACATCAACACTTCCTAGAGAGGAGCTCCTGAACAAGAGTAGGTATCATTGGTCCTCACGATTATATGCACAAACATAAAAGGCTTTTTTAATTAAAAAAAAAAAAAAGTACTCTCCAGTCCCAATTTACTGCAAAAATAATAGTACAGAACAATTTTGAAGTGTCTCCATCTGTTACATGAAGTCAAAACCAGCTATCAAAACCAGCTTTTGTATTAAGCACTCAAACCAAGACAAGGTAAACATTCACTGAAATAACCACCGTGGTGCAAGGTTAATACAGTAAGTGATCAAATTAAACTTGGCTTCACAGTTGGTTCTCTGCCTCTAAAGCCTCAGACTACACAGTCTCTTCTCAACCTTTTCAGCCACAACATATAAACTGACCAGTGGACTACAGCCTCTTGCAGAAAGACTGAGCTCCAGAACCAAATACAAACAGCACATCCCAAGCCCAAGAACTGAAGAGTAATAAAATCCAGAGGCCTCTACACACATTGGGCATCTCCAAAGTTTACAGAAGGCAACTCTGTAACACTTCAGTTCCTGCTACCTCTCAGCTCTACATGACTCTATCTCACTGCTTCCCACAATGACCAAAGCAGCAGGCTCAATTCAGGGAGTAGAAAGCGCAGTAACGGTCACTAGAAAGCCCATCTATTTGGGCTTCATAAATTCTTTAGTTTTTTCCTAATCTCAACACCAAATTGCTCTATCTAATTTCAGATTCTTTCCATTTAATGCTTAATAGGTATTTCTCCAAAGCAAATTCAGAAAGTGAAAACATTTGGCAGAAGATTAGGCAATTTATATCTATTCCTACTGCTGCTTCCTCCCAACTTTATATGTTTATTTATACACATACAAGTCAGTCAAAGGGAAACAGCAGCCCCAAAACATCCCCTGCTTCAGCACAGCTTCTCCTCTGGTTGCACCTGACTGCACTGGAGAAGCGTGTCCTACCACAATTCCATAAAGAGCATTGTCATGTAATACAACCTCATGGTCTATTTACTGCTATATTAGCACAGCCAAGCCAAATCTCCTCAAATAAGGGTGCCGGCATTAGCTCAGTAACAAGTGCTGTATCAATCAACTATTTAGGAGAGAGGCCACACCTACTCTCTTATGAATAGTGCTATTCAAGAAAAATGCAAAAAACCAGATGTCTTCCCTCGCAAGCAGGGAGGAAAACCTAATGAAACTAATATTAAAAAGAAATAATCAGAATTATTTCCTGAAACAGCAACTTGTTCCTATGGCCAGCCTCCACAGCATGCATATGGTGGTGGAAGGAGTATCTTTTCATACAGACTCATTCCTTTACAATCCAGGTAAGGGTGGGTTTTTTTAAAATTACTAGTCCTCCAAAAGACTCCTTTTAGTATTATGAACATCTACAAGTCAGACATGCTTTATACATAAGGACAGTTAGAAACCTCACAGCTGACTAAAAATTTATGCTTGTTTTTTTATATTTATTTATAGCTGAGTAACTTTATGACTTTGATCAAGATAGAGCAATAGGTATGAAACAAAAATCTCAGAGCTGTTGGTTTCTCAGTTGCAACAGCCAACTCAATTCAGACAATTCAATCTTCATTTTTCTAATTTTCAAATTTCTAACATTCTGAAATGCTCAGTGTAAGGTTCAAAACTACCATCTCCTTATTATAACTTGATTTCAATAGCTTGCAAGAAGTAGTACTTTTCTCAGCGCCATTTTAACAGCTTTGATGATGTGCACAGCACAGCACACAAGAAAAACGCAGCTGTGAAAAACAGTAGAACAACTCACTCTTGGATAGACTCAGCATCTTAGTTCCTGTGAAAGCACTGAAAGGCATGAGAGCTTGTGATTGTAACTGCATACAGGAATATGACTGTGGCGTATACGTAGATTGTAACCCCGTCCTGTCCCTGTTCCCCTCCCCCTCCCTTTTATTTTTAATGGAAGGACAGATCAGAAATCTCAAGAGTACTGGCTTGGCTCCCTCCACACTGCCACAGAATACCCCTTGCCCAATGCACATCTAGTTTAGACACCACTGCACAGCGCAGGGCGAGTGTCTGGCAGACATGAGAGCTGGAAGATAATACCCTCATTTAACCATTTGCTAGGGCAGTTTGCCTCCTACATCCCTATACACTGCACGTGCACCCATGGGTGCTCAGGTTGCACAAGTTCTTTTTTTAATGAGAAGGAAAATACCAGCAATGCTGAGTATTTCACAGGAGAAGAGAGAGAGAGAGAGAGAAAGAGAGAGAGAGAGAGAGAGAGAGAGAGAGAGAGAGAGAGAGAGAGAGGTATCAAGGACACTTAAACTGGGAAGAATATAACAAGCAGGAGAACATCCTCTTTCGCAGCTATGAAAGATACAATGACCCAGTTGGTACCTCCTTTCTGATTTATCAGAAACAACCTACAAGTTCAGCACAGCTAGAATACAAGGTCCAGCACAACTCTACTCGTACCAGCTACTCTTTCCCTCCACCCCCAAAAAATTATTAAAAAAAAAAAAAAAATCACAAACAAGTAGAAGTAGCTCATTTCTGAAGCACACAGACGGTTCTTGTGTGACCATCAAGAAAACAAAGAAAACAATTCCCAGACATTATTTTGATGGGAAGAAAAACCTAGTCTTCTATTATATTATGCAAGTTGACCTAACATTTGAAGAGTGCAGCTAAAACCCATGTCATTTAGGGTATTAACCTGAATACTGTTGGAGTTACTTGAAACAAATTAATTCAGCTTATCCAACACCAAAACCACATACAAACACAGCTCGTCACTGTGGGAATTGGGTATGTGTTTGTATGTGTTCTTTGCCTCTGCAGTATTTCCTTTTTTTTTTTTTTCCTTTGTATATCATAACATTTTAATTGATTTATAGATGCCAGATCTAACAAAAAACTGATGAGGTTAACATCATTTCATTCTGACAACTAACTTTGTACATATTCTTTGAGAAGTCCTTTTGAATTCAAAAGCTGTTCCATAATCTATTAAATTATTACTAGATTCATAAGCTCAAAATGAAAAAATATGGCCACAGCAGATAGAGATTAGAAATATATGGAATGTGGTAAACACTAAATGTCAACATTTTAGTTGTCAAATCTTGCTTTGCAGACATTTACTTACAACTCTTACTTACTTGACTAAATAGGAGTTTCTATATAAACATTTTTCCTTTCTTTATTGAGCTGGTTTTCCTCTATTTAAAGGGAAAGACATAGCTGAAATTATTTAGTATCTATGTGCTTTATACGTTATCCAAAATTAAGCAGTGATACTTCTATAAGGAAGAAATATGACAATCATGTGCAAGCATACTTAAAGTCTGCTATTTTGAACATTTTTTTGTTTGTTGCTGCAGGGTCCAAAATCCCCAAATAATTATTGGAAAGGCCCACTGCCATCTAGTTGTATAAACACAAATAAGCCTAAGATAACACCCCAAGCACCAAGAGTAATGACAGAGGTGGAAGAGATAGTTTAGTCAGGCATGAAATTGATTTTATAATAGCAAATATCTGTTGCCTTCCATGTGCTAAGTAAATAATTCTAAAGAAGAGAGTAAAGAAAATTAAAGAAAAAAAAATCATTAACTGCTCCTACTAAATCAAATGAAAGAGAGAAACCTGTTCTCACATTGACCCTGAAACCTGTTTAATAGCTAATTAAAGCAATTACTCCAAGCATGACAAAGTCCTTAATCATCAACACCTTCAGATGCAGAGATCTTTTTTTAACTTTCTTCAAAGATATCAGTATTTTATTTAAATGAGAAGTTTATTCCAGCAGAACTTTCACCAATTAGTTGCTACATTGTTAATCACCGACACAGTCCCCAAACTTTGACTAGTCTGGTTAACAGAAGATACTCTGCCCAGACTTTACCAGATTTGATTACTCAGCAAAAGGAATATTACAGTATTCAATAATTTCAGTGCTTTTATAAAAAGATTTCTCTAAAACAATTGAAGGTAACACTAAAATTGACTTTTTTCCTCACATTCAGCAACAACCTTGAAAGCCAATGGAAATCTAGTACTATTGCAAGGCAACTACAAAAATGACTCTGCTGGATACCTTCCCCCCCTGCCCCGCCAGCATCTGGAATTCTGCGCTCCTTTGCATCACTTACTCTTCTAAGCTTACCTCAGTTACTTTCCTCCTCCACCCCAAAGCCGTGTGACACAGTGTTAACTTGGATTCCTTCATTTATAAGTTCCAGCCACAAACAATGTTTTATTTTTCATAAAGCTTTATATTCAATAACTTTTCATAGCCTTTTAATAATGACTACTTATCTAGTGCTGTTCCTAGTGCTCTACTGGAGTTAATTAGGCTGCTGTTCTGAACACTGATCATTTTCAAGTTAGTAAACACTTCTGCGCTGTCACAGTACACAGAACAATATCCTGAACTAATGACTTGACCATTATGAAGTGTTGAGCTTGACAGTTTATGCAGTCATAAATTAGTTAACTAAAAGGTTAACAAAAAGCAAAGGCAACTTTATTAGACTTTACCTTGAGCTTTGCTATTTGTACCTACATTTCAGCTCCAGAAAAACAAACTATTCTTGTGTAGATCATAAAGAGGTGGAAATATAGTATTAAAAACACAAAGGAAACTCATTCAGCCCTATTTAAGAAAGATTTAGAGCAATTACGAGTTGAGGCAGGGGAAGCTCCCAAATGAATTCCACGCTGGAATAAATACCCATGTTACTAAAACAGAAATGCTCAAAACACTGCAACAGATGACACTGCTGCCAGTAACACAATAAATGGAGCTATGCTCTCTGTAAGAACTAGGTATTCCCCAAAACCTGAAAATTGCATTTAACTAATATAGCAAAGCACCCTGCCTGTCCTCTGACCACCTTCTAAGCTTTATTGGTTCCATATGGAATTTTCTTCTGGCAGCTGATTTTAACTGTCACCATTTGTGTGGGTTTTTTTCTTTATACCTGTGAATTTGCATAGCTATATGTCCTGGTTTCAGCCCAGCTGGTAACAAAGTACCACACAGCCACTCGCTCATTCTCCCCCCTCGCCCCCCCCGGCCACAGTGGGATGAGGAGAAAATATAAATAAAAGCTTGTGGGTCAAGACAAGGACAGGGAGGGATTACTCACCGCTTACGGTCACGGGCAAAAGACAGACTCAACTTGGGGAAGAAACAGAATCAATTCAATTTACTACCAATCAATTCAATTTACTACCAATCAAATCAAAACAAGGATAATGGGAAGTAAACCCAAACCTTAGAACACCTTCCCCCCACCCCTTCCGCTTTCCTGCCTCAACTCCACTCCCAGTTCTCTCTCCCTCTGGAATGGGGGTTGCGGTCAGTTCTCCACACGTTGTCTCTGCCGCTCCTTCCTCCTCAGGGGGAGGACTCCTCACTCGTCCCCTGCTCCACCGTGGGGCCCCTCCCACGGGAGAGAGTCCTTCACGAACTTCTCCAACATGCGTCCTTCCCGTGGGCTGCCGTCCTTCACAAACTGCTCCAGCATGGGTCCTTTCACGGGCTACAGTCCTTCAGGCACAGACTGCTCCAGCACAGGCTTTCCCATGGAGTCCCAGCCATCTTGGAGGGCATCCCCCTGCTCCGGCGTGGGCTCCTCTCTCCCCGGGCTGCAGGTGGGCATCTGCTCCCCCGCTCCCCTCCGTGGGCTGGGGGGGGACAGCCTGCCGTCTGGTCTCCCCACGGGCTGCAGGGGCATCCCCTCCTTCCTCCCTGCCCTCGGGATCTGCACAGGGGTTCCTCTCCCATCTCAATCCCCTGACTCCCAGCCTGTTTCCCCTCCGAAATCTGTTCTCCCAGAGGCGAGTCCGGCTCCCAGCTGGGGAAGCTTCCAGCAGCTTCCAGCAGGAGCCAGCCCTGCAGCCCCCTCCCCCACTACCAAAAAAACCCCACACCACATAGGCCCATAACAACGTGAAAGTATTATTCACATAAGCAGGCGACACATATTCCCCCCACTCACGCATCCAGTTTACCCCTCTCCTACCATCCTGACAGTTTTTTGCTGATGTGCTGCAAATACTTCAACAGGAAGCTACAAGTAAATCAGCTGCCCTTTGCCTATGATGAGCCTCATGTACCAGGGCTAGATGTGCTAGGAGGAACTTCAAAATCTTCCCAATAAAATAAATATGCTTTCATAGCCAAAGAAAATAGCACAATTTGATAAACTTACATTAAAAGCACCTTGCGATAGATATTCACATTCTGTTCCTGAAAATTAACCTAACACAGTGATAAAGCAAAACAATATTCAACTTTCATACTAGAAAACGGCCAAGAAAGAGAAAAGAAATGCTAAGGATGACACAGATCTAGGAGAACAGGTCATTTTATAAGAACATCTTGGTTCTTAAAAAAGCGTGCCTTATATCCACTTCAAAATTGAACTGAATTTAATTCAAACAAGTAATTTTGGAAAAGAGGACTCCCTTTAACAACCTTCACTTCTTCAGTCTTAAGTTGTCCTCAGTTATTCCTAAGCTATTATCTTATTTCTTCATACACTTCTAAGGGTCCTCTTCCTTCTGGATTTTGCCAGGTTATACAAAAAGATAACCATACATTTTTGTGCATATCAAATACAGACATCTTTAGCATTTATTTTAAAAATCCTATAATCTGCCTCCCTACGGAAAAAAAAAAAAAAAATACAAAAATACTGACTGATAACTACTTCCACTAACTTTTGAGCTCACTGACAAGCTTCAAACAAGTTGACAAAAACAGAGTCCTCAAACATATTAGGTTCCTACATATTTTATTTTAAGCAGTATTTTTCAGTACCTGGAAGAAATAGAAAGGTCTAAAGCACTGCTGCTAAAAGAAAGGCAAAGATGGACGATCTTTATTGTAACTTTGGGAATTACCACATTGTAAAATAAAATAGGAGAATCCGAACCTACTTTTTCGAGTTTTACCATTATTTCTTGGTTGAATCAAATTGCACCAGAAAAGGCAAGCTTGAAATCTCAGTACATCTTTCCCCTCTAAAAGGAAAAGTTATAAAACATGGCTCCTGATTAAAAAAAAAAAAAAAATAGCCCCTATATCATTTGAGTGGAGACTAGTTCTTATCATATTTTTGGACTCTGCATATATTATAATGCAGGCATGGTGCATACGCTATTAAAAAGAAACTATGGCTCTAAGGTTCTCCTAGCAAGTAAGAAAAATCTTTACAGATCTCCCTTCTAACCTGTATCTCTACAGCAGCAAGATATATATATGTTTATCATATAGAAACCAATTTTTTTCTGTAATCATTCAAAACGACTCTAGTATGCCCTGAGGTTGCTGACCAAAACCTGAGAGAGAGCTGCTGGATCTATCTTCATCACAGAAACAAGAGAGGACATTTACTTACACCCTTACCCAAACAAATGGGGAAGAAGGAGGAAGGGAGAAGGGAACCATTTTAAAAGAAAAGTAGCCCATGACAGTTTGTCAGAAAAACTGGTTGTTGAAAAGACAGTCAGTAGTGAGCTGTATCTCATTATTGCTTACATACTACATTCAGAAGACTCAAACTTATCTTAGAGGTAGATAAGCCTTCACCC